>NC_058119.1:5386111-5696388 GCF_914725855.1 Thunnus albacares
GGAAAAAACAGGCCTTCGGGGCCTTTTTTTTTTTTTTTGCACAAAAGACAGTTAGAGAGCGAGGGAGGGAGATTGAATGCTCAGGGAGAGAAAAGCTGAGAGAGAGAGAGAGAGAGAGAGAGAGGGTTTACAGAGCTGGAGCGGGAAGCGGCTGCCAGGCGCTGAGGAATTCATGGTCGATTTGTCCTTGTTTGCGGCCAGTTTGCAATAAAAAGGAGCTGAAGGGGAGAAGGGGCTGGACCGGGCTGGGGGCAAGCAACAGATTGCAGATGCCTCTTTTGGAGAGGGCTCCTTGTGAAAAAGTAGGTCCCCTCTCTGAGTCCCGAGCCACCCTTTAGAGAAAAGAGCCCTTCTCTACTGTAAAGGAGCGCTCGGGACATTGTGGGGCTTGTCAATGGCTCTCGGCTGGGGCACCGGGAGAATACAAGGAGGCCCAGTGTTCAGCGCCGCAGCTCCTTCTATAGAGGCCAGAACCGTAATGGGGGCCCCGGGGGCTCTACAGGGAGTTTAGAGGGCCCGGTTTCAATGGAGACCAAGTCTTTTTAACTGGTACATTGTGCGACTCTCTCTCCCTCTGTCCTAGAGATGTGAGAGAGGGAAATTCCTATGCAGATCAAACAGAATGTCTTCATTTCCAAATGAACGTGGGATGGATGAAATTTGGAGGGACACAGTTTGAGACATTGAGGGGCTATTGTTAGTGTAGGGAGGCAGGGGGTTAGGTAGGTGTGTGTGTATAAGCGTATGCATGATTGCTTTCGTGTGTGTGTGTGTCAAGTGTTGTTACCGCAGACGGTGGTCAGCAACCGGTCCATCTCAGGTGAGATTAAAGCCAATCACGGCCTGTTAAACCACCTGTCAATCAACACAGTGGACCGCTGGACCCGGAGCAACCTCCAGCTGTTTTCCAGCGTGTGTGTATACTCTGTGTGCTGATTCTGTGTGACTGTGTTAGGTAAGGTCAGTCATGAGTTGTTACGATTCTGCTTTCCCATGAAATCATTATTAAAAAGCATATTTAACCATCTCAAAAAGAGTATAGTAACTTATGGCAACTAGAGAGACACACAAAAACAGAAAGCTGCCATTTAAGTTATTCAGGACTTGGTTACCCGCAACTTAGAAAAGACAAACTTTACACAGTCACCATGACCGCTGCAGAATGCTGTAGAAAATGTAGCTGATAAACAAAGTGCCGTCCAACGGAGCGGGCGTAGGATTTCCCCTAACCTCAACCAGTGGTCTGAAAACACAGTGGGAGTTCAGGCCTTTTTATAACAATGTTTGTCTAACTCTTCTATCTGTGTGGCTGTCATGCTCTTGAGAAACAAGAAATGTTAAAGGATAATTCCAATTTATTCTAACTTGGGTCTCATTTTCATAGTTTTGGCCTTTGATCGGTTATGATAACATTTTACCAAAAACCAAAGAAATTGCTGAGATTGGGGAAGATAAAAGTGTGCGCTTGTTTAACAGTCTTGGCCGTGGTTCGACAGGTGATGCAACAACTTCGCGCTTTGTATCACTGAAGAAACCACTGAGTGGTCAATAAGACATAAGCGTCTACAACAATGCTAGCAGCACTGTGAGGCTGTACTTGAGCATGGCAGTGTTTCGAACTAAATGCTAACATCAGCATGCTGACATGCTCAAAATTATAACACTAACATGCTGTATTTAGCAGGTCATTTTTACCATGTTCACCATGTTATTTTAGCATATAAGCATGCTAACATTAGTTATCAGTATAGGTATTTGGGCCAAAGCACATGATAATTGAAAACTTAGATCTTCTTTTGGTGCTATCCTTTGGGCTTCATGGATATTTGGCCCAAATTTCATGGCAATCCATCCAACAGTGTGAAAACCTTTCACTAAGAGCCAAAAATGTCAACCTCATAGTGGTGCCTACACCTATGCCCCATTGGCCAATAAAACTAATATGGTGGGGCAAAGTGGAACCAAGAAGTCTCTCTGTGATGGATTATTCAGTGACAGTTTGGGTACATTTTCACTGTTTGTCTTTGTTTTCTCTTCCAAATAAGTTTGGCTAACCTAACCTGTATAATCATCTGACTGCTCGTGTTTCTTACCTTGCCTGAATACTCACAGTGAGTACAGTGTTATCAAGCCAAAGCTTGACAGATCCAATAAATGGATGTAATAAACTGGATTTATTCTTTAACTTTCTGAAAACCAATAAACAGCACTCTTGCTGTGATGATGAACTCTCTGGACTGAAATCATGTGATTCATTATTGTACTTTTGAAGCCATTGTAAATTGTTAAAACTTTTCTAAATTGAACACACATAAACACACACTAAATCCCCAGTCGAAGCGGTCATTATCCATGAACTCCTGAACAGGAACCAGCTCTTCCTGCAGAATTTCCTCATCTCACCAGCTGTCTCTTACGTGTGTGTATATTTGTGTACTCTGTCTGTGCATGCGACAGAGATACAGGGAGATGAGAGAGCGTGACACCTCTGACTGCCGGGTTCCTCCAATTGTTAAGCAGGAAGCCCGCTCGAACTCGAGATAAAAGAAAACGAAAAGGAAAATACTGAAGGGAGAAAGAGAGAGAGAGAGGGCAGGGAGTACACAGAGATGCTCACTCACCCCCAGGGAGAAAGTAGTGCAAAGGTGAGGGTCGTGACACAACAGAGAGTCCATGAACAACAAGAATAACAACAACATGGTGAGTCAGGCCTGTGGTTTAGAGGCTTCAGCACTCAGCTGGTTCACTGTGTGCGTGTGTGTGTGTGTGTGTATGTGGGTTCTGACACCTCACAATGACGCACTGTGTTGTGACACCTGCTCACTGTCTTTTTAGGTTCATACACACATATGCCACAGAATACTCACTGACAGATATGGAAATGATTTGTATGGAAAGAAATCTGCACTTTTTATGTGTGTATGTGTGTATTCCTGTATTTAATAAATGTCATATACGCGCGCACACACACACACACACACACACACACACATGCACATGCACGCACATGCACATACACACACACACATATATATATATATATACATATTTTGATACTTTTGAGTTAGGACTGTTTTAGGGTTAAACCTACAATTAGGAATATGTTAACAAAGAACGATAGAATTTGAGGTTTCAGTCATTAAATATAACCTGAGATATGGTATAGCTCTTGTTTTGAAATGAATGGTGGGTGGGTTTTTATCCATAACGTCATTCTGCCTTACCAAAGAAACTACATGAGTACATGAGTATCAAAACTGAAAACAATGACGACCATTTACCTCCAGCCCCCAAAAGTATTACCAGTTATTATGAAGAAGTATTGAATATGTGTGCATCTATATATATATGCGTGTTTATGTTGTATTAGTTACCTACGCACATTACCTACGCACACTGGAATCTCCCCTGTAATCTATATTAACACCGATGTTTTGATAACAAAGGTCTTTCCCATGCAAACGTAGGTGTGTGCTTCACACTGTTTGTGAACTTTGCCTCATTTTTTTATGTTTTGTTGAATTAGAAGTAGTAGAAACCTGTAAGAATCCTTAATTAAAAATAACATTTGATTTGAAATTCTAGGGGAAACACGCATTCAAACTGTCAGATGTAAAGGGATAGTTTCATTCACATTTTGCAGAGAGGAAGATGAGAAGATCAATATCACTCTCATAACCGTCTGTTAAAAACATAGACTGTATATAAATATTGGTGACGTGTCTCCACTTCCTGCCGCTATGCAAAAGTGTGATAAGAACTACCGAAAATGACAGAAATCAATTTTGGGAAAATTTATTTGACATGTACTTTGATTTTTTGGTTTTTCTCATGTCCCATCTGCTAATAGGGAGGGGGCGGTCTGCAGTCTTTGACATTGTTACTAGTGACATTTTAAAAATGCGTTAAGTTGTTTGGTTGTGTAAAAGTGTTAAAACAGGAAGCTGGTTTAACTTTAATGGTGTTAGCAGCTGATCCACTGTCCCTGGAGCCGCTTCCTGTCATTGTCTGCTTTACAAAGACAAACAGGTAGCCACAAGCATACTGCATATTCAGTCAAACACAGCCTCACACATTAATACACATAAAAGGGCAAACACACATAACATATGATCACATGCTTCAGAACTGCACACACACACACACAAACACAGTACTCGCTGCTCTCCGTCTGTTCAACAGGTCATGTAGACGTGATCGATGTCACGCCGTGCACGCTAAGTGCCTGTGCGCCACTCTCTCATCGCCGTGGTTACTCACCAACGGGCACATATTGTCACGGTGACGGTTTAAGGGGATGAGCTATGATTGGATCTCTGAACGTGTGTTTCATCAGGTCTCAGTTTATATTTTGTTGTACCCTGCCTGAGGTACCAGCTGGGTAGAGTCAGCAGCAGCAGGATAATGAAGCTATTGTCAGTGAAGTTTCAAATCACATATAAATACAAACAGACAACCTGTGGTTATCCAATCTCTGCAGCACAGTGTGGTGGCACCCCACTCATCTGGCTTCCAGGACAGGGTTACACCAAGAGCACAAGAAAATACTATATGACTCATACTTTATGTTTATATGTGTTTGTTACGTTGTTAGGTTTGGACAGTATAATTTTTGCGGTTGATATTAGGAGCTGGAACTGATCTTCAATACAGACTAGACTCTCACCAAGTCAGTCATTGTCATCCACCTCAGATATGATGGATGTTATTTTTTTTTTTTAGCAGATGTAATTATATTTGATGTGTGTAATTTTATGCAATTGAATATGACAGTTTCAATGGACTTCACTCTGCATGTTTACGGATTATTAATGATCATAATTACTAACCTGGGTTCTGGTGGAGAGATTTAGAGGCCCATGACAAGTGATGACAGAGACTTTTCTCCCCTCACAAAAAGAATCTGTCTTCACACAAACACAGCAACACTAGTTTGTGTTTGTAGTTAATGAAAGAGAGAAAGACAGAAACATTAGGGAGGGACAGGAGCCTGTTAAACCTTCACTCAGTCCCCTCCTGCTCCGTATGAGGAAAAATACTGTGTTTTAATGCAGCAGAATTCATGATATTGTTGTTCTCATTTACATGTTTCTTTAGATTCTATTGTCAGATAACAGAGCAAGTATGAAATTTGATTGCAGCTCATAAATATTTGTTGGCTGGCAGTCATTACAAAGCAGCTGAACTGCAGATAAAATCATTATTTTATGATCACGACATCGTCGGACAAAATGAACAAAAATACAGGTCAATGATAGCAGCTGTGTTGTGAGATTGGCTTTACTGACATTTAAAATGAGTGACCTCAGAGAAAGTTAGAAGTAACAAAAGTTTCTCACATTCAAATGCAACCACAAAGCATCATTTCCACATTTCACTCAAAACTACAAAATGTCAACCTCATGGTAGCACTAGAGAAAATGTCAAAGGATAACCAAGGTTACTAGGGTACATCATCTGGGACCAATAAATGTCTGTGCCAAAGTTTGTGCCAATCCATCTGAGAGATTTTGAGATATTTTAACTGATAGATGAAAAGTCAGGTAACCTCAGAAACATGTTTTAATCCACAGCTGAAAATAGTCCCCAAAAACTATTTACTCTTGTTTGAATAATGTTTTCCAAAAAAATACAGCACCCTGCTGTTTTAGTAAAGTATTTTATATTTGTGACCAGTTTTAAAGGTTTATGTATCAGTGGAAGGATTAGGCTTTTGACTTTGGGCTTAGTGAAACAGGAGAAGCCAGAAAGTATTGAGAAACGGACTAATGTGTCATTGGTTTTGGTCTTTTCATGGAATTTGTTGATAACAAGAAAAATAAATAATATTGCCGACATTATCCTTTAACTGACTGGTTGTATACTGTATGTGTTGCCTGATAAAATACAATTACAGATGAACATGCACACAGACATTTTCTAGTGGCAGAAACCTGGCCGCTGATGACAAATAAAAGGAATACAACAAGTCACAAGACACTTCTGCACCAACTGAATTAGCCACTTATCTGAAATGAGTCATGGCACAAACAAAAGATGAGGCAGAACAATGGAAAGTCTATCTGTGGCCTTGAGACAGGTTTCGCAGTAAGACTGCAGTCACCTGTTTCACTGCTGCCAGACATTTATTATCAATGCAACGCCCTGAGCCTCAACCATGACAGGAACAGATTCTTCTGTGTGAGCATGTATGAGTGTGTATACAGTGTGTGTGTGTGTGTGTGTATGTGTGTGTCAGAGGAGGTGGGGGGTGACAGGCTGACAGCTACCTGTGGGGAAGTGTCTCAGTATGTGGGTCATGTCCATCAGCCTCTAATCCTCTGTGATGCCGACCTGTTTGAACAGCCAGCAGGTTCTCACCAACACAGTTACGTAAGGTCTGAATGGAGGCCAAACTAAGACAAACACTGAGAGAGACAGATGACGGGAGAGAGAGAAAGATTGGTTTGCACTTGTCATAGTTAATTCTACTGAGCTCGACAATTAGACAGGAATTTCTTGGCACCTGAGAGTTTTTGTTGTGTGAGTATGTACGTGTGTGTGTGTCGAGAAAAAGGGGAGTGTGCATGAATGTGTGTTTGTGTGCAGTGATAAGCAGGTGTTTGACTAAAAAGTTTGACTAAACAAAATTGGGCAGCTGGAGATTCCCCCATGCTGCTCCAAGACTAACATTAGACACGTACCGCAGGTTAATCGGATGCCACATGTCAGTAAGTGGATGGAAAATAACCTGCGCAACACCTACTAACTCTTAACTCTTTCTCTTCCATCTAAAGCCACCGACTGAAACTGATAATAGACGACAATTTATGCTGATGGTTGTCTTCAAAATATTTCCACTGCTACTTCTAGAATTGTATTATCTTGTATTCAGGTGAAACAGCATTAAAACTAATCTGTCTTTTTGATCATCAACATTCATGCGTGTGTGTGTGTGTGTGTGTTGAATGTGATCAAGATGTTGCTTTCATATTGTTTCAACATAAACATCTTACATAGACAACCAGTGTGGCGCTGACAACCCAGTCTCTCAAGGTGATGATGATTGATGATTTACATCCATTCCCAACAATCAGTGCCAGAGCGCTCTCTATGTAATGAGGTGGAAAGCAAGGGTGTTTTCCCACATGACTTGTTTGGTCTGGTTAAAACAAACTGGTGCAATTTTGCGGTTGGTTCGTTTAGGCTGGTGTGAAAGCAAATACCTCTGAAAGTGAAAAGCGTTAGAACACAAGTGTTGGATTTGCGTCGACTCATGCTCAATGCATTTATCAGTCACTCATCAAAACCTGAGTGAAATGTAGAAATCACAGAGTAAGCAATATTATGGTAGTTCCTCTTTTTGTCCTGTTTCCATCTGTCATTTTTTCATAATAAGATGTCACGTTGCAATCTTGACTAATAATTCTCGTAAACATTTACATAAGAAACAGTAAAGTACAGCATGACTTACTGTCAGTCACTAGAACTTGATTTTCTCTTGTTGGTCAGTGTAGTGCTGATGATGGAAGATGAGTTAATGAATGTGAGTTAATGGTCAGTCCATGTGACTTCATGTTAAGTCAGTATAAACATTACTGGACCAGAACTGAGGGACCTTTCAGACCTGCACTTTTTAGATTAATCTGGGTAGAAACACAGTAATCATACTTGGTTTCAGACTAAAACAACTGTACCGAGATCTTTTGACAAAGTGGTTTTGGTCTGGTCCAAATGAACTCTGGAGTGGTTCATTTGTGGTGGATTCATGATCCGACCTCAATCTGACTCAACTACTAGGTTGTCTCTGCAAGTTTGAACTAAACAGCTCTCGTAGCCAGGTGTGCTTTGCATGATGGGATGTGGATGAGTGAAATTAACAGTTTATAGTTTATAGCTAGCTGGAGAATGAATCAAGGTCCCTGGACTAGCATGAAAAAGAACTTTGCATTTGGCCACAGAACCTTCTTCAGGACCTTCTTCCTGTGTTCACATTCTTGCTCCTGCCCCAGATACATCTGACCAATAAGGGGAGTGAACTTGTAGCTGAAGCATTTTGGTTCACTTCAATTTTTTCTGTGTGAATAGAAACTGAACCAAGGGGAAAATGCAACAGGTTTGCCTACTAATTCCCATCACAAACCCTACAGTAAATATGTAGATATTTCTCACCTCACCTCAACCATACTTTATCTATAGTTGTTTTTTGCCATAACCATGATCTTCCCCTAACATTAAACCATACATACTATAGTTTCATTGCCAGCTATTGTAAAAATAAATAATTCAAAAAGAAGTTGTCACTGAACTTAATCCAGGATTTTGTTAAATTGTCTAACTACATCAATACTACATACGTCTTATTGCCTACTAACAATAAATGAGGAGGTTGGGGCTAAGGACACTTCAAGGGCCACATATCAGGGTTCAGTGTGAACTTTTTACTCTATAATGAACATACACATCTTTTTCAGGGATCAATCACTTTCCTTGAGGATTTGAGCAATGTCGATTTTAAGGGACGGTGATGTTTTTACACGGGTTAACAAAACATTCCTGATCCTCACATTTTTTCACGTTAGCTGATAAGAGTTGTTGATACAGTCAACTTGCCAAGCCATGCTCTAGCAGAAAGTGATTCATCTCTTCTGGGATGAATGTGAGACTTACAATCTGATTTCATTAATTTTGCTGACAGTCTTTAAAGCCCAGTGCAATTACTTATTCAAGTGCAAATATATGAATGATATCTATGACTCATAGGCCCTGAGAAACTACATGCTGCTTACAATGCAACAACTTAATCTTTAGGAATATGATTTTCTGTGTTCAGTTAAGATAGAGTTCATATTAATATTTTCTCCAATCTAAAGTAAACCAGACATCCACCACCACTAGACTCAGACCTCAGACACACCTGGGAATGACATCAATGTGTACAGAGGCCTGATAAAGTCATTAGTCAACAAAAGCAATGACCTGTTGCATAAGAACATCTACATGATCTGACTGATTGACTGAAACAACCATGCATGTGCAGAAATGCACACACACAAAGTGGGATACAAGTAGTTAATGATTACAAGAGTAATGTGATAGGCTCTGCTATTGCACCTGTTATATCAAGGATAGGTTGACTCCCGCCTGTTTCTCACAAACCGTCATTGTTTTCACTGCCATGCAACACTGGCCACAAACAAAGCCTTTGTGTGTGTGTGTGTGTGTGTGTGTGTGTGTGCATGCGTGCGTGTGCGTGTGTGTGTGTGTGTGTGTGTTGGCATGCCAGTTTGTGATTATGCCTAGAGTTCACTGACAGTTTGCCAGTATGTATAAGGTGTGGGTTTGAGAGTAGCTGAGAACTTATGAGAGTGACAGAGAGATAGACCGACAGACAGAATTTTCACATCCACATCAGGAGTATCACTTCACAAAAGGATTCCTAGAGGAAGTTACTCTCATTCATCAGATTGCGTCTTCTCTCTCATACTTGTAAACTTGCTTTTCAACCATTTGGTACAATAGATATTTGTATTTTACTATTTTCAAGATCAGTACATATACAGCTGAATTGTGAAACCGTGACTATGCAGCATGTTAGTGAATAATGAGAGGAACCATCAGAGTTACAGTTCATCCAAAATGAAATTTAGATGTTTCATTTTTCTCAACTCTTCCACATAACTTTTGTCACTAGATATCTATGATGTCTGCCCCACCCACCCACTTCCAAGCATGTGGGAGAACCTACGGTGGCTGTGAAATTTGTGAAAAACGTGAAAGGCCCTCTCTAGAGCCAGTGTTTGGTTTGTCTATTCTGTGCTACTGTAGAAACATGGTGGGGCAACATGCAGCCTGGAAGAGGACCCTCTCCATATGTAGATACAAAGGGTTCATTCTAAGATAACGAAAACACAACGATTCTTAGTTTCAGGTTATTGTACACTAATTAAAACATACTTGAATATACTTGTTCTTGTACACACTTGAAACTTGAATATCATATTCCGTTTCTGCCAAGTCGGATCCACTAGATGTCACTAAATTCTACACACTGCGCCTTTAATTATGATTGCACAAAGGATGTATTGTTTCCCAGTCTGTTACTATTTGGTCAATGGGAATGTAATAAGTCACTCATGGTAGATCGCTTTTATCCCAAGCACTTTACAATGAGCCTCTCATTCACCTGCTCACACACACGCACCAATGGCAAGCTACTAAGCTAACCACTGGGGTTAGTAAGACATGTGGACAGGAGGAGTTGGGGATCCCTGGGAATCACTGTACCTGCCGCTACCTGCTTCTTCCCTCTAAACCCCAGAGGGAATAATGGTGCTGAAAGGAAAACTATGATTTTTTATGAGTTGGGTTTTTGTTTTCTTATTGTTTACCATCATTTCTGTCCTTTTTGACTAAGTCTGGTTAACGTGGGATTTCTTCCACACCTTGCCATACTCAAGTGAGCTTATGACCCACCATCTTCAACAGACAACAGACTACATGTGCACAACAAAAACACCCAAATCACCACTTTGCAAGCCAAGTGCAAGAAAATAAGATGACTGACGGCATTAAGATAATAGGGTATCCTTTTCATTCCTGTTATCAGGCCGACTTAATAACCACAGTTCTCCGTCACACTGCTGAACCTTAATGGGAACATACCTGTAGCCACTCATATTTCATCCTGTGACAATATCCGAGGTCTCTACTTAGCTGAGAGCTGGAATCTACAAGATACGACACGGAGCAAACAGCAGTGCTTTAAGAGGAACTATTGAAATGGGTGGGTATCGCAAGGTACATGTATCAACTTGCGGTTGGCTGTTTGATTTGTATTATTCAGTGTAATCACATACAACGCATGTGTCTGTCACAGAGTAGGAGTCACACAGCTTTTTGAAAAACAGCCATTGAACCTGACAGACTGAACACCTGACATTTTTTTAAAAAGTTGTCCACAGTCCCTTATAAAATCCACCAGAGAAAAACAAGTCGAAGGTTTAAAGTCAGTTTTGACATCACAGCTTGAGCCTAAAGGGTTAATTAAAGGGGAGGAGCTTCAGTTTGTTTAATGCCCAGGGAAACGGGTGCAGTGACTCACTTGACTGACACACGGCCATTTCTGTCATTCCAGGCATAGCAGAGACAGCAGAGCTCTGAGCCTGTGGTGTTTTTCCAAGCTGCAGAAATGAAGACTAGATGGAGTGAGGCGTAAAGGTGGGGAAGGAGGGGGTGGAGGGCAGGTGTAGCTTTCATGTAATTATAAGTCTTGAAATAGTACCAGCGCTAATTATAATCTTGAGTAATCATCAAACAGAAGTTCAAGTTTCTAAGGCCAATGATGACATATTAATGAGAGTGAGTTGCTGGTGTGATGTCATTTAAGTTACCAGAAACAGTGCAAGATCTGGGAACAGAGATTTTAATGAGATCAGAGAGAAGCAGTCTTATTTTTCAACATGGAAATCACTTCACCAATATGCCAAAAGTGTCAAAACATAGTATATAATAGGTATTGTTCAGAGCAGACATTTTGACATATAGCAGAAAAACACCTGTATTTAATGACATGGAGTTACCTACTTACCTAGACCATTGCTAAGGTCTAAGCTTAAATGTGGTTTTCATTTTTTGTGAATTCCAAAACATACCTGTCTCTGACATTGTTGCTACTTTTACTAACAAGTAGATTTGTAGCACTAGGCCAGCGGGTGAAAGTGTAGTTGAATCTGACACAGCATATAGAGTTGCAAAGGGTTTTTCCCTTTTCTGTCCTCCCATTTCAAATTTTTTCTTTGAACAATATCCTTGATGCTACTTAACATCAAGACACAGGACTCTCCTAGACAATCATATGTTTATATTATGACCACTAGTTGCGATGATTTCATCTTAGTTTCTGAGAATTGATACTTTGTCTTTCATTTTGGCATGGTGTCCAGCTAAAAATATTTAATTACTCATGAGCCTCAGCCACGTTGCTATGGAGAAGAAGCTAGTAGGAAGAGCGAAATTTCTACCTCAAAGTTTTCATGTACACAGTCTTATACCTTCAACTTCTTAACAAAGAACCAGATATTTTCAGAACCAGATCTTTTGTGCTGATGATTTAACCGGGAGGGTTTTGTGCTGATCTAAGTATTTGAAATGTTTCACCTGTGAGTCACGTAACATTATTTATGGTAAAAATGACCTGGATTCTAAATTCTGCAACCTGGAATGTAGAATATAAAAATAAACCATTTAGATTGCATACAGATGCAATGACTACTTTGTAAAGAAAGACACCTGAAGACACAATTATCTGTTCACAGCTTAGACTACCAACTTTGAATATCTGATCACCTGACAAGCCTTCTATAATATATACAGTATATCCACTCAGAGCAGACATATGGACGTGTTGAAAATAACAGTGATATGTTTATTTCCCAGGCAAGTGCAATGAGTGTGTGAAATGCAGGTCAGGTGAGTCATCTTCTCTTCTCTGACAGCTCTGTCTGTTTTTTCACACTCAAATGGAAAAACACACTCGTGTGTGTACGAGCAAAAGACACACACGGGCTGATTCATAAGCTTTTATGACTGCCCTGACAGCAGGGCACAAAGCGGTGCTGAAAGGCCCAAGGACATGCAGGAGTGTACATGCTTGCACAAGCACTCTCCCACAAACACACACACACACACATTTTTTCCCTCCAAATTTTCTTACTATCACAGTACTGATATCACAAGTATCTTTCTACACTTGGTTTCTCACAAAAATCAAACACGCACACATAATTTCTTTCTGTCATTCACTAAGTTACCCACTATTGCACACACAAACACACATACACACACACACACACACACACACACACACACACACACACACACACACACAAACACATACACAGAAGCTGAATTGCTGGTGCTATAAAAAGACAGCAGTGTTTAACCCGTCCTTGAAACTGCACAGACGGCCAAAGACACACACAAACACACACACACACACACACACACACACGCACACACACACAAGGGTGTAACAACTTAGGTCCTACACTAAGTCTATATTACATACTGCAGAGTTTATGTATAGAAATGACAGCTCCGTCTGGCTGCAGCGCCCTATATGCATGCGGTGAGGATGTAAAAAGCCAGCGTGTCAGGCGTGAACCAACCAGACAAACACACACGCACTGCTCACTCTTCCAAATTCTCCACTTCTCAGTGCTGTTTCCCATGATGCATTTGGGATTTGAAGATGGAGAGCTGAAGGTTTTCGGTTAATTTTTAGGACATTTTACAGAGAGGTTGCTGCAATTTGGTGCAAATTATAAGAAAAAAGAGAAAGTGTGAAGTTGGTTTAGTTGGTTAGTGCCAATTCATTCTTAAAGGCTCTGTATGTAGAATTGTGAAGCAATTTACATGTGTTAATTGTTTTTTATTGCCAATGAGTGAACGGGTAGGAATGTAAAAAATTAGACCTTCCTCGACTTTTTCGGTTGTCTGTAAAAGCCTGTGGGCTGATTTCTATGTGAAAGACTCGGGCTGGACTTTCTTCGAAAACCCAATGGATCGTTTTTACCCGTCCTGAGTGCTTCTCTACTGTATACTTTTGAGTTAGGACTGTTTTAGAGTTAAACCTACAATTAGAAATATGTTAACAAAGAACGATAGAATTTGAAGTTTCAGTCAGTAAATATAACCTGAGATATGGTATAGCTCTTGTTTTGAAATGAATGGTGGGTGGGTTTTTAACCATTACGTCATTCTGCCTTACCAAAGAAACTACATGAGTACATGAGTATCAAAACTGAAAACAATGACGACCATTTACCTCCAGCCCCCAAAAGTATTACCGGTTATTGTGAATTAGTATTGAATATGTGTGCATCTATATATATATGCGTGTTTATGTTGTATTAGTTAACACCTACGCACACTGGAATCTCCCCTGTAATCTATATTAACACCGATGTTTTGATAACAAAGGTCTTTCCCATGCAAACGTAGGTGTGTGCTTCACACTGTTTGTGAACTTTGCCTCATTTTTTTATGTTTTGTTGAATTAGAAGTAGTAGAAACCTGTAAGAATCCTTAATTAAAAATAACATTTGATTTGAAATTCTAGGGGAAACACGGATTCAAACTGTCAGATGTAAAGGGATAGTTTCATTCACATTTTGCAGAGAGGAAGATGAGAAGATCAATATCACTCTCATAACCGTCTGTTAAAAACATAGACTATATATAAACATGGATGATGCGTCTCCACTTCCTGCTGCTATGCAAAAGTGAAGCCAAAAGATCTCCTTATTGATCTCCTTATCTCCTCATCTTGCTTGTGTGACGTCATTTGGAGCCAAAGTCTGCGCAATAGAGTCTGGCGGCAGGATGACAGCCTGCGAGACACGCCCTCTCAACCCACCCAACACCAATCATGACGTCACACCTCCTTTTTATATCTTTTCACCTTTTTAGTTTGGCTAACTTGGAGGTGACGAAACTTATGACCTATACTGCAGCCAGCCACTAGGGGTGTGTGTGTCTTTGTGTTTCCCTATGTGTGTATTTGTGCACAATAGTATCTAGTTCAGAGTTGGTCCTCTTCAAATGGCCACAAACACACCATTCTCTGTGTTTGTGTTTGTGTTTGTGCGTGTGTGTGTGTACCCATCTGGTTTCTCCACTGTGAGGGCATTTGCTATTTCTAGAGCAGAACTGCACTTTTACTCAGCTTTCTCCTTTTGCTGTTGTTTAGTTAGCTGCTTTGTGTCTGTCACACTCGCTTTCTACTGTATGTCACACACACACCCACACACACACACACACATATACAAAAATACATTCTAACACACCCAGGGACGAACAACACTAGCACGCACAACAAAAACGCAGCCAGAAACACCAACACTAGTTCATGAACGCGCACTGGCCTGCACAGTGAAGCGGCAGTGTGTGCTTCAGTCTGTCTCTCTCCTTTCACTCCTCAGTCATCCCTCTATCTGTCCATTCTGTTCTTCTCATCTTCTCTCTCCTGCTCCTCCTCTCACCATCCCGGTGCTGTTGTGACCTTTGACCTGCCATTGACCCTCACTGGTTTCACTGGTGGCATTTCTGTCATGACTACTATCTGGTGTCTGGTTGTAAACACAGGTCAGTGTCTTTCTCTCTTTATTTAGTTGTGTATTACAGAACTTTAAGTGATGAGGTGAGACTTTAATTATAATAAACGTAATAATCCTGAAGGTAAATTGATTTATTGATAGATGATTGACTGTTGCAGCTTTATATCAACTTCATCTTCTTTTTTACCCCAAATCTGGTTACTTTATTACAGTGTGATGTCACCTGGGTAGTTTAAGCTTTAGGCCTACAGTGGCTAATAACATAGCCTAACTGCTAACCTCACTGTCATGGCTTCCTTCCAGGTTTCCACCAGCTAGGATTAGACTGACGTTTTATTGGTTGTTTACTCACATTATACTCCGTCCTACACTGCAATCATTAATGATAAGTCTGATTAATGATAACCTGATTAATCTGTCCAGTGAAAACCATATAAAATGTTACCTTTTCATGAGCTAAGAAAAACAGTGCTGTTTTACTCTGGGCATATTTCTGATATCTGACTTTAAAAACATAATCTGATCCCCAGTTAAGTGATAATAAATTGGCTTTTTGTCTTTACTGGCAATGGTGAAAGACATCTCTATCGTTTTTTTTCAATGAACTGATTCATATCTTAGTCTATGAGAAATATGCTTTCATACTTTATGAGAGCACAAGATGATAGACATGTCTTGTTTTGTGCAACCAACAGTCCCAAAACTAATGATATTCCATTTCAAATGATATAAAACACAAACAAGCAGCTAATCCTCACACTGAAGAAACAGAAACCAGCAGTTTTGCTTGATAAGTGAATTAAACCTTAATTATCAAAATATCAAACATTCTATTAATGGACTGATCAAGTAATTATTGCGGCTCTGTTTCTATCAAAAGCTTAGCAGTATGTGTGTTAGCAGGTGCTATAGCCTCACTTCCATTAATCTGCATTACTTTAGATGCACATCAACAGTAAGACTGTGTTTAGTGCTATTAATGGTCTGCTGAGCTGAGTATACGTGAATATCGCTGCTTTCCTCTGTGTGTAAACATACCTGTGTTTGTGTGTGTGTTTAAGTCTGTCTGTCTGCGTGTGTGTCTGCATGTATGTGTTTGTCTGCCTCCGCGGTGAAGGTCGCAGAGATTATCAGCGGGGTTGTTAGAGTTTGAGTTGGTGCACGTGTGTGTGAGTGTCTGTGGGTTTGTGCGTATTACTGAATGTTTAATTTGTGTTGACAGGATTAGAGAAAGTCTTTATAGACAACAACTGCGTGTGTGTGTGTGTGCGCGCGTATGCATGTCTATGTGTTTGTGTGTATTAGATTCCACCAGGCTGTAGATCATTCACAGGTACGACAGGTCAATCTTCAATCCAGATGGCCTCGCAGACTCCTGGGCTGCATTCCAAACAGAAACACACTCCACTTCAATGTCACCTCACTCACTGTCTACACAGCAAGTATACCTGACAGACGAGTGCTATTTAAACTTTCTACTTACTATTCAACTCTCCCACATTAATTCCAACTCCTGGCGAACAAGGAAACTTGGTTTGGGTATGAGATTTTGAAATGGAACACTTCACAATCAGCAGCTATCACACAGGGATCCATAAAGGAATAAACACACATAAGTGGAGTTTATTGGCCAGCAATATGGAGTTTATCACTTGCACACAGACACGGACTCAGCAGACACACACACACACACATACGCAGACTGGATCACAGGCTGAGTTGAGCCTTTCTCCTCTTTCAAACAATACCGCCAATTATATCTGCAGCGATAGCCTGAACAGGGTGGCACAGTGCGTGTGTCTGTGTGTCGGTGCTCTTGTCTGTTGTTAAGTGTTTATTATGCCAGTCGTCCTTGGCCACCATGGCCTACTTTGCTATAATTAGTGACTTTCTTATTGTACAGTGTGGGTTAATATCACCAGGGGCAAGAATGTGGGAGTGAGAGATAGAGAAATGTGGAGGAAAACTGAATGGTGAAAAAAGAGGCAAAGATAGTGTTAAAGAGAGAGAGCAGGGTGACCTTCAGTAGGGCAGCAGTCTTGCTGAAACACTGGAGTATGATGAATGAAAATGGAATGAATGGAAATATGATGAGAAGAGTGGAGCACTGAGAAAGATTTAAAGTGGACCTCAGAGCTAAATCAGAGACAAATGTCAGTTTTGGCTCGTCTATCTCCTCTCATGAGTCAGGGGTGATGTTCTCAACATCTGTCATCATCCTCGTTCTCATTTCTCTTTCCTCTCTTTCTTTTTCCATCCTCCTGACTCCAGGGCAGTTGGAGATGACAGCACGCGATGACAGCCTGCTTAAAGGAATACACCAAAGTATGTAAGTATGACAAAAAAAAAAAAAACTAAGAGCGGATAGATCTCTCTTTATTCAGTATTAGTTTCACCTGCTAATGTGAAACGTTTGTGCATCAAACACCAAAAAGGACAAAATACTGGATAGATTTGTGACTGTAGACGCTGTAAAATGGGATGAAAAAAGACAAACAATAGAAATTTTGGAAAAATGTGTGAATAAACATATTAAAAATGTAACCAGTCCATGTTCTGTGCTGCGTGTCGTGAGTACATCTACGTGTGTGATTTTGTGGGTGAACGTGTTCCTTCTCACTGTTCCTCCTCATAACAGGACATGACAGATATGGAAAGATTTGTCACTTGGCCCTCTCACTGGCTGGGTTGCCCCTGCACATGGATACACACACACACACATACACACATACACACACACACACACACACACACACACACAGGTCAGTCAGGCTACCACTGTGATCAGATGTCCACCTTTTCCATGTAAATGTCCTTTCACATCTGGTTATTTTTTTCCATGAAATAAACCCTCCTTCCAGTGTTCACAGAACACGTCTGTACATTCATTAATATGGTTCAAGTTCCCTTTTATTGTCACGCAGCCTTCGCAGTGAAGGTGGAAATGACTTTGACATTTACAACGTCTAACAACCTTCAGCGAAACATGACAGGCAGGACAAAGAGTAAAATACAGCCAGGGTTAACAGGCCAGGATTCCTTGGATAACAATAGCACAAACAGGGATGCTAACAGTTAGAATGATTTATTGGTTTGAAAATATAAATATTTTGATTAAAGATAGCATCAGCCATCATCAACTTACAATATAATATAATGGAGGTCCCTCCCTCCTGCTGCTGCATTTTGATTAGATATCCCATAAGACTGCAACAATATTTCAGATATCTGACTAGAAAACTAATTTCAGTGTAGTGTGGGAGGATTTTTCTCAACAATTTGTATAACTTGCAGTTAAACCTTTGTCATAAATTGGTTCCTGCTGTAAGTGTGTCAAAGACAAGTCAAAGGTTCAGAAAATGTTACAAAAAGGGGCAGCACCTCAAAAGACTTCTATCACTCAACATGTCCTTACATAAGCAACAAAATAGGTATCAATAAGAGCCTTTTGCTAATATTGCACCCCTATCAGGGGGATAGAGATACAACAAAGTACTTTGTTAAGGTTAAGGGAAAATACAATACGGTGATGTTATTGCTACATTTTTGTTACTAAACCTACATGGTTAGTTTTAAATATATCAATTTTGATTGTTGATTGGAGTCAACACACTTACGAGTCTTTGATGTTGAACACTTCGTATGCTAACCATGCTGCTAAACCTCTTCCTTTTTGTGGAGGTATAACAGCATCATGTTTCCTCCGCCTTAGCTAGTGAAAAAGGACAGTCATTATTCACACAGCTACAGGAACTAACAGTTGTGGAGACATAAACAAATTCATGACTTTGAACAATCAATAATGCTGTGGTTTTCCTGGTGAGGACTATTGTTAGCTAGTCTAGCTTTTAGTGGAAAGTTGTAGTGTCACACTATAGTCTAACTGCTGTGTCAAAGGCTTCTCAAACCAATTTTTGACGTATCACTTAATTATTGTCATCTTTTTTACCTACAAGTTGTTAAACCAATATTAATTTGGGGTTAGCGGAACAAGCTGTGAACAAAACATTAACAAATTATCACGTTATAAAGTTGTTAAGCAGAACATGTTAGTGAAGAGTAGCCTATTGCCTAAATAGAGAGCAACATTAGCATTCATTAGTTGTGTTTATGGCCACATAACTATTGTAAATGCAATATTCACTTTCTTTTAGTTCTGTTTTGGTCTCCTTAAACTCCTGAGAGAAATATGTTTCTTTAGCTGTAAACACTCCACTATGTTCACTAGCTAATAGCTAACTTTGTCTGCTGTTAAATGCTGGGCAGGTAGCATACAGGATTTATTTATTTATTCATTTATTTATTGCCTGCCCACTGGTACTGGAATCGGGGCTGAGGAGAGTGACTGAACCAAACAATAAAGTTACAAGTCGTAAAAACCAAAACAATGAGCTAAAAGATGCTAACATGTGCCATAGAGCAGAGGGTAACTGCTGTGTTTGTCACTGCGAGTGACCCAGTTCATGTTACACATACTCATTTAATCCATTGTTAATATTAAAAATATTGCAAGTGGAGCTTTAACTTTAAAGATCTTCAACACCAAAGAAATTTCAGCTTTAGCGCCAAAACCGCCAAAGCACATACTTGCCAAATACCACTAAGTTTTAAAGAAGTGAAGGCTTTTTCTGGGAGAAGAAGACTGTATCTTTAACTTACATGCCCTTCCCCGATGGGGACAGAAAGGGGGCAGACTGGGGCGTTTGTGCCCATGGCCTGCCCCTACAGCCCCCTGTAGGACCATGAAACAACACAAGGCTTTCAGCACCTTCAACCGTCCACATCACAGCCAGGACACTGCTGTCAGCAGGATGCTATACACGCTGACGCACACACACACTCATTCACATACCACAGCCAAACACGCACACTCACACAGAGAGGGGCAGATACCCCCCACTTATACACACACAGCATCTACTGAATGTTTGGTTAGCTTGTTTGTGCCTGTCAGTCACTTCTTCACTGTCCCACACAACACTACACACACATATATACGAGGTCAGAGACCGCCGAGTCTGGGTAACACACAGGTGTGAAATATCCTTCGTCAGTGATGTCACTTCCTGCAGAGCAATAATCTCAGGTTTATCTCTTTTTCTTTATATTTCTTTGGTGTTTTCTCTACCCCCATCTTTCCGTGTGACCTTTGTGCCAACAAATAATTACATTTCAAGCTCTTATTATGTGGTCTGATGCTGCAGTGATTGTCTCTGGCCTGAAGACACATCCAAAGCTGCAATATGCACCTTTTTAAATAAACACGACCTATTCACTTTTTCCGACCCAAATTATTCCATCAGTGTCCTTTCAGCCCACACACTCTATCCTCATCCGTCCCTCATATGTGCATCTCTCCAGAACCTCCATATTAACTACTGTGTGCTCTGCCTGCAGGTCTTACAGTGGCAGCAGACTACAGATGGTGATGAATACTGTATGGGGTGGTGGTGCTGCGTCATGGAGGCCAGCTGGATGAGGTTAGATTAGGTGAAGTTTGCTCTCCATGACCCCATTCAGCAGCTTTGTTCATGATTCTCACTGTTGATCATGTGGATTTTAAAGGATAATTCTGGTTTGTTATAACTTGGGTTGTATTTTCATAGTTTTGGCCCTTATGTGTATTGGTTATGATAATATTGTAGGACTGGTCTGTAAACAGTGATAAGAACGAACAGTATGCGTAATAATTTTAATGTTTGGCTGAATTTTTCTCCCAAACAAGTTTGTCCAACCTGAAGGTTTCTTGAGGTCACCGTGTTTCTAGATCTCAGCTATTAACTTGATGAATACAATCTTGTCATTACTGATAAGAATGAGAGCCAAAACTATGAAAACAAGACCCAAGTTTTTAAAAACTCTAATTATTCCCCCAAAGAGGGAGTGGCAATTTTAATGGGAGAGCCATTTTTAGGTTTCTTGACAAAAACTAATATTTATAACATAGGAGTAAGTATAACATAGGATATTCTTTAAGCTTGTGTCATATTAGAAGTCAACTGGTGCTGCAAAGAATCATGTTTGATTTCAGGCTATCTGTTACACTTTACTTAAAAGTTTAAATGTGATCCATTTTTTAAAAATGCATGCCATATTCTACATTTCTAAAATAAAGTGATTGCTTTATTTTAGAAATGTGTAAATGTTGCACTTCCGTGAGCTTTACTTCCATTTTTCCTTCCAGGACTTTTTTCTTAGGGGATTGCAGATATCAGTGCCTTGCAATAAATTGCTGGAAGACAGTCCAGGAAGTGTGGTCCTGGTAGACAATTACAACCATTTACATTCTGATATTTGCTTTAAATAATAAGCTTCAAATAATGTTTGTGAGTTTACAGTCCTAGACAGATAGCAGCTGACATTGCAAAGATTATCAGTTAGATTTTAACCCAAACTGCTGCACGTACTTCAGTGTACCTGAGCCTGTTGAACCACATAAGAGCCTGTAACACTTACATGCACATGACTTCATCTTGAAGTGCTGAGCCAGGACCTCATTCATAATCTAACTTTTTTTTTCCAGGTTAAAAATCTAAACTAGGCCCTCATTTCCTCTCATATACCCAGACCTCCTGTCAGATATCAGCCCTGGACTCTGGACTGTAAATGACCTGCCTTTTACAACTGGAACCACCTAACTTAAGCTCTGTACCAGGGCAGGTCACCTCTAATCACACCGTAGAGGTTCAGAAACCAGCTGCCAGCTCATAATAGCTCACACACTGGGAGTTTAACAGGGTGAATAACTCTTATATAACTCACAGTGTCAGCCATCATTAAGCAGGACTGTGCTGATTGATGCTGAGAAACTAGTTTCCTCAACACCGCCGTGATATTTGTCTGATAACTACTTATCTACTGCCACTTTTATCAGCTGGCCTACATACTAGGGTGAGCTCAACGTCAGAAGACCAGTATGTGTGTGTGTGTTTGTGTGTGTGTGTGTGTCATGCCATACTGTATTTATAAGCTGCAGATACTTGCAGATACATTTTACATGATATTGTCAGTCAGCAGTGCCTCCAACAGCACATGTGCTCCATGCAAACAACACTAAAAACCAAGGCGATACTTTACAATGATGAACCTCGAGAGTCCTGAGACAACACAAAAACACTTTTCCCAAAATTTCTTGCAAAACTGCAAGATGTGCCCGGGTGCACATTCACAAACAATTAAGAATGAGTAAAACTTTCCCAATACAGACACACAAAGTGTTAGATGAAGCATGAAAGCCTGTTTGTCTGTGGAGACGGCTCATAAAGTGAGTCAGGCATGACTGAGAGGCCTGAGAGGAGGAAGCAATCACATTGAGGAGGATAGAGTTTCCATAAACAAGCTGTGGATCAGGTATGCAGCAGCAGATTTTTAAAAAGATGTAATATTAGATGCAGACAGACAGCCAGGTAGACGTCCAGATAGACAGCTGCTCGCCATATTAAACAGCATTAGCCAGAGTATTGTCTCATAACCTTTTACCCCCCCCCCCCCAGGCCAGATATGTTCCTCATGCTGCATTATGGGTTATGACTGGTCTGACCACAACCAGATACAGTTATCCAACTTTTATTCCACTCCCCCAGGGCTTTCTGTCCCAAATGGGCCTCTGTAGCCTCAGACGCAGTCACAGTACAAGGAAATACAGGAAATATGGATCAAGCATTGTATTAAATCTGCCTCACACACACACGCACAAAAGCTACAAGGTGATGGCTAATAACATCTGCACATATTTCTGTACTTTGTAATGCAGAGATATAGTATCTGTTATTTGTAATATCTTGTCATGTAGTTTATCATGTAATATCTTTTTATTGAGCTGAACAGCAGTTGGTTGACAAAACCACAGTCCACATGCAGTCATCTCGTAAATGTCTTATCCTTAATGTATGACTAATAAAGAGTTTCATCATCCTCACCCCTCTTCATTTGTCTTATTCATAGTCTTATGGTCCCTGCTCTTATGAACAGCTATTTTCCCACATGTATTATTACTTTTTTCAAGTTTAGTAAAATTTCATCTGATATTAATGGAACTGGATAGTATGCACACACCCATGTGTGTTGTATGCACACGTGTGTGAGTGTGTGTGTGCATATATCACACACTAGCTTATCAGTGGAGAAAGAAATATATATAGTATAGTATATATAGTGTTATACATAGAAAATGTTTGAAGGTATGACTCCGCTTCATAAAAAAAAAGCTCCTGGTTATCTGAGCTCAGGTTGCTAGCTACAGTAGCTAACAGTACAGTTGGTACACTGACTGCAAAAGCACCCCACATACATCAAATTTGCAAAAAAGAAAATTGATTGGTTGAAAATTTGCTTTATGTTCAGTTGGAACACACTATAAATTGAGACTGTATCAGTTTTACAAGGGTTGCCAAGTAAGTTCTTACAGCTTTACTTGGTCCAGTATGGCCAGCAGCTTGTGCAGGCTAATGCTAGCTTACAGTATATTAGCAAACCTTTGGTAGATACCATGTTACTGTGTAACTAACATTACTGAGTCAATTCACTGACTTTTGAATCAATCAATCAATCAATCATATTGACATTAGAAGATCCCTTCATAATGCACATACAATGTAAGTGATGAGGGACAAAATCCACAATCCTTCTGTGCAAAAATGTATTTAAAAGTTTATCTGAAGCTAATATGAAGCTTCAGATTCCAAATGAGTCAAATCAAGTAGATATCTTTCTAATGTTACAGTCTTTTTAGTGCCAAAGTTCCTCTTTTTTGCTACTATACTTCCACCACAGCTCAACAGGGAAACACAAGGAGGGAATTTGATGCTAAAAAGACTGTAAACGTGGCAGATATCCACTTGATATGACTAACTCAGACTGCTGAAGCCTCATATAAGCTTCACATCAACTTTTAAATGCATTTTTGCACAAAATTGACTGTGTGGACACACTGTGGATTTTGGCCCCCATCAGTTACATTGAAAGCGCATTTGAAGGGGATCTTTTAATAGCCAGTATGAACAAGAGGAATGATTACAGTGAGGAAAACCTCTTTCACTGTTCATATGGACTCCTTTAAGACAGACTTGAAAAATTGTGAACCCGTCCTTAAACGAAAGCTACTTTGTAGTTTCCATCACAAGTGAATTATTTGCATACATGCAAAAATGTACAAAACAAGCCCCCAAACATTCGAGAATGAACATGATTATGTGCATCTGAAGCACATTTTTTAATATCCTGTAAATTAATAATTATCAGTATTATCACAGATTCCATTCAAACCAAAACTCAGAAAGCCCTGGTGTTATCTTTCTAGTTTTGTCTCCTCAGTCAGTGTAGGGACAACAGAGGATGTTTTCAATTACCCAAAAAATGTGGAGGAGCCATCTGCTGGGAGAAGGATAATCACTATGCATTGTTGCGTGCAGGCATGAATGAGTGAGGAGCCAGTGTCTGAGTCAGAGAGCAGGTTCAGTAGGGGGACAGATAAGACTGAAACAGCTTATATCACAAGGACCGTTTTCAGTTTCACTCTAATCTGAATACTGTTTCAAATAAATCAGTCCAGAGTCTTCTGAGAAAGAGATAAAAGGGTGCTTTTCAGTAGAGCTGCAAAAGCATGACAAAGCTAGTTCCCTGGTGGGCTAATATGAGTCAGCGCTTTGAGGGTTAAGCCATACTGTCAGTCCCTATATGGTTTCACATGCAAATTTATGATATGCAAATGTAACATAGGTGTGTGTATTAGGAGGCCACACATGAAAATGCTGGTCATGTTGAAATAGGTCAGTTTAAAAAAGGACATAGCCTGGGTAAGCAAAGTATGAAGGGTTGAATAAACAGTTTGCAGTGATGAACGCGTAAACAAAAGCAAATACACACAGATACACACTCATAGACGCTAAGAGAAAACTTATAACATGACCATAAGAAGCTGAGCTATAACCCTGATTTGTGTATTTTCATAAACATTTGTAGCCATATTGCCAGCAGGCTTGTGCAGAAGTAACGTACTCAGTAATGTAACCATAATGTAACATAATCATATGACACCACATACAAACACACGCACAAACACATGCACACACACCCATACACACACAAACAAACACACGCGCACACACACACACACACACACACACATACACACACATACCAACCAACCCCTGAGACTGAATCATTCATTTCACATTTTACAAACACATTTTCTTTCATTTCCTGTGTGCTGGCAGGGGCCTCCCGGGGTCACACTTAACGTCACAGTGTGTGGTAGACTGCTCCACGTTGGCTGAGCAGCCTATCAACAGTCAGGAGAGACAATCACACACACATCAGATGAGCGGTGCAGCAATGTGATTCTATTAGACATCTATCAGACAGGTCATGTCATGTTAACTACGTTTGTGGGGCCAAAGGGCAGAAGTCAGCATACTGACCTGAGGGTGACACCTACTATAACGAGTGTAATGTGAATGTCCTGACTGCTAGATGCTCTGTCTATGTGTGTGTCTGAGTGGGTGAAATTACAAAGGAGGCACATTGTTCATGACAGACTTTGATTTTAAGCATATTAAGTCATATTTATTTTACAATGGGGAAGACAGAAATGTGAGTGAGTTTGTGCACTTTGGTTTTACATTAAACCACTGCAGGTTAGAGGATTGATCTTACCTTTAAAATACGCAAGGAATCAAAACTTGTTGGGTACAATTAAAGGGCCAGTTCACCCAAATTATAAAAAAGACACACCTCTAAAAGTATCTAGCCATGTATAGAGTTTTGGTTTAATTTGTCCAGGTTTTGAGATATATGTTTTGGACGTTTTTTGCCAATAGTGTCCCAGAAGTAAGAAAACCTCATTCAAAATCACATTGACATTTGTAGTAACATAAATGACTAAAAGCCCAGCCCTGGAATACAACCTTACTCAACAGTGTGTCATGTGTATCACTCCATATTGTACCATATTGTGCTGTATGTTTACATAAGGATGGTACATTTAAAAAAAAAAAGAGGAAAAAAAAGATCTGCTAAATTTGTTTATTTCATTTTTCAGTTAGTTTAGACATTCAGACATCTATTAGTTCAGGTTTCAGACAGCAGAGATTACAGCTAAACATTTGGAAAAACAACAAAAAGAGAGAAACCAAGTTATGATGACTTGATTATAAATGCTGCCAGACTGGTGTATGTCATGGGAACTGCAGTTTTTTTTATTGCATGCTGACAAATGAATTAAACTTTGTTGCGGCCATGCAAGGTTTTCAACTCATAATAAAGTGCTGTAGGAAATACTCATTATCTTGGTATATGGACTGTAAACCTTTGGAAAATATTAATTTTTTTGAGAAAGATGGAAATGTTGAATGTGAAATTACATTGATTACAGAAGCTAATGGAACAGCAGCTAGCCTGGAGGTGAAGTCAGCTCTCTTTGCAGTGGCTTAGATCTTACTCAGACTACTTTCTGCAAAAAAAAAAGTCCCAATGCAACCTGATTTGAGCACCAGAAAGTAAATTCCATCCATCTCCACTGTATTAAAACCTTAATTAGCAAAACCAAATATATGTGCATGGCTAGATAAAAGTAAATTGAATTTTGATTATTTGGTTGAATCATCTCTTTAATGCCTTTAGCTGTCCTTATTTAGAACAACGTACAATACACAGTGTCATGTGTTTTCCATTGAGCTACACAAGACCACATGGACCAAGTAGTGTGTTATGTAAAGTTAGATGCATCATAAAGCGGTTTATCACAGGACACTGCAGCCAGAGGATCCTGCTCTACCCTATATAGTGTAAATGGGATAAAATAGTAACTTTCAGTGGACTGTAGGCAGACTGCAGGCGACATGTTGTAGACTGTAACATGGAGCCTATAGATCACAAGGAAATCTTGAGAAGGAACTGATGACCTTGTCTTTCCTGCCGTCACTAGGCCCGAAGCGCCGAAAAAGTCTTGTTGTTGTAAATAAGCCACATGTATGAAATTATTATTACATTTCATTGAGAAAATGATTTTAATTCATTAAGTTTAATCAGAAATCATTATTCACACACACAGAAAATACACTCACACACAATTATGAGAGGTTTCCCAAAAGTCTTGGACCTGAGTTTGCAAAGTAATTGAAAAATTGACGTCATGAGTTCCTCAGTAAATGTAAATTGAGTCAACCCCTAAGTGCTGGACTTTCCCTTCTCTCCTCATCTTTTTTTTTTCTCTATCTCTGTTTATATTTGCGTCTTTCTTCATCTCTTACCCTCTCCTCTGCGTTTCAGTAGTCTCATGATCAATTAACACACTGAGAGGAGAGGAGGGTGGGTTCAAGGTGGCTGTGACGTCCAGCTCTTCAAGGGTTGCCATGTCGACGATGGGTGCGGCCTGAAAAGTCAAGAGAGAAAGAGGTGGTGTGATTTTTCCCATTGAAGCGGTATATGTGTGTGTTCTAGTTTCAGTACATACGGTACATGAACATAGCAGATGTGTACATTAGATGTGTACACACATCCAGACTTTGTAGGAAATAGTCCTAAGACTGCAGGAGCTGAAAGAAAAGCTTTCATTTTTAATGTCTCTACTTTTTAATTCCTTGTTTCTTTCTTTTTTTTTTTAAACTTTTCATCTATTTATTTCTCCATCCACTAATTCAGAGAGACAATTCAAAGAGAATTCAGAGGGTTTTTTTACTTTACCTTTTTACTTCTTTACTCAACATAATTGTTAGGAGCTGAAACAATTAGTCGATCAACAAAAAATGAAATAACAACCATTTGTTATAATCATTTCACTTGTTAACTTATGCACAAATGCCAAATATCATCCCACATACCCACAACCTAAATATCTTTTGAGTTTTGGACTGTTGAATTGTTTTGGAAATTTCCTAGAATAAATGATTCGTCAACAGATTAAGGGAAATATCCATTAGTTGCAGCTTAATATCAAACATTCATCTTGCACTGATGAGTTAATGCTCTCTTATCTTTCTCCACTGTGCTGTGTCAACTTGTAACTATAACCGGAACCTAACAGTTGAAATGGAATCAATGCACAGTTACTGAAGATATGTGTTATAGAATTGTCAGTGCAAAGCAGTTAAAGTAATATTTTGCATTTTGGGAAATATGCGCATTTGTTTTCCAGTGAGTAAGAAGATCAATTCCACTCATGTATGGTGACTATGAAGCTACAACCAGCAGCTGGTTAGCTTAGCTTAGCACAAAGAGTGGAAACAGGGGGATATAGCTAGCCTGGCTCAGTCAAAAGGTAACAAAATCCTACTTTGAGATACTATCCCACCCTGACAAGTATAAAACTTTGGATAAAAGAATGCTAAGATGCTCTTCAGAGCAACATCCTTATTACAGGGACATGACTTTATGTACTTCTCTAAATCTGACAGCGTTTGACATAAACTGTCCTGGACTGTCCTGGTTTAGGTGACAGACTCCACCCATCTGGTTTCCACACAAGTTCAAACAAACATACACTTTGCAAATACTGCCTGACCCACTTCCACACTGCAATGTCATGTATGTGACAAAGGGCTGTGCCATTTGACTGCACTGCCATGTTCCCCATGGACAGAGATAGACTGACAGTGAGTGCAGATGTATATATGTG
The DNA here is from genome assembly GCF_914725855.1 of Thunnus albacares. NCBI lineage: Eukaryota > Metazoa > Chordata > Actinopteri > Scombriformes > Scombridae > Thunnus > Thunnus albacares. Next base: position 5,414,822 of record NC_058119.1, read on the forward strand.
TGGCCAGTTTGTGTATGTGTGTGTGAGAGAGAAAGAGACAGCAGTCATATACAACCTCTGATGGAATTCAAGAAAGTCTGTAAATGCTGTGTGTGTAAAAGATGTGTTTTTGCAATGTAAGAGTGTGGCAGTGTTCCCGTGTGTGTGTGTATGTGTGTATGTGTGTGTGTGTGTGTGTACACTGAGGTAAACTAATTACCATGTGCTGCGATCAGCTGTGGGCCCTAAGGCCTGCAGGGAGAATTCCTCTGTGGTCAGCCGACCCCGGTTGTCCTGTCTATCTCTACCTCCTTCCCTCCCCCTCTCTCTCTTTCTGTCTCTCTCTTTCACACACACACACACACACATACCCACACACACAAACGTACACACACACTGTGAACTCAGTCACCTCACTCATGCCACTCACTCAGGCACGTCATGTAGAGGCCCAGTTAACAGAGAGACCGCGGGAGAGGAACATACACATATACTTAGGCTGTCATTAACTTGTGTGCTGAACACGCATAGAAAGACATCAAATACAGTATTGTGAACAAGGAGCTGGAATAAGACTCTATGTCTGAGTGTGTGTAGTATATCGGTGACCTACATTGTGACAGAGTTGAGTAACTGTGAGTTTTAATTTGGATGTTTGCCAGGGAGCTCAGATGTTATCAGAGACAGGGATGATGTATTATGATAAAAGCTGAGTCCAGTGTCTCTCTGCCAGCTACAGCACTCACCCTCAAGCATGTTGATGTGGAGCAGACACCAAGGCTCAGTAACAGCTTTTTTAAGTACAGTGTTCAGTACAGTATGGACGCCCAAATGAGTTGAATAAGGCAGGACCATGGCCATGATTTTAGGAACACTCAATTCATAAATCCCAATCCCCCCAGCCACCCAGCCCCCTACAAGATATTTTTAACTAGCCACCAGAAAAGAAAACTTAAATTTTCTGATTATTTACTTTTTTTTTTTTAGCCTAGTAGCAGTAATCCTACAGAAAGCAACAAGTATTTTGGCTTCTTCTGGACATGTTCTTGTAAGTGAATTTTCTCTGTTGCCATCAGGGCGTCATTATGTTACCTGCTTGCAAAACTAACCGCCATTCAAAGTATCGCCTCCACAATCCGACTTTTAAATGCTACGTATCGAATTCTAATGACTTTTATGATCCCCTGACTTTTCATCTAGTGCCACTAGCAGTTTTATTTTGTCCAATGCTTTGGTTTATGCCTGCAGAACTAATGACATTCCCACAAGCTGTACTTTGCACTTAGTGCTAATTAGCAAATGTTTACATGCTAACACCCTAAGCTAAGATGGTGAGCATGGTAACCATTACCTGCTAAACATCCACGTCAGAAGCGAGCTCACAGCAACACTATGCCTAAAATGAATCATATTGATGCTCATTGCTGTACTGTTCAGTTTGAAAGCTAATCTAATAGCCTACTTTTAGTTAGCACACACATATAGTTAAACATGAAAAATACAAATACCTGTAACATATAATACATTGCAAAAGGAATAAATAGCAGTTGTCCTTCTTGTCAATGTTGAGTTTTTGTTTTGTTGATACTTCTACTTTAGTTGTTAGTGTGTTGAGTCAGTTGTATGGTAGTTTTTGAGAATATACTTTGCTGTGGTAGTGTAACAGTAGACCGTATTATATAAGTGTTTATGATACAGTATTTTGTCTACCTAATAACACAAACAAAATCACCACAGAATATGATGTAACAGAGTAAATAACTGTTAACCACTCTATTTCATGTAAAATTCTGTAAAGACTTAATTATGCTTAAGTGGGCCATACAGGTGTTGGTGCATCTGCAGGTGGGTTTTGGTGAGCCTGTCTGGGTCAAAAGTCCCAGGCCTACTTATAAACCCATCCAACCCTGACTGCAGCAGTAACAGAGCAAGTATGATGTAAGACAGCAGCATCTGCTCTCTGTATTTATCCTGTTGATGGAATTAGTTCACATAGATCATGTGTCTCCTCAGCTATCCTAAGGGAAAAGCAGATATATCCCCACACTAATTAAGAGGACTTTGCTGTGTCAGCTTACACTTCAAGTTCAAGCATGTAAATATGAAGGACAAAATTTCACATGCGCACACATGCATATGCACACACACCTCTATTTCCAGTCAGTCAGCTTGTCAGAGGGCTGTTGGGACAAGAGATTAGCAGCTGTCATGGTTAAAAACACAGGGTCTAGAGCAGTGCGGCTAAATACTAGCATAAAGGAATCCAAGCAACCACCCACTGACCTCCCCGACCCCTTACACACACACACACACACCCACACACAAACACACCAGGCCTCTTTCCCACCTGCTGGGAGTGAGTGTGTGTCACCTCAGTAACCTTAAACCTGTTCAAGGCTTGGCTTGCCTTCATTCTCTCTCACATATTAAGTCTCACGCCTTATTATTGCCACCTGACATGTATGAAATTTGCAGCTGAAACAAAGTGCACGCTGTTTCAGGGAGGGCCTTGGCTTGTCACGTCTCTGTAACAGTACATACACACAAAAACATAGGGCTTAGTTCTATTTTTAAGCAGCATAAGCAGCAAAGCTAATCAAAGTAGCTGCACTTCAAATGGGGGTCAGTGACAGTTGATGCTTTGACTTGCAGTTTACGATGTGTTTCAACTTCTAGATGTCAACTTCTAGATGTTCATGTGCTTTATTCATAGATATCACATGTGTTGAGTGAGTCAACATCACACTTCTATCAGTTCATAGGTAGTGCAGATACTTGAAGTTGCGTCACAACTCTAGAGACCACATCTGGCAACATCTCTGAGGTTCCGAATAAATTAGAGATAAATGAAACGCAACCTAGAAAAAAAAGTTTGTAGTGTGTGTGTGTAACAGGTATTACTCATGTTGTGGCAACATAAAAGTGTTTACACGGTCACATTGGGGGGACTCAACTTCCTTATGGGGACAAAAAGCAAGTTCCTATAACATGAATCGTTAAATTTTAGGCAGCAGACTTGGTTTAAGCTTAAAGTGAGATTAGGGTTAGGCAAGTTCAGGGTTCGAAAGTGCATTTGCCCCTAAAAATAGATAAAAAAATAAATTTGCCAGCACAGCGTGTGAGTAAAGATTACAACCTACCATAATCTTTTTTTCCCTTGCTCCTAATCATTCAAAAACTAGTATTTGATAGTCAGATAATGTACAATATTTATTAATAGTACATTAGTTTCACGGAAAAGAAATGCTGCCAAGTATAAATATCAGCACACTGCAACTGTAGCCTCGGTTTGTGCTTCTCACAGAGCTGCTAGTAGCGTTAGCAAGCCTGACAAGAGATGGCAGAGAGGCGACATTGTACTAATAAACCAAAGATATATTCCTTTTCTGTGGCAGTAAACACAACACATGGGCTGATAACTAACTGTGCTATATTCAGAGTTTTACAAGATATTCAGGGCTGAGCCACTAACGTTAGCTTAGCTAAAACACAGGTACGACACAGAAACTTTCACAAAGGGCCATGAATGTGCTTCTAGTGACTGTCAAAGCTCCAGTGGACTCTCTGTTTCCAGCTTGGACATGGAGAGTCTGACAGCAGCTGCTCATGGCTGCTTATTTTGCTCGCATTTCTTCTTCGTTGTCACCTACAATTGCTGTTCATCTGACTGTCACCAGTCTGTTCAGGAGGGTACTGGCACTCTGAAAGTTGTGAGCTAAACTAGCTGAATAAATTCAGTTACTGTTGATCGTCTAATTGATTAATCGACTAATCTTTGCAGCTCTAGTTTGAAACACACAATGAGGACTGTTCCTGATTAATGAATTAACTTCTTGACTGTGGTCCAACACAAATAGGTGAATGATAGTTCAGTTCCTGTTCTCTCACTGATACTCCCCTTGGAGAAATGATGTTCTCTCAGTATACAGATCTTGTATCAGGCTGCCCTCAATGTATTTAAATTTGACAGTGTATTTTAAATTTGAGTCTGTTTGACAAAGACCTGAGCGCGCGCACACACACACACACACACAAACAGCACAGCAGAAACAGCAGCAGGTGATAGCTGACAATAGGCTAAAGACAGTAAGACAGTAAAACTGAGAAGAAGTCGGCCCATTTCTGAGTTAATAAACTCTGTGTTACTTGAACATTTTTCACTGTGCACCGTGTAGAGCGCTGGCAAGTAGTGGTTATGGTTATGGGTTAGGATAAGTCTCCAGGAAATGAATGTAAGTCAATGTAATGTCCCCTGAAATGATGGAAACACTCCTGTGTCTGTGTGTGTGTGTGTGTGTGTGTGTGTGCTGGTCTGTTCAGTGTGTTCAGATGTTAGTTGCTGTGACACTTGTCTTTAGCCTACTTTAGCCTAATCTGTGCTATGATGTGCTAATATTGTAAACAATTTGTAAACAATTTGACATTCTCTAATTATATTCCGCTGTCAGTTAAGCTAATTATCTCAGTAACAAACAGTACATAAATGAGCTTGCCTGTTCATGTTGAGACGACTAGCTGAGTGTCACTTCATTAAACTGACTTCTCCATATATTTAATCTAAATTGCTTGTGTTTTCTTTCCCTCCCAGTCTGTTGGCTGTAATGATGGTGAAGGAGGCTGAGGCAAGCCCTCCACACCCGGAGGAAAACCACACAAAGCAAACACACGTTCTCTCTCTCTCTCTCTCTCTCTCTCTCTCACACACACAAATGCTCAACCGAAACCAACAAAAATAGTCATTTGAAAGTCATGCGACCTGGAAAGCACACACATATACACTCGTCAAAAATAATAGGCAGTAGGCTCGTAAATAGTAAGCCATCTGCCCTCAACCCATAGCTCCTGAACTGTATGAAAGTCAGATTTTTTGGTATCTGCGCTACTGAAAACAAGTCAAACCAGAGGTAAAAACAGTCTTCCTGGATGTCAGACGTGTCTACAGAAAGCAAAGAAGTCTTCAGTGGTTCTTTGGTTTTGTGAGTGGTTCTATACGGAGCTATGATAACCCCTAATTTGCTTTTAAAAAAGCCAAATCAAATAAATAACTTGTGTAACCTGTTGACCTTTCTAAAAAAGAACTATTTTCTAGTACTTCATAGGATGTTTCTTGTTGGAGCTGTAGGGATAGAGTAAGAGACAGAAAGAGATAGAGAAAAGGAAATATGATAGAAAGAGAGCACAGCACTGTGAGGAAAGCCATGTGTTCCCCTGACTGTTGATGCACTGATAAAGGCTGAATGGATGCGGTGTTGTTTTCACAGAGCAGTTGAATGCAGGGTGACGTGACTGAGCCATAAGAGAGCTCAACTGTGTGAACCAGCATGTGATACATGGAGACGGGTTTATTTCCCATGATACCGCTGCAAAAAACAGCAGCCTGGTTGGATAATCGATGGACTCACAACTACGGCTTTTTAGAGTGGTTCAGCTGACTTAGGAATATACACCCTCAGACTGTGACGTGTAGGTTCAAGTAAGGTTTGAGACCTGACACATGACATCCCTTGAACCGACATGAAGTAGGAAAAGAAAAAAAGTATCACCTTGTAGAGTGCGGTGAGATGGTTATCTCAAAACCCACATGAAATGGAAACTATCTGCAGAGAAAGAGACCACCAGGGGTAGTTGAGAAAATCTGCAATTTTAAAGTTTGGGTGAACTGAAACTGACACAACAATATCTGAACCTTTCAAACAAGAAGAAAAATGTTGTACTTTAGCATCACTACATTTTGATCTCCTTTCTGAACCTGTATTTCAACAAATCTCACTACTGATCTTCATCTTTCAGCTCTCTTTCACTCAGAATTTACCTAGAAGTTGATCCAAGATGCTGATTGTATCATGAGCGGTTGCCTTGGTAAATCAGGTGTTAATTACACGCATATCGAAAGCAAAAAGATGAGTGAAATGTGCATCAGTAATTCGCCTTTACATACACAAATCTGTAACTGCAGGTGTGGGCATATAAACAGGAAATAGATCGGTTGTTTGATATGATCTCTATATATATGGTTCTACATAAGTGCAAGCTGTTTCTCACTGGTTTGAAGTGGTTTTAAATGTCATTTCAAATGTTAATGTCAAATATTTCTGTGCTCCAAACAGAGTTTAGCAACATTTAAATCAGAAGTTGTGGGGACAGTTGTGGGATGGCTTACTCATGTTGCAAGACTGCTGTCAATCAAATCTGATCAAACATACAGTTCTGATAAAGAAGTCTTTTAATTTTAAATTGTGTCAGAGGTTAACTCTTAAATACTAATTAAGGCTATTTTTTTCTCACTTTAACTTTGATTATTGCTTATATAGTCATGAATAGACATTAAAGATGTATTCAGTTACTTTTGGGAAACGTTGCTAACAGATTTCATAGATATCCAGCAATTTAGCTAAACTAGGCTAATCTCTTGTAAATTTGAACTTCACAAGAAATGACTTTCAAGATATTTGAAGAAGGGCAACTATGAGTTTGTCTGACTTTGAATTAGTAAAGAAAAGCAAAAAACTAGTCATCTCTTAAGGTCAAAAACGATGATGATAATGGTGAAACAACTGGACTTGTCTCTTATATAACTTATCTGCCTGATGCAGTGCCTGATGTTTTAAATGCTGGTGCAAAAAGCTGCCCATGAAAATTGATCAGGGCGTATTAGAGACAGAATAATTAGATCTCCCCGGCTGCTGTAACAGACTGTCTTATCAGAATCTTCACAGTATTTATTCAGAACTATTTCCTTCTGAGTTGAACCTTCAGCTGCCAGGAGTATGCCCTCATTCCCAGCACAAAACAAACACACTGCAGCTGATAACAGTATCTGGGGGCTGAGGGCAGATATGACTTTAACCCCGAGACCTCTGCAGGTCTTGCACTTGTGAGGCGCGGGTGGGGTGAGGGTGTCAAAGGTTAACACTGGGGTCATGCTGACGGGTGTACAAACAGTCATACAACCCCTCTACGCACACAAACATCCAGAAACACACACACACAGACGGGATAGAGACAGTAGGTGTGCGTTTGACGCGACTGACAGATGTTGCTGCCTTGTTCCAGCTGTTCCCTACCTTACTCCTCAGGTGAGCTGGGCGGCGTTGGGCGATAATAACACACACACACGTGGACGCACACACTCATTTGCACACTCACTACCACAGTTATCACATCAGCTATCCCTGACTCACCAGATTTATGTGCTGTGTGCCAGCACATACAAACACAGCAGTATTTCAGCTCGTGTATGTGTTTGTGTGTGTGTGTGCAGGATGGGGATGTGTTTACCATTTGGAGGAATGTACAGTATTTGGTAATGTGAAAAGCAGCCCTCAGTGGTCAGGAGTCATACAAACACACTCTGTTTTATTGGATGGGCCTGAGATTCCTCTGTGCACACCCAGGGGGCAAGAGTGAGGAATTTAAACGCTTTAACATGCTGCCTCACTGTTGGGGATCTAATACTACTGTGTGTGTGAGTGTGTGTGTGTGTTTGTGTGTGGAAAGTGCATACCAACATGTTTTTGCATGTGTGTTTCTCTGTTTGTATAAAATGTGTTTGTGTTATAAAACAGGTTGTTGTCTCGACATAGAATCACAAGTCAGTTTCTAATTGAGTGAAGCGTTTAGAGACTGAGGAGGAGAATGGTGGGAGAGCATCATTTGTGGTAAGGTGTGTCCATGACAACATGTAGGTGGCGTAGGCTTGTTAGTGGCTGTACTTGCTGCCATTCACACAACCACCTCGCATTTAGAAATCCCCAGACAATCAGTAGGCGGAGAGATCTCTGATTGTCTGGTATTGCAAGACTATTCTCAATTAATCTACAGCTTTAATATTAATCTGAAAACATTTTCCTTTATTGAATTTAACATGCATATTCATAAGCTATTTAAAGTACATACTGTAAGAGTGTGAGTAAACTCTAACCCAGGTGATATTTTTGTCTGAAACCTGATCATTCACTGGAACAAATGACTGTACCTGATCTTTATCATGTGATTTTATTTCTTACATCAGCCTCTACTGTTTCCAGGTCACATGAGAACTCCATGTACATTTCATCATGTGTAAAGTTTCTGTACACTCTACTGTTTGCAGAGTAAAGGCTTATAGCATTAGTGAGTCAATAACTACAGTGTGTGTGTGTGTGTGTGTGTGTTTAAGTGTGTGAGGTTCAGCTGTACAATAGAGCAGACAAAGTCAGCCTGTGGTCTTACTGAACCTGATGGAGAGCAGCAACGTGACTACCAGTGTCTCTTATCAAGTTACATACGTTCATGTGAACACAAACATGGGTAATCTTAAGTGTGAATCTGGGTCAGTGTTGCAACTGGGAGTACAGCAGCACAGGAGGGAAATCCTGAGACTAGGAGGAGCAAAACTCACCCAGCTGGTAACTGGGTTACTGTCGCTTTGTTCAAATTTTTGAAATTATCATCTTCCCAATTTCTTCTTTGTTCCATTTATGTACTAAGGGTTTTGTCTGAGTGTTGCCTTGTCTTCCTATAAAGCCTGGTTAGGAACCGCTGCTGTTTAGGCCTTGACTTAACTTGCCATCATCAGAGCAAGAAATGCTGCTCCTCTGCATCACAAGGTGGGGTAATCCCTTTAAAACCCAACATCAGAGGGAAAGCAGTTGTGTTGAGAAGAGGGAATCCATTTTACAATGTTCCCTCTGGACCTGGATGAGTTTTATAAGAAATCCTTGTTTGACTGATGTGAGTTTTTAAAGGCTGATGCTGACACTGTTGTCTTTGGACTGAAGTTTGCTTCAGGCAGATTTTCTATTTATTGATTATATGAACACATGATGAACATAAAAAGTAAATGTTTCCCCCAGGATATTGTTGCTGGTGGGAAAAAATCTTATGAACAAACATTTAGACCACATTAGACCACTCCTCATAGATAAGAATGGAGACATGATTTATGGTTCAGGCTGCTTCCAAAGTGCAGATCATTTTCTGTTAAAAAAATGTATCTGTAAACTAGATGCTATGAATATTTGCTTATGGCCCTTTGTAATGACTCTATGATCATTAGTATAATCTGTAATCAACAATAGCCTTTGTCAGTATTTTGAAACTTGATTGATTTTTTTTCTGATTTTTTTTCACAAGGTGAAAACACAACATATTATCACCTTATATGGTTGTCACAGAGAACATATCAGAAAAAAGTTGCTTATTTGCTGGAAAGGAAGTTGATGAGAGCAGTGTAACTGAACCAAAACAGCAAGTTGCAAGTCTTGAAACCAAAACAATGAACTAAAAGACACTAAAACTCTGTAACTGCAGAATTTGGTGATAATTCTCTATGGGTTTGTCATCATGATTGACACCTTTCATATGACACATATTACACATTCATTTCATTTCACAGAACATTGTTAATATGAAAATATTGATTGGCGCAGCTTTAAGTGACAAGCTATTAGTTGCCACTGTTGTCATAACACATAAAATAAAGTGCATTTGTGAAAGATCTTTGGGGAAAATATTCACACTGTACATTTGTAAAATTAGAAGGCAGATGTTGATCATATAGTGACTGTGCAAGAACATTTTTCTTGCAGTCACCATACCTACCTGTAAAGCCTCAACAGTAACGACATTTTCAAGCCTATTGATCAATGCCACACTCAATGATCATCATCAGATCATGGCAAAATGTTGTAAAGTAACATCTGTACAACACTATGAAAGCCTATCTAAGTCCTAATGTGAGAAATTCAAGTTAAACATAAATGGTTGTCTCCTCTTCAGCTCTTCCTCATTTCTTTCACACAAAAGTCTTCACAGATTTTCTTGCCTCAGTACCCTTAACAAGCTCACCTCTTCTGGAAAGACTTTTACAAGAGAGTAAAAAAAAACCCCATCAGTAAATTTCAACCTCAGCACTGGAAACAGCTCCTATGAATATGAATTCACATGCCAAGATGTTTGACAAGGAATTAATGCAGAGCCCTAAGAGCGGCTGAAACACTTCAACCTGTAATGAAAGACTTCATACACTTCTCTGGGAATGAAAAGAAAGAAAACAACTTTTTCTTTCATAAACAGTTTATCTAACGCTCCTCTAATAAATAGCAGCAGAGGAAAAGGACTTAAATTGGAAGTTCTGGCCCGGTGGACGGTGCTGGGAAGCAGCAAAAACGTGCCACTGTGTAAACACACAGTGACAGGTTTGCTGCTTTATCAGCGGAGAGATCTCAAACCTCTCATTTCCTTTAGAGAGCGGTCCTCTGGGATTTCTGAGTGGATATGAGGTAAGGTGGGTATGATGTGCCCTTCCAGCAATATTATTTCAGTGATAATGGCAGTGAATGCCTTCAGCTGGAACTGACCATTTGATAAACCCCTCTCCTGCACAGCAGTGGTCAAAAAACTGTTCCAAAAATATTATTTAAAAGAAAAAACAGGAGCAAAGTGTAAAGAATTTATTAAACAGCATGTTTATCTGCTCTAACGTAAGAGGCTATGCTTTTGTTAGCATGTTTGGCTCACTAGTATGTTATTAGCTCTGTCCCAAGTTTACACTCCAGCAACCCCAAAAATGTTTCCTGATATAGCATTACATTTGTCATTAGTCTTCATCCTAAAAGCCTTTTCTCTTATAAGATCAAAAGTAAAAACATACTGTTTAAAAATGTGAACAAGTAAGCTAAGCAGCCAAAAAGGGTTATGTTAGAACAAAATACCTTACATTTTTGCTTATCATATGCATAATACTAGGGCTACAAGAACAATACTGTCTCTTTATTTCAATGTATTCTACGTGGATGACGCTGGGACATATAGACATTTAGTCTTTTAGCATATCATGTATAAAGCTATCGTGCATATTTTAGACCCTTTTACAAGATTCTCAAAAAAATAGGTCAGCTGGAAACATTAAAAACTCAGCCAGAGACAGTGTTGTCAGTGTTTTCAGCCAACTCAAGGAGATAACGTTAGCTTAATCAGCTAGTTAGCTACAGCTAATAAAATATAATATCATTTCAGCCTACAAAACTGACCATAGCTAGCTAGAAACGAGAACCCTTCTTTTGTATAGTTCTGTTTGAAATCATGGACTCATTGTTTCAAAAAATATTAAGAATTTAAAGTAGTAAATGTGCCACAATTATGACTGTAAACTGCGTATGTATTGCGTCAGAACCGAGAGCTTGACAGGCGTAGCAGCCAGTAACTAAAGGGGGTTAAGTGTACACTCAGTTAGGGAAGGAAGAGTGAATCATTTTCCTTATGTATGTGAAAGAAGAGGTATAAGCTCATATTGTAAATCCTGATCACATAACTGTGAGAGGAAAACAGTTATCATATTGTTTTGCTCTCATCCAGTTTCTCTGATGAGATGCTTGTGACTTTTGCAGGCCTCACTTTCGGTAAATGGGGTTAAGGAGTTTCCAAAACAGTCTCTCTTTAAATGAATGTTGCATAAGGTCTGGCCCTGGGTAAATAGCTGATGTATCATTGTACTATAGTGATACACACACAGAATGAGAGGCAGATTGTGATTTAGGTCAAGCAGTCTAAACGCTTCAGGCCTAATGACTCACCATCTGTCATTATGTTCATTATTGTCATCAGTTAGCGTTACGACGTGTTGAATTTGTCGCTGTCATGCCGCGCTTGAACCCGTTAATCAGGTGGCACTGGTTTATGGTTCAGAATTGTATTCAATCTTCAAACTTTGTTTTCTTTAGAAATGAACCATTCTGCAAGTGGGAGCAAAAGTAGGCTTGTCTTTGCTGCAGATCAGCATTTTATGTCAAAATATATGTATATTATTTGACTAAAGAAGTGCAAACTATGAATGAATGAATGAATGAATGTGATAACAAAGAAGTAGAAAAATACACTCTCCTTTATTCAAGGATACATATTTGCCTGATTAGTAATATCCACTTTCCTATTTTGTTTGGACTGAGGGCGATTTAAGGACCTTCTGTGTGTTTATAAGGTGACTCAACTTTTTAAATAAGAGATTATTTAGGCTAGCTACGGTAACAGAAGTATGTGTGTCTGCATGGGTCAGTGTGTGTGTCCAAATCAAATAAACCCAACAGTGAATATGCGGGTGTGCAGATTTGGTTCTGAGTCATCTTTTAAATACTGATTTATTTATTATTAGAGTGAAATGCACCATTGAGAAATCTGAGTTAAACTGGTAAACTTCATGGGAAACAGCCAACGCTGTCTGCTGTACATCTTGCAGAAGCAGCCACATGGCACACACCAAAAAAACCCCAAACTCCTGAATGGCTGCACAGAAGCATGAGTGTCAGATTGATCATTCAAATAAACATGACTTTGTTTGTAAAATGAAATCTATCTTTATTTACAGTAAACAGTGTGTATGCATAGTCCCAGATGCAATACACACACAGACACAGATGCACATACGGACTCAAATGAGCAAATGAGCGCAGGAGGTGTGTTTTCTTGCTGTTTGAGTAAGCGGGTACACACACACACATACACACAGGCTTTGCTCAGTGTGTGTGTTGCTGCAGATAGCTCCCCCTCTCTGGTGTATGAATGAGTGTCCTGAGAGTGCTGGATAAAGGTGGTCTGTGCTGCAGCTCTGCTCCACTGACCCTTAAAGGAGGCATTGATGGGAGGACCGGCCGGCTGCTGCAGCTCCAGGACCTGCGTCCGCCTGCAGCACACCGGCCGAAGATGGAGAGAGTCGGGGGTGGGAGCAGCTCTGCGATCTGTACAGTAAGACTCCTAACAGTGAGTTTGTGAACAAGGCAGAGGCTGCCAAATATCAGATCTTTCAGCGTACAAACACAGCCAAGCCCTCCAGTACGTGAGGCCACCACAGGCTGATGTATGGTCTGCTTGTTCTGCACATGGACACACATGCAAACAGTTGTTGTAAAGGCTGAATGGGTTTTTAATGGCTGAGACAGATACAAATATTTTTTTTACCAAAATTCAACTGCCATGGCTGGATTAACCTCTAAGAAGGGCAAAGGGCAAAAATGACCCCCCCCCCTCCCCCCATTCCCTCTACCTTCTGTTTAATATGAAGGACTACTTGGCCTGACATGTGGTCATTTGTGAAACAAATGTCAGGCCAAGTGAAATAATGAAGGCCTCAATACTAGATTTTGACACAGGGACCCTGTGCAAGACAGGAACCAATCTTAGCTGTACCATACACTACAGGCTCCTCTCCACCTAGTCTATCTAATCATGTAGCTAAATAGTGCAGTTTGTAGCTTAAAACAGAGGAAATGGTGAGCAATATAGCATGTTTCATATAACAGGTTTTGTTAGCTGATCTCAAAACTTAATCCAGGTCTTTCTCTTATTTTCCTCGGGGTCCCTTTTGCACATTCATGAAGTGGAGTCACAAAGCCTCCAAATCATTTCAAGCTAAAATTTTTATTCAAGTTGAATAAAAAAAGTCCAGTTGCTCTTGACTCGTCCCTCCTTGATATTCAAGTTGAAGCATTTTCAACTTGTGTGGTTTCTTTACCTCATTTCCTCAGTTTTGCCTAATGTCAATTTTGTATGCAATCATGCTGCTTCTAAAATTAGATTCTTGTTGTCTGAAGACATCCTTTCAAAGGAGAATGACAGTGACACTCCACTGCCTGATATGACAGTAACCCAAATGCAAATCACAAAGCCACAGCCTACTGAAGACACACTGAAAATTAAACATGAATATCAGGTAAACAGAGAAACATGCACACCTACAGATCGCTGGCAACATCATGTGTGTGAGTGCTGAATCAGGACAGGATTTTACTTCACTCTGTGTCTCTTTCATCATCACGTGAGTATGATGAAACTTTCTACCTAAAGAATAGATGTGTGATTATGTTGAGAAATGAAACAGTGCGCTCTAATGAACTCAGTGGAAAAAACTGGATCGCATTAGAAAGAGAAATAGAAACATCATTAGTGAGCACACAAACACTCATTTCCTCTGGCTGGCCAGCAGATTGTATCAACATACGGCTTTTGTTTGAAAGCCACAGATATGAAATATGGACGTGAGTAACAGCACTGCAACTAGACCGAGAAGAACTAACCAACACCCCTCCTCCTCTCTTCACACACACACAGATACACATGGCCACACCAGCACCACATCCGGGACTAGGCGACCCTTAGCCCCCTTTAACTTTGCCAGATGCAGGTCAAACCTCAAAGGCGCTCTGAACTCTCTACCTCTGAGAGTCAAAGAGGCCTCCATACATTGTTTTTATTATTTCATATTTACTAATGAGAATTCATAATATATTCATCATGCTTTATGGAAACCAACTGATGCATTACATCAACATTAGAAAAAAATACAGAACAAATGATAATAATCAGTAAGCTCAGAGTGCCATTAATTTGTATGAATGGTTGACACTGACATTAAAAGCTTTCTGCGAGGGGGAAAAAAAATACAATGCTCAAATAATAAAATTAGACTCTCAACCACAAAATAGTCCATGTGCAAATGTCCTCCAAGTACCATTTATTTAATAAGAGAACACAATGTTCTGTGATTACAGAGAAATAATTAAAAACACACGTTTCAGTCAGGAAATGACACATCAGGCACTAATTGACCATTCACTAAACCCCTTACCCAAACAGCGCTGTCCAATAATAACTTAGCAACCAATAGCTTAGCACGGCAGACCTCTCAGCAGGCTCAGTATTTGGAGGATGGTGTCTTTGTTTTCTCCTTTACAAAACTAAAAACACAAAAGCAAAATTGTAAGGAACTGATTAAACAGTGTTTGTCTGTTCTGCAAACGTTAGCATGCCTGGCTAAGTAGCTTACTACTTACCTGCAGTAGTAACCAAGCGTTACTTCCAAAGCCAATATCATTAGCTAAATTCATAATATTGTTAGATTACAGGTTATGTTTGAAAAATCCCCATTCAGGACAGGAACATCTCTTATGTGGGAGCCAAGATATACTCTTTATTGGATTTAGGGAAGTTTACACCCCAGCAACCCCAACCAAACTTATCACCTGAGAGAGCAACATTTGCCAAACCCATTGGTTAGTCCTTAAAATGTTTTCTAATATAAGTGAAACATATAGTACTGTATATACAGTACTATACAGTAACAGTAAAACATAAACCTAACCTCTGTGTTGCATGTCAAGGTATGTTGTCTGTTGTAAGCATCCAAACCATCCAAGGGTTATGTTAGAATCAACAATTTCTAATTAATTTTTTATTTATGTATCGTAATCCATTTTCCGACGCTTATCGGGGTCCTGTGGTTGTGGCAGCTAGCCAAGTGAGGTAGCATATACATTCTCCCTAGCTACATCCTGCGGTTCTCCAAGACCTGGTCAGATGGGATGTGTTGCTAATCCATCCAGCGTATTCTGGGGACTATAATAGCTAACTAGCTCTAAACCGTAATAGAAGAACAATGTTGCGCCAAACATTAAAAAAAGTGAGCTGGAGATACTGTTTTCAACCAGCCTGCAAAGTTAATGTTAGCTTAATTTGCTAGCTAAGCTACAGCTGATAGAATCTGCTATCGGCAGTCATCATTTCAGGAAACAAAAACTGACAGTCGTGAGCCAGAAATGAGAAGCCTGCTTTTGTTTACTTCTCTATAAAATCAAAGACCTATTGTTTCAAAACTGATTAGAAATGACTTTTTAGTTGAAAGTTTGACAGGCATAGAAAAAGTAAATAAGGGTGGCTAGGCTAGATGCTAGAGAGTAACGTATCAGTGCTAGCACAGCAAAAACAACACGAAAACCCTACAATGACACCAACATACTGTATAGTTTAGTGAAAAATAATAATAATGAGATTTAACACGATTATTATTTGGCCCTTTTTATCAAAGCACCTAACCCAGTTTAATAGGAAGCATGAGTCAAACAACTGAATTCAATTCAAATATGTGACTGGAGTAATTGGAAAAACAGTTTTGTGGTTGAAGCTTGTCAGGGAAAAGGTATTTATCCATTTTATGAATGTAAAACACTTCCCTCCCCCGGCCTTTGCTATAAGCATGACCATAAGGCATGATGAGTATATTATACAGTATGTCTTTATGATTGGTTGTGTAGTGTGGTATGGATATGGTTGTCATAAAGAGTGTTAGCAGGCCTTCTGTCTTGCTGCATGATAATCTGAGCCTGGTCATGCGCCTGGTTAATCATGGAGCGGCCGGGCTCATTCACAACGGCAGCTATACCCGTCCCACACAGCCACTCACTCAGCATAGTTATGCAGTTTGTACAGTATAAACATTTTAGATGATTATATGTAATTACCTGGTGTTGCACGGGTGCACGGACTTCCACATTGACTCACACACACACACACACACACCACACACACACATACACACACACACACAGGCGGATGGACGAATGGACTCACACAAACCTGCACACACTGACCTCAGGGATTCTCTTCCATGCTGAAAAGTGTTTACTGAGTAGCAAATGAAAGAAGTCAGGGACATGCTCACTGCCAAAATCCTCTCCAAATAAACACCCACATTAAATATTTTCATGTCAATCTCCCCACTTATTGCCATACTCCATAATTTTACTCCCTTTGCTCTCCCTCTCTGCTCTCTCAAACCACAGCGCTGACCGTGAAGCTTCATTCATCACGGCCGAAATCTCGAGATGTGTGGCTCTCTCTGTCTTTAACGCCATTGGTCAGAAAGTGTAAGTAGGCCAAATGCACGCAATGTCAATACACACTCCCAGCATTCACTCCTTCCCCAGCCTCACCCCTTGCCTCACAGATACTTCCTTATCGCCCTCCAAGCTCGGCTGCCAATCACATGTTTTGAGACCACGCCTGGTCTAAGTAAAGCCCCTTACTGAACTAGATAGGACATGTTAAATTTTACAGTTGCATCTCTCAAACACCCAGGTCTGGGACTTTCTCGCCTGCCCTCCGTCTCTTCCTTCTCACCCCATGTGTGAGTTTCAGACAGCCGTCACGTTTTGGCTGCTCGAGTGACACATATAGTGCAGAGATAGCGATTGTTATTTTCAGGTTCTGCTCTTACGTGGGCGCTTGAACTGTTTGCTAATCAGATCTGTTTTCAAAGCTGTTAGTTGACAGTGCAGTGTTATAGATAGAGGTTTACTGTCATCTCTTCCATTTCAAGTGAGACTATTTAAGTTTTGAAAGAACACACAACTTCTTAAACGAGTGAAACTTTAAATTCAAAGCAACAAAACGCACAATCACTCAGTTCAATACTCTCAGAGGTTTAGCTGGCACGACTGGTAGCTTACGGTGGCTAATGTTAGCCAGTAGTGCTGATGTTAGGACTCCTTTCTACTTGTGTCACCGTTACACAAGGCATTGCCTTTAAGATTACAATAAAGAGTAGAAGCCCAAAGAAAGGAGTAAGAAACATGTACAAAAAAGCGGAAGAGTAACATAGTTCAAATCTTAAAGGACCAGTGTGGAGGATTTAGTGGCATCTAGTGGTGAGGTTGCAGATTGCAAAAAACTAAATACCCCTCCTCTCCCCTTCCAAGTGTGTAGGAAAGCGTACAGTGGCTGCAAAACTTGTGAAAAACACGAAAGGCCCTCTCTAGAGCCAGTGTTTGGTTTGTCCGTTCTGGGCTACTGTAGAAACATGGCAGGCTCCATGGAAGACGACCTGCTCCCTATGTAGATATAAAGGGCTCATTCTAAGGTAACAAAAACACAATAATTCTTGTTTTCAGGTTAATATACACTAATTAAAACATACTTATGAATATTTTATTCCATTTCTGCCAAGTTTGTTCCGCTAGATGCCACTAAATTCTACACACTGGTCCTTTAAATAAAGGTAATGGAACAGGGAAACTAACAGGAAATGCTAACTCATTTAAAGCATAACTACACATTTTAGCCAGAAACCTTTTTGCTATCTGAAAAGAAAGCATAGCAAAGGTTTCATACAGAAAATATGAGAAAGGCATGACATCTCTCTCCTGATACTGTATCTTAAATGAGCAAAATTGATCAACATACATACAGGTGACAAATTAGACGGCAAGCCAACATAAAGTGTCTTAACCAACATAAATATGAATCTTTGAATAGATCTGAGAGAATAGCAATGGCTCATAGAACTTTGTACAATAGCAAAATCGATTTATCAGTGAATACAGGCAGTCCACACGCAATTTGATATGTTATTTTTCATAACTTTAATTTGTAAAGGGATAATTATCTTTTTTGTGCATAGATTTGGGAGGTTTTCTGCCCAGTGGGGAGTGTAACTGTGGCTTATCTTGTATTGTAAGTTTATCATGGCCTTTCTAGCAAAGGGCGGCCAAGAATATTCTGACCTCTAAAATAAAGCAGCCAGAGACAGAATTAGAGCCAGGTCAGGTTAGCATGTGTGTGTACCTCATTAACTATCCCACAGTGAAACTTCCGCCCACACGCTCAGCAACCCACCAGCCCAGAGTACATGAATCTGGAGACATCCTCATACAGAGCTGCTTGCCTAAAAATGGCCCGGCCGGGCCCTTAATGGTATTTGCACCCTCTGTATTATTTACATTTGGAAAGGAGTAAAGAAAACATGTTTTATGAGAATGTTCCGCCCGCAAAGACGTGATGTCAGCACCACGGCCTTGTATACAGGGTGGGGTGAGGTAAACAAACACTTCTCCCATCTTTCTCTGTCTGTCATTTGCAGGGGTCAGAGAAGGTAGACTGAGGTGCGACTGCCTCTCTGCTCGCTGGACTCTTACTGTTGGTTCATAGATGGAACTCAGAGCCGGGGCCTGAACAAGAGCCAGGGGCCAGTGTTAGTAAACTGTGGAGAGACCAAGGGAAGTACCTCATCCGACACACACACACACAGCTCAGGGTTTACACTGTGCGACGACCAAGAGAAGCATCTCATCTGCATTGCACCTACACACCCACACACACACACACACACACATGCACACGCGCTAAGGAGCCACAAGCATTGGCACACTCAGGCCTCTCACAACATGCTTTGTAAATATTTACAGCTCGGCAGGCGTTGAAGGGAGAGGAACATGGCGGACCAAGCAGCGCCGGTCGAACGTAACCGGCCATCAGCCAACCCCTACATCTCCACCCTCCCCCCCCCCCCATCATCTCCGACCATCACCGGACTTCACATCCACTGGGCAAACAACATTACCTTATTCAGCATCTGTGCACTGTGGCTTACCTTGGCTTACCTTGCGGCAGTTGGGGAGGTTACCTCAGCTGAGCATGGGGCCGGAGGCTGCTTCCTGAAAATAAAGCGAAGATTATGTTTTTAGCTACTCACAATAAGAGAGGCAGTGGTAAGCTGAATGCTGGGTAAACTGTGACCTCCTGTCAGTGGTCATACTGAGGTGAATAGTTAGGAATAAGCAAAAAAAAAGGGTTACATATTTAGACTTTCACAGGAGTTTGATACCTTGCCAGACTGAAAAAGTGCGCATGTTGAGTTTAATCTTCCCTCTATCATTATATAAAACTGTTGAGCTTTAGGCAAATAGACATTTGTCGGTTATAGAGCCAAACTCACAGTCACCACATTGGTATTTTTTCAGTCAATAAAAGAACAACATGTACCCAAGTATGGTGCAGTGCAGCAGTTCACAAACAACTTTATGTTACATGGCTCAGACATCCACATACTATTATGTCATCAACTTCAATTAAAGTTAATCTGATGTTGTGGAACCTGTGTTAAACAGCGGCCACTGTGGACACCAGTGGTAATTACAGTTTAATTGCATATTGAGTTTTCCCTCCATCTCCCAAGATGTGTTTTGTACATCTATGAATATGTGTAACTGTATGTTTAATCTGTATGTAAATCTCACATCAAGTTGAATCGTACTGTATTTCCTTGATTCAGTTGTTTTAAACCTGTATTAATGCATTTGTTGGCCATTTGGAGGCTTTTTAAATGTGTTATGGTGATTGTGTTAGTCAATAGTTGCCTAAGTACACATCTAGCAGACACAGAGCATTATTAGCTTTCATTCTGAGCAGTTTCTGGTTCCACTCTCAATTTATGAGAGACCTATGATAAATGCTCCACTATGTTCACCAGCTAGATGCAGGCTGTAAAACCAAAACAATGAGCTGAAAGAAAGAAGGGAAGGGAACTGAAGGGAACTGCAAACTCAACTGATAACTGTATTTGGGTGTGATACAATTCCTGAAATGTCTGTGACACACTAAACATAGTGTAACAGTGGCTCAAATAGAGAAGAGTCTTTAAATCAGCTAACAAGTTTGCTAACATTAGCTGCCATTAGCTACTGGTCATACTAGACAAAGTAAGGCTGTCACAAACAAAGGCTCGATTTCTTTAATATTGATTTTCTGTTTTTTGAAAGAAGGAGAATGTGTTGTTTTTTTTTCTTTAAAAAGTTACATGACTGCGCTTTGAGTTATAGGCCTCACAGGACTCCTGCCTCTGGATGCAGACTGCTGTGGGAATGAATCCCACTGAACTGTAACCCTCTGTCTTGTCTCTCTTGGCAGCTTAAACATTGCCTTGGACTCAGATATCACCTGCCTTTCTAATTACATAAAGTTACAACAGTAACAGTGACTGAAAATTTGTTTTTTCAACTGAATGCTTCTACAAAGTCTGACAGCTGCACGTGTTTCTTTGAACCTTGTAGTAGTGCCAGATGGGTGGGGTTGTTATGTGAGTTTCACAAACACACACACATATGAACACATGTTACACATTGTTTCATTTTTAAGCCAGAAAGTGACACATGCAGAAGGGACTTTTAAGGGTTCGTCAGTGACTCAGGGCCCTGGAACCATGCAGGAGGGGTCTTTTAGGGTTTGTCCCTGCTAAAATGAGAAATGTCTATTTTCACTTTAATAATAAGCAGCAATTATACCTCATTAAAGACAGAGAGAGGGGATTGGATTTCACTTCCACCACAGTAATCTACTACTTAATTACTAAATTAAGAAAAACAAAACCTGCGGGAAAGTCTGATCAAATGGGAGGCTGTGGCCTTATCCTAGTCTAATTTGAGTTTAGTGACACAAAAATGATGAACAACTTCTGCTTCCCACTTTCTATTTGGCAAACCTCCACCCATCTGGCACCCGTGATGGTTAAAACAAAGTCTAAAAAGTATGCGCTGTTACTACTTTGACCCCGGGGTCTGCGCCGAGCATGCCCAAAACAATACCAGGACGAGCCCAGCTTCCCACTGCAGCAATGGAACACAAATAGTAACTTCTAGAAGCCGTCGGCCGCCACTACAGAGGAGAGGGGAAACTGAAGGAGGAGGAAAAACAGCAGGACAGAGAAGAGGTGGAAATGGGTGGTGGCCAGGAACTGGGGCTCTTCCTGCCCTAATCACAAGTCAGAGTATTTCCTTTCATTGTAGGAGCTCCAGACCCATTAACCAGCAAGACCTCTGCGTGCGCGCACACACACACACATACACACATATAAACACCACTACATACACATCCTCATGTAGAAAAAGTTCTTCTCTTATAGATATAACATGTATAAAAGATCATACACTCAATTAAAGCTTGTGTGTATGTTTGTCGAGTGACACAGTGAGCTTTACACACTCATATTGACACACACACTCAGACACTAAGTCACAAGTACGTGGATCCTACTTGGCAGGGCCTGCCGCATTGTGCAGCCCTTTGGCTCTGCTCTGATAAACACTTCATTATGAAATCCTGAGGACACAGTAAATATTTGCCGGGGCCCTTATCGGTCTACCTTATCTTGGCGTGAACTCCAAGCACCACATGACTCCCGGGCCCTTTATTTTCTTAATGCCTTTGCTGCCGCTGATAACTTCACAGACTAGCCTGCAGAAAACACTTCTTCTTTGAGAGGCTCCTGGAAAGCCAGCACCACAACCTCACGCTGAATATAGGCCAGAGATTTTATTTGCTCCAGACATGACCGAATATAACACTCCAATCAGGGCAGGGGTTGGATGTATTTTGCCCACTACAGCCCGGTGAGTTGCAAAATGAGCCGTTGTCCCCGTTTTACCTGCTCAAGCGACTGATAGTAGAAACACGTTTACAGCTGGGGAGTTAATCAGTTATGGCTTGATGGCTGGTGTTCAGTTCCCAGCCTGATACATTCATCTCAGAGCGGCAATGACGTCACTCACAATCACAAGTTTCTTTGAAAGCTTAATAAGCGAAACAACATATAGGATCATTCAGATGTGACTGAAACATGTCGATTTGTAACGCTGGCGAGAAATCCAGCTGTAACTCCTCACTCCTTAATCTTCAGATAGACTTCAACTCATCTGTGCCTGAGCACATTATGTCAGAAAACTGCATTACAACGCACAACTTATTAAAAGATTAAAATCTTATCGTGATGGCCAGGATCCAACCAGAGCCACCAACACATTCATCTGACTTCCCCTGAGGCTCTGGGCTCCTACATATTTTCCATTTTAAAATTCCAGACCTCATTCCTCAGATGGTGCAGACATATCGCTCATCGCTCTCTGTTTATAGCAGAATATTACACATTATGTAATGTTACATACAGTTTATTTAAGGCTATTAGTCGCTGTGGTGGTGTTGCTTTTCTTAAGAATCTGATTTTTCCTGTCTCAGAGTACACCTACAGTTCAGTCCTTCCTTTGTTGGACAGGAGACTGGAATTCTCTGGAAACTAACTGCTCATTGCTTTTACTGTATACCAATACCAAGGGACCAATACCCTGAGGGCCCCAAGCCAAGTAGTGTCACAGGGCAGCTGAGGCCCTACTGTACCCAGGACACACTCTCTCATGCCTCCAGGGTTTTTCCACTGCAGGACTATTTGCTTTTAACATCTGATGTGTTTACGAGAGCAACATGAGAAGCAGGACTGTCACACTCATGCTTGATCTGATCATATGTTTAGATGTCACACCTTTTGCACGAGCCAACATGAGATCTTGACACTCAAACGTATAATAAATCACAGCTTGACAGTCTGAAACTTTTTCGAAAATGATTTTTATTGGGAGAACTACAAAAAATGTACAGTACAAAGTTAACAGTCTCACACTCAATTTGTAGTGAACTGACTCCCCAAAAAAATATTAACAACTCGCGTTGTCTTTTTGTCCGTTTTGTTACATTCAAAAAGCTTTACTTCTGATAAAGTAGTCAAAAGTACATAGTGCGCATCCCCCTGTACCTACTATGTACAAACCAAACGTGTTCAACCACTTCCCTCTCCAGCAAACTCTCAAGACTCAGACTAGATTTCAATATCAAAAAAATGAAAAAACAGAGCAAAAGGAAATCAAAATAATAAGAGGAATGGGGACTTAGAAAGGTTACGGTTGTTTTTGTCAGAGTATCTGAGTGGTAACAACCTTTAAAAACAAAAAAAATAAAAGAATCCAACACTACATTCAGTTCAACCTGTGTATAAAAGATGCCATGTAGGAAAAATACTTTATTTGGTTAATTTTAAGGCATGTCAAGATGGTGAACCCCATAGGCACTACACAATAATACTGGGGCACAAGGGATTGCTACATTCTTTAGCACGTGGCTGGAATCACAGTGTGACCTCGTGCAAACAGAGAGAAAACAAAAATACTTTTTGGTTAATTTATTGACTTGGGTTCTTTGTCACTGAAGTCTGATCTAGATAAAACAAAAGAAGTAAGGTTTGGACGGTCTGTACAACCACATCGTTTATACATTCTACAGAAACATCTAAATAGGGATCCTCCAAAAAAAAAAAAAAAAAAAAAAAAAAGCCTTCTACAGCATTGACACACAACCTCAGGAGCAAACAGCAATCACGCAAACTTTTTTTTAATAAACGTAAACAAGGAAACAAAATTAATGAAATAAATATCACATACGTTCTCTTAAATTAAGATTTTTTTTACTCATTTACAATAAAAATAACCAAGTGAAGTTACAAAAAAAAGGAGAAAAAAAACAAAATATATATATTACTGTGAAAAGAACATACACTCCACTTTATGCAGATTAATAATGGCGATCATAATTTAAACATAAAAGAATATAGATCTATTGCTTCATCATACTTGATAAATACAGTATGGACACAAATTACCAATGTAGCCTATACTTTTTTCACAAGATAATAAATAAGTTAAATAGTCCATAGCCAGTTATGCACTGCTATGTAAATCACTCAAAAACAGCTAAAAAAATATATATTCAACCATCAGCAGTGATTTCCCCAAACAAACCCCACTCAAGAGTGCTTTTTAACCAAGCAACAAACTAGACTAACCAAACGAACCACTGGGTGGCGCTGGGAGAAGACAGATCTGGAATGGAAGTTGAAGCTTTCAGATAGGAAAAAAAATAATATATATATTTATATATATATTTAAACACACTTTGATAAAGAAAAACAAAATGTTACTTTGAGTCAAGGCATATTCTTGGCAGGATGGAGGAAATCTGAAACCGCTTACAGTCTCTTCTTGTCAAGTCATGTTACACATCTAATCCCAGGAAAAGTGTGGCTTGCCTGATAGAGCAAAAGGGAGACGGGCTGCCATGAGCCCTTGGGCAAGGCACTGATGGAATGCCTTCTGTTTGCTATCTAAGTTTTAATACAGCTATATTACATACAAAGAAAAAAAATACTAAACTAATGCCAGGTCAAGGACACTTTAAACTGTGATGCTCTATTGATCCCTGTGGGTGAAATTCTCTTCTCTTGCCCCCCTCCAGGGAGGTCAGAGCAGGGTCAGCACCCCTGGAGCTGGTAGGGATTCAATGTCTTGCTGCTCAAAGGCACTTCAGCAGGGTGGATGCTGCTGAAATTGGGTGAAGGGCTGTGGGGTGAGGGGGCTGAACAGGGATCCTCTGCTTGAAGTACAGTCTACCTCACTCACTTAACACCCTCTAACTCCTCCAGCCCCCCCTGGCCCATCCATAATCCATTTGAAAACAAAACATGATTAGTCATCTGAAATCGACAGCCTGCTGAAGATTGGCAACCGTCTTCCAGCGTCCAGACTCGGGGACTCGGAGCCGCTGAGGCTCCCGGAAGAGCTGAGGGACCCGCTCGCATAGCTCTCCCGGTCAGAGAGCGAGTCTGGCGGACTGGGAGGAGGCTCGAACACCGGCGACTCGCTGAGGCGGCGCAGCGCCTGCAAGTGGCTCATGTTATAGGTCGGAGGGGAGGGCGGGCACATGCTGCCCTGCATGTTCCCGTAGTAGGCACCGGTGGAGTGGTTGTTGGCGTAGCCGCCGGGGGTGTGCACGGCTAGTGGGGCCAGTAAGGCTTTTAAGTCCTGTCCGGGGAAAGAGAAGGCACTGTTGATGCAGGACACCGAGTTGGGCGACAGCACCTCCTCGTAGAAGCTGGAGGCGGAGGTGCAGGAGGAGGCGGTGGTAGGTGGTGGTGGGGTCCGGGACGTGGGGCTGTCAAGCAGGGGGGACTCGAGTCCGTGGTGGGTGGAGAAGCCGGAGAAGCTGAGGCTGTGGTGAAGCTTTGGTCTGTCCCTCGGGGTGTAGCCGAGCTGCTGCGGGGGCAAGACATCCCTCTGGCCGTAACCGCACAGCTCACGAGCCGACCTTGGCTCCCCTGCCTGCACATTAGCGTTGGCGGCCGGAGCGGGCCGGCGCTCGTCGGCGTTGTGGATAAAGTGACACCGGGGACCGTACGGGCAGAAACCGATGGTGTGGAAGGTGCGGCACGGCTCCGTTTTGTACTTAGGGTGGCGGGACAAGCTCCTCAACTCGTGGTAGCCGTGAGCGAACTGACATTTCTCCCCGTACTTGCACGACCCGTTCTCCTCGAAGGGCCGGCAGAGCTCGGTCTTGTAGCGGGTGGAGTTGATCTGAGAGCCGGGCTTCTGCTGCAGCACGCCCCGGTCTCCGTTCTCGCTGTAAGCGCGGTCGCGGAACTTGTTTTCCTTGTTCATGAGAGCTGTGGCGCTGCTGTTGCTGCTCGGTGTGTTCTCCTTCAGACTACTGTAGGAGCCCATCGAGTATTTGTTGCCGTTGTTCATCGCCTCCATGTTGCTGGTTGAGTTTCTGCGGAAAAATCCCGGTGTGAAGGAGCCGCCGGAGCCCGGAGAAGTGACCGGAGCCCCCACCGCTTTCTTGTCCAGCATGCTGTTGATGTGCAGGGCGTTCATGTTCATGCTTTTATCTTGCTGTTGGAAAGAACAGACTCAAGTTAGCAATGCAGAAATCTGTCACTATTTAGAGCACATGGCATGTTTAAGACAACTTTGTCTGCAGCACAGCAACTTGTTGCAGCTGAACACAATCACTCCACTAAGTTCAAGCACGCTAATTCAGTCAAGTTCATTTGTTTCACGCTGGATGCAAAGAGGCAAAAGTCCACATTTTCTCATAACTTTACCTTGTAAAGCATGTCCATGTCGTAGAAAGCAGACAAGACGGTCGCAGACATCTCGTTTCCCCAAGTTTGCTGCCGCACTCCCTCTTTCATGGAGGACCGACCAGGATCCTTGAATGCGACGAGCGGTAGTTTGTGCCACGACTGGTTTTGGTTGTGGAAAAGTTTTGAAAAGTTGCTTCAAAAGTTTGTGTGTAGCTTAAGTCCGTAGAAGAAGGAAAAAAAGGGGGGTAGGTTTGTATTGTTGAGTTGTAGGTGGTTTTATTTCCTCCCCTCGAGAAGCGCTGAGCCAGAGTGCTTCACTGTGCGCTCTAGCCTTTTTGACTGGGTATAAATGCGTGATGCCGGGGAGGGGCAAACTCAAGCAAAGTTTTGCTGCTCCTCCCCTGCCCTCTGAAAAAAACTTCCATTCACCGGTTGGTCACTTATTCTTTAACACCACGCCTTGAAATCCAACCCCGGCACCGCCCCCTCCGTTAACCATCCCCCCTTAACCATCCTTACCCCCCCCCCCCCCCCCTTCACCATCCTCCACACACCCCTCAAAAGTTTTTTCTTCTTCTTAATCACACAACCAATTTCGTGGAAGTTGGTTTTGCTTTTTGGGTTTACTTTCGCTGAGAAAGAATGTAGTATCATCAAGGGAAGTCTACGATGTATGCAAGCTATTCTCCACTAATTTCACCATTCACACTTTCACACCTGGGTCCTCTAATGAAGCTGCATGTGGGGGGCTGGGTCCCTTGCTCTAAAGCTCCTTGACTGAATGTGAATAAAGGGGAAATAATTCCTCAATGACCCCCCCCCCCCCCCCCCCTCCCACTCCCCCCCAAGCCTCCCAGCAAAGTTCTGGGATTTGAACCAGCGACCCTCCAGTGACAATGGCCACCCCTCTAGCCTCTGGACCACCACACTTGGAAGCTGACACAAGTATTTGTAATGGAAGGAAAACTCTGCCTCTCCCTCCCTCTCCCTGTGGATGGGTTGAGAGTGAGACCGCAAGTATGAGCGGAGAGGAGTCCAGGCAGAGTGCAGTACAATTTTTAGAATCCATTGGTTGCATAATCGACTTCCACAGTGCAACAGCAGCCTATTCCAGTCTACTACACATGGAGACACAGGCAGTTCATTCCTACTGTGCTCACATGACCTACTTTTGTATCTGAGCTTCAAAATGTGGATTTAACCTTGAGATTAAAAATCTGTGATTCCTAAAAGGACAATACGTTGAGTCACACTAATAACAAAAAGTACATTCACTTTGATTTAATCTTTTTAAAGCACTCCTCCACAGTTCCTCTCTAACTTGTTTTTCCCAATCTCAGGGCTCAGACTGGAGGAATGTGGTTTTCATGTGGAACAACACTGCCCCCATGAGAGAAAAGTGGGAATCGACTGGGAAAGACCGGTGCGCCACCTGCTGAGCAGAGCAGGAGCAAGAGTTACATTCAGGCTGTAATAGTCATATTTTGCTGATTTCTGTAAAGAATTTGTCTTCTCACTTGATGTTTTGATGATTTCAGCAAAACCCCTACTCCCTCCAGTCTCCCTCATAATAACAAAGCCACACAGTCCTCCTTTGTAAAGTCAAAGAGTGCAGCACGGTTGTAATAAGCTGCCCCTGTCTCAGCATGATGTAACCTTCCCAGGATGGCAGAATGTTCACATGAAAATGTCAAACTACTCCACTCTGCTTTTGGAGTTATGTCAAGTTTTAAAAACCACAATGGAAAGATTGCAGAGTTGGCAGAGGAAGGACGAGACTTTATATCAGGGCTGCGCAAGGCAGATATTTTGGTCAGGAGGGTGTAAAAACGTTGTGCAGCACATATCACCAGAAATTGCTGGTTTCTACAACACTGGTAACCATTAAGTCCTTTCCATGTCAAATCATAATTGGAAGAGTGGTTATAAAAAAAAAAAGAAGAATGAAAAATGATTTTTCTTTCTGTGACATGATTCAATATTCTCTCAAGAGCTGAGTGGTTTGGTTGGAGAGGGAGGGAGAGATGTCGGAGAAAAAAAAAAAAAAAGGGGGGGGAAATAGCAACAGGCGAAAAACAAGTCACATAAGCGCTTGGAATCTACTACTACCAACCCTAAAATTAGGCTGAGGGCTGCCCCAGGACTATTTGCGCTTTGCAGTTGTGATAAATAGTTTAATGTGAAGGACAGACACAGCGAGGCTCCTGAGAAATCCCTTGAACATGTCCTCGTCCGCAGAAACCACTCTCCCATCACACGACTGTTTTTATTGGGGATGTTGAGCTGTTCCAAAACATTACGTCAGTTTTACTGTAACAGGGAACATGGCTACCAGGGAGGGAGAAGGGTCCAGCTGTATGAGAGGGAAGTGCACACACACACACTCTTACACATGTGTACACACACACACACACACACACACACACACACACACACACACACACACACACACACACACACAGAGGACAGTAGCTCATTGTGCTGTCCTCCTAATTACATAACCAGGAAAACTAGAGGGAAGCATAAAAACACAGTCCAATGGGAAGAATCCTGCAGTAAATTAAATATCACAGGAAAATAACACCTCGTATAAACATACAGTAGAAGTCAAAGCGTATACTGAAATACAACTTTGGTGACGTGTCAGCGAAAACACTTTCACAATCCCATGCCTCGGCCATAAAGCTCGGCTCACTGCACAATTGCACCATTGAAGTTTGTGCTTGAAGCTTTAGGCGCTGTGTTGTTTAGCTCCAACCTTAAATCCCTGGTAGACATGTAGAAAGCAGAACGGCCTGTGTGCTCAATGCTGACACTGTTGAAGTTTGTCGTGTGACACATTCTCACTGATAAGAGAACAGAGCATCAAGTGTTGTTTTGCACAAGCTCAGGCTGAATTATTGTTACAGCTTCACAACTGCTGCATTTCTCCATACTGCGGTGCTACGAGGACAACCTTCATATACCGGTATTATTATTAAAGTGACATATTGAGACAATAATGTATTTCCTTGTAGGAAAAATAGAAGATTGGAATCAAAAATGATGTAATTTCAGACATAATATTTAATTAAAAAGGCATCAATGATCATAAAAATTAAAATACATGTAATCAATGAGGTAACATTTATAAGATGTACAGTAAGAGGCGAGTACAGAGTAAAAAAAACAAACAGTTCTTTCCTTCAGTCTCTTAGCATGATAATAAGAAGACTTGACCACAAAGCCAGTCTGTGTTGGTTCACTGAGGCTGTTCATTTATCTGATAACTTTTCCTTTATTGAAATATGAGGAGCTCTTACTTGAAACAATTGGTGCAACTAGAGCCAAAGCCCGCTAACCTCTACCTGAGCCTCTGCAGCACATCCAGAGCCAGAGTGGCCCTCTGCTGCCGCAGCACCAGCCGGGCGTGCTCCATGGTGCAGGAGAACTGAGGCAGAGCTGGGAGGGAGTCCAGGGCCTGCTGGGAGCTGAGGGCCTTGGCTTGGGCCTGGGTTGATAGTGTTTGGATCAGGTGGACCTGGTCCGGCTCTGCCATTCCCGGGTCCTGGGTCTGCTTGTAGGCCAGGATGAGGGAGCTGAGGTGTCCGTGAAGCAGCTTCACCCACTGGACTGGCTCGGCCCACAGGTTCAGGTCGCCCTTCTCGAACAGGAACTCCTCTTCATCCTGGACATGAGCAAAATGGTCAGTTTACTGGATTTTGATATAAAGCAGTATTCACTGATTTTTTTACTATCACCTTATAAATTTGACACGTCTAACATGTTAGCAAACAGTTGCCTATTTACACAACCAGCAGATATGGAGCAACATTAGCATTCATGTGGAGACATGTTTCTGGGACAAAATGAGTGGGTTTTTCAGAGCTTTTTTAGTGAAATCCTGCTGATGCTGTAGACAGTGTTAATGGAAATAGTTGTGAATAACCAAATAAACCAAATGAGGTAAAAGATGTGTAAACGCTTTATAGAATTGAGGGAATCCACAGAGTTGAGTCATAATCCTTCAATATGAGGAACGACTTTCGAATCACACAATGTAATATGACTTAATGTAAAAATACTGATTGTTGCAGCCTAGAATACAGTAGCCTGGACTGTACAGCAGGTCTTGTCACTAGTAAAGATGTGTGTGGTAAGTAAAAAGTGAATAAAGATATGTCAGCGCCGGGCCGTAAGCAGCCGTAGTTTACAGCCACTTTGCGTTAGGTCATGCCTTACGAAGCCTCTCAGTGTCTATAAAGTCCTGAGTAGAAAGAAAACAAATAATTTGTAAATTTGTAGCCCATGTAAGTGAAACTCAACGGACTTCAGTTTCACTTGATGGGAAATCACCTTAAGTTTATGTAGTCTATCTTCTTGCAAATACCCCACTTCCTGTTTGTTATTATATCAAAGTGTCACAATACAAGTTGTGACAATATATCTGCTGCCAGATCACACATTCCTGGACACTTCAGTTACTCTGATCCCAAATGACAAACAACTAGACAGCATTCTCACCAGACTGGAGGCTTCGTCTGCATCTGCCTCCTCATCGCCTTCCTCATCTCCCAGCAGCCACTCTGTCAGGGCGAGGACACCTGCTGGTACCTGCTCCCACAGCTCAAACAGCCGACACAGGAGCCCCACGCCCAAGTCCAGGGCTACAGGAGGACACACGGACACACCTGCCACATCTGAGAACAGAGACCACACATTCATACAAAACAATCTGGTCACAGTGTCATACTTTTAAGACATACAAACATGGTTTACAGAAGCAAGAGTGAATAAACTCAGCCTGAATGTGAATGAACAACAACAAAACATGTCGACAGATCATAAATCATCTTTTCCCAAATAACAAACAGCTTTGGTGCATGTGACTGTGTCATGTTTTTCCACTCTTGCCTTGTTTTCATGAATTCTGGTGCCAATTCCAAGTCATGAACCCACTGTGTCAGCTGGCCAGTGGTTGCACTAATGGTGGTTTCACCTTTAGTCTTTAGGAATGACCAGAGGACCTTTGCCCAGGGATCTAGGGTTGTCCACAAGCGTATTATAAGGTGAAAGGTCAGGGATACAACTGCTAAATATTAAGATTTCAAAAGTCAAAACAAAAGCTTTCTGAGAGGGAGATGCAGAGTGCAGGATCGGGTTGCACCAGCTGTTTGTAAATCCATCAGTGACTGGTAGCTCGTTTCAAACTAGTGATTTACTTAATCAGGTTAAATCTTGAGGAATGTCCTAGCTAGTTCAGGACTTCAGTAATGTGTAAACCTGAGCCAAGGAAACATCCGTATTACTGTGATATATTAATCTTGGCCTTTATAAATGTTGGTATGACTTTGTTTTATCTATAGATGCATATATGGAGAAATGTGTTTTTCAAATGCAGTTTAGAATGAGTGCATTATATCCGTTGTGCGCTAACCTAACCAACATTTAGACATTTAGCTAATCTACTGTTGTAACATTTCTTGATTTGAGGTATTTTTTCCATTCTTTCAAAAGTGGTTTCAAATCTTCCCGGTTCACATCATTATTAAACATTTTTCATTTCTCTTTCACTCTTCAACCATATATTTGCAAGCTAACGTAGCTTTGTGTGTTGGCTCAGTTAGCTACGTACCAGCTACAGCTGAAAGATACCCGGTGTAAATATTTCATAACAGCTAACTAATATCTATGTAAGAACTAGTTTGTGCAACTCATATTTATTTCATGTTATGTAAATCCGCACTTAAGACAGCTGAATTTGAACTTATGTAGAGCTGATGCAACCGGATCCAGGTATTTTCTTTTTCCTATGGGGGATGTGGGGAGTCACTTGAAACTCTGGTTAGTGCACAAACCATTGCTAGGCTTAGAAGAGATGAGTGTAAGAAGTCAAAAAAACATGTTTGAAGAAACGTGTTTACATGAATGCAAGTCCTTGCTGGCTGTCTGCCTGCGGTCACATGATTTCCTGAAAATCATGTAAAAGGAGAAACCTAATTTCCTCAAATCAGGGTTTGGAATTTTTTGTCTATGTGGTTTATCACAGCTAGATGTCTGCTGAAGAATCCTGAAACCAGTTTTCTAAACGGGCTTCTACAACAGCGCAGTGCATGACGTAGACCTTGCACTCAGAATATCGTGTGCTGCCGTGGCATGAGAGGAAAAACCATTACTCGTAGCGGTGTTCCCCGTATCCAAAATAATTAAATCCAAAGTCTGACTAAAACTCATGCTGAAATAAATAATTCTAAATAAGTCAGTTTCCACAGCTTGAACAGTGGAGTATTTGTAAAATTCAGACGCATTCGGACTCAAAGGAAAAAATGTGCCTGTCACTGCGCTGCGAGTCCAAAAACAGGGAGAAAAAAACTCTTCTGGCTGCCGAATTATCAAATTTGTAATAAACATACCAGATTCAAAAATATGGCAGGTGGCTATGGAGAAATCTGATCATTGACCACCTGTGCGTAAACATTTCCTCCAATTTTCTGCCGTCACCTAATTTCTCTCAATAATTCTTGCTGCAACCGTTGCGACATTTGAATGATGCAGGGCTGACAGCATGTTCCATACTTAGTGTGTGTGTGAGTGAGTGTGCGCGCATGTGTGTACTCTCTGGGTTTGGAAGGCCTTCTGGGAAACAAAACTATAACTCATATAACCAACCACCATCAGGGTGTGTATGAGTGGATTCAAAAATATTCTGCTTCAACACGTTGCACCAATATGCCCATACACACACACACACACACACACACACACACACACTTCAAACTGCTAACGTTGCTCTTACTGTAACTTCCTGTTTACTTGCTAATGAATGGATGGACGGATTGCTAACATTTTTGAATGTGATGATCATGTGGATTTTCTTAAATGTGGTGACTGCCAGGAATCGCTCCAATGAAAAATAAAAACACTTTCTTTTTGAAAACTTCCTATTTTTAGTCCTCCTAGAGCAGAGGACTGTGGATGTGGTACCATAATGCTTCTACACACACACACACACACACATATATATATATATATATATACATATATACAGAAACAGGCCTGTCATGAGCCTATACTCTCCCAGACAGTTGTATATGGTGAAGGAGAAGGTGTGAGCGCGAGGACACACACTTCAAAACAGAGGGAAAACACAACGTATGACTTCATTTAACGACTCCAGTTGTCCATGCAGCGACTATCTGACACAGAGGTTGTGTGTGTGTGTGTGTGTGTGTGTGTGAGAGACTGTTGTTCTCCCACCTTGACCATCCTCACCGCAGCTGACACCAAGATAACACCAGAGACTTCAAAAGGCTTTCAGAGCCACTAGCCAAAACACTACCACTATGGGAAGAGAGGGAGGGAGGGAAGCAGGAGGTATACAGACCCCCATGAGCACACATACAGTATAAAACACACACACACATACATACATACATACACACACATGGTTGGGAACCCAGATTGTTTTTCCTCTTCAGAGAGGAGGCGTAAAATCGGAGCAGAGCCTGAAGTCTGAGTGGAGAGGGAAACCTGGTCTGTGAACATTAGAGGCTGCTGATTGTACAGTATTAGAGGAGATTTAAGAGTTTAGGAGCTTGAGTGACAAATTCCTTTCTTTTACGAAGAAGCTGCCTTTCTCTGGGACAACCCAGCCTCTGATGTCAAGCCTTTACGGTCCCCCACCCTCCTCCTCCTCCCAAACATTAAGGGACATAATAGGAAATTTTAGCTGCATTCAATTTATCTGCTTTTCTACGGAGGTTTTACACATCGCTTAACGCGATTTCCCTCCTCGAGCTTTTGGCGCAAAATACTCCGTTTCTCAAGGGGATTGTCTTTCATGCTGTTACTGCCATGGGTGTTGGATGTGTGTGTATATATGTGTGTGGGTGTGTGTGTGTGTGTGTGCTGGCATGAAAGCTGACCTATGTAGTTTTTGTTTGTATTGAAAGACTACGCAAGTTAATATTGGACAATCCCAGTCTCTGCAAATGACAATATCGGTGCCAGTTGGTGAATGAATGGATTTGGTTAAGAAGGGGTGAGGCTTCCGTGTGTGTGTGTGTGTGTGTGTGTGTGTGTGTGTGTGTGTGCATGCAGTTGGCATTCACTGGCACTGGTATAGTACATTTGAGCTGGGCAGGGCAGGAGTGTGAGGGAAAAACTTAACCTTGTGCCACTTGTGGAAACAGTATAACAGTTGTACCATTCTGAGCTTCTGAGGAGTTTGTCTAAAAGCTGGACTAAGATCTTTGGTTGCCTTTTTATTTAGAAAGTCTTAAATGTTAATCTGATGGAAGATTTAAAAAAAAATATTCACCAGACACACGTTATTATCTTTTCTGAGGAATTGTACATTTTAATCTGAAACTGGCTCCATTATCTAAAGACTTGAACTGTAACACTGTTACCACTTAATTGGCCGCAAAATCCAAACGGCTGAATTAAAAAAGAAACTTCTGACAGACCAAAGACTTCGAGGCTGTAATAAGCTGTGTCCCAAGTCCATACTACATACTAATTCAGAGCAGCACTTTGTGTTCACCCTGGAAAGGTGACAAGCTTGAGTATACTCAAAAAAGTCAGCGTGTATATGAAAAAACAAAGAAAACCTTTCTTTTTCTGATTTCGGAGTGTGATATAGATGGACAATACTGGACTAAAACTCAATGCACAAAGGAAACAGAGGACTGTGCATGGCTACAAAAATATAAATAATTTACAGATGATGGTGAAAAAGCTCCAGGAAAACAAAAATACATGTATTAATTAAGTATTAATCCTCTATTGGCATAGTGCTGCGGACAGACAGATCATAGAGGATTATTGATTGTGCAGCATGTGCGATGATTCCAGCTATCACAACATAACCAGTATGCTATGTTCTGCTATGGAGGGCTGATGACACTGATGACGACTCTATTACTTTTTTTTTTTTTAACATATTTTTTATTATTACAACTATTATAATTATTGATATAGTTATATATCTATTGAATTTTCCTTTTGGTCGTTCATTTAGTTGTTAAAGCCCATTCACCTACCTCTGTACATATTCTGGTTTAATTCAACTACATTTGTGTATGTGTGTGTGTGGATGTGTGTGTGTATTGTATATGTGAATGTGTTATGGTATTTGGAATATTAAATTGGTTCATTTGTCAGTCCCATGTCGTGTTTAGACTGGCGGCCAGGGGACGGTTTTGGCCACATTACATGTGACCCCCAGATACATGTGCGTACATGTATGTAGGCATGTAAATAATATATGTTGTGTGTTGTATATATTAATTGTCTCAATATGATTGTGTGATTGTCAGACACTGATACTTTTTGGTATGCACAGATGGAGCTACTCAGGTGGGAATTTCCCATTTAAAAAGACGTCAACTTTGAAAAAATACCCACTCGGTAGAAACCTCGTGTTTGCTTCGACTTAACTTTAGAAAGCATTTCAACTCTGAATTGGCAACTCTGGATTTCACCGCTCATCACTTTCAGGAGAATTGCATTAAAGGATCTCTTCACAGCCAGTACAGATAGGAAGAATGATTACAGCCATCAATATGGGCGTGCCAGTATTGTTTTAAGATAGACCTGAAAACCAGTGAAGCTATACTTTAAGAATCAGCCTTGAACTAATTTAAAACTTTTTTTTGTGACAATAAAAGAAGAGAACTCGCTATATTCTGTCTCACATGCAGTAAAATAAACTGATTGTACATTGTACCGATTCATGTTAAGTAATTTTATTAGAAAAGAAAATGTAAGATTGTTTGTACCACTGAATGTTTGCAATTTTGTTTGACACTAGCAAAACCATCTGTGATTATATGTTAGTGAATTATTATGTTTTCAATCCACATCATGCAGCATAAAAACATGGTCAATGTCAATAAACCCTTGTTTGCTGGTCTTCAATCACTCACATTTTACACACGGCTGCAGCCATATTGTGTCTGATCAGCAGTCGAGCCATTAAAGGTGCCGAATTGCATTAAGAGAGACTTAACGGACTTTTGCTGTTCAGTAAATCCTCGCTGAGCCACTGCAGCTGGGGGGGGTGTCAGATGTTCCATTGAGTGAAGGAGGAGGAGGAGTGGGTGGGGGGTTTCGGGCGGGCTTTCAGGACAGTGAAATGAGAGAAATTCCAAACGCTTTCCATTCCCTGCTGGTGTCATCATGATCACTGTAGTGTAGAGTCCATTCCTCAACTCAGCCACTCACATCTGAGGGGGATGACTTCCTCTAAGTTCCCCTTAAGACCGAAAACCTGTATCATTAAGCTTAAAAGTGCATCCTTGGTGAATCTGAGTACAAAGACAAAGATTTCACCAGACAGCAGCAAAACGACCACAACGTCAATCTTCTCACGAGCTCAAAGAGACACCGTCTTCCTAATGCAGTATCAGAGAGAAGAGACGCGACAGTGGAGCCGAGACATCAGGAAGCATAGGTGCGAGACTCAGAGAGGTGTGAAATAAAAACACGCTCTTTATAGCCCTTACTTCCTCTGGTGGCTGACGAGAAACAGGGAGTGTGGAGACCAAATGCAACAACAACGATGACACCAACAGGAAACATTAACATGAAAATGATGAGAATTACCATAAAAATAATGGTTTAAGAATACACCGGTGGTCTGAACTCACCGTGGCAGAGTTTGTAATAAAGCTGCTGCAGTCAGTGGATCAAATACAAGTCAATGGTTGTCTCAACAGGGAGCCAAACACAGGCTCCTGTTACTGTAGATCTGTAAATCTGAAGAAACACCAGCATCACCTGTAGTGATTTGACACAAAGCTGTGCAGCTATAAGTCAAAGAGGATCTACAGGTAACTGTCTGTAGACTCTGGCAGGTCATATTGGTAAAAGTAGGTTCTTTGCCTGTTTGTTCTCTGCAGGTTTTTCAAAATATCATTGTTTGCATTTGAGATGATACAAAGAACGCCAATAAAGTTCTATTCTAGTTTTGCAATAAAGTGCCCTGCTCTGTGACCGACAACTTATGTTTATGGCCCCTTTCAGACATTGAATATAGATAAATCGATATTTAGATATTTTTTATCATCCCCATGGGGAAATTTGTTTCCACAGTGCATTATGTGTGCCTCTTCTGAAGCCTTAATAAACATCCTCTTCTAACAGCAAATCCTCTCACAGATTGCATCTATTTCATCATTCATTACATAATTCATTCTACTGCCTATTTTATAAAGTCTGATAGCGCTCGAGCATAGAATGACAAGAAGTTAGGGAAATCTTATTAGATCCAACTTAGTAAGATTGACGTTGAGAATTTGTTGTAAAATTGACTCTGGTGCTTATTGTTATATAGAGACCAACATGTTGAGTTGTCATCACATTTGTGTAACACAATCAATTTGTTCTACTTTCCTGAAATTCCTGACTCTGAACTATCCTGATGAAGTAAAGCTCACTGGTACTCCATCTATGTGTTTATGCAGTTAAGTAGGCAGATTACTGTAAATCCACGTATACATGCAGCAGATTAGTATTTCTCCTCTGCACTGACCTTATTTTGGAAACATGACTTACTGATTTTAACTATCTGTGATAGAAGACGCTGCTTTCTGTTCAGCAGTGGAAATGGACTATTTAGACTTCTGCAGGCTACTTTGTGTTAGTTTCCATTTTAGTCTGACTTTGGATGGAATTATTTTAAATAGGAGGACACATCGTTCCGTGTAATGATCTCCCCTTTCATCCAGTCGCTCCGCTGTGCTTTCTCTCTCTGCAGACTTTTGTCATGCACATGCATACTTGTGAAAGTAGAAATGCAGTGACATGTATACATGGCAGAGAAGTCAGCATTGTCCAGGAGAAATCTATGTGAAGAAATCAGGTTTCTCTAATCCCCTACCCAGGTTTATCATTTACATGACAGTTAAGAACTCAGTTTACTGGGGAAGGCTGACTGTCACCCGCTTACATGCACTGCGTGAAGGTTACAGTGAAAATTACCGTTGACCTGCAGCTACAGTTAGATCTTGATCTGGTTAGAATACTGTTAACAACTGTTTCACAGCAACAGAGGATGCATAATGAGGCCAATGGTTTCATGCAGTTTGTGAAATTCTCACACTAAGCTATTCTGCATTGTATTTTATCTTCAAAACACATCAAGTCTCACGGCCCAGTGCTGTAGAATGCAAAGAACACAGTGTTTAACACCGCCTGCAGACACCAGACATAACTGGAGACGTGACTTTATTTCACGCCAGCGACCAAATCATTAGAATCTCATTCCCCACGTAGCCTTTAGAGTAAAAGACGGAGAAAGTAGCACTGGAGGGGGAAATAACAGCTTATTTATTCCAGACTAAATGTTAAAGCTGCAAATCAAATACAGTTTATGTGTTTTGAATCTTTTCTGCTCAAGTGATTGACATGTGACAGTGGTTTATTGGTTGAGTGAGCATTGTGCTAAAATAGGACGAGGTCTGTTTAATGAGTGTCCTTCAGCTCTGTTAGGTCGTTCACTTCCATTCGTCTGCGTCATCCACTGTAAATGAATGAACTGGGGGAAAGGACACATGAATGGCATATTCTGCAAAGGCATTTGTTTAGCTGCACAGTAAGCAAAGTAGGTTACTCGGGGCGAGTTGGTTGATAATGGTTGACTGACAATGGCCTGGAAAATACGGGCGAGTCAGCAGAGTTTGAGTGTTCAACATTACTTCAGAATGGTTGGTGAAACAGATTCCCACATAAATTATATATTTATAGAAGGCTAGTCATTTAGTACTTATGTTTTGCCATGCCAGACTCAGAATACAGTATTTAGAATGACAGAAAATTTAAGGTAAAGTCCCTTTTTTTAAATCTACTATAGAATCATACTTTGTGGTTTTTACAACTTTCCTGGAATCACAACTTTATTTTTAGTTGAGGATTGCTGTTTGCGTTCTCAATCACATCTCTAAAAATGCCCTCTCATACGCGGACGTTCAATCCAAACCCCTCTGTGCTCTATATATAAAGTGATCCCTCTGTTCCAGCCCTGACGCTGTCACGGTGCCGGAGGTCCAGTGAGGGTGAGTGGAGTTTGATTTCAGACCCAATTAGTCTAGAGGTATTTGGGTGGTGGTGGTGGTGATGCTGGCCGGGGGTGGAGGGAGTGTGGGGGTGTTGCAGGGTGGGATAGGGTTAAATTAGATTTGCTCTTCCTGCCCAGGACAATGGCTCCACTGTGGTTCACAGCTCTGGGAAGAAGAGCCTCAACTAACCTGATGTGAATCTGCACAAATTTCTCTCCCACACACAAAACAGGTTTATTTGAATGATATCTGGTCTAAAATCTACACTAAGATGTAAGTTTGCAAAGCATATATACTTTATTAAAAGGCAAAGTAAGTCCTACTCTTAACACTTAATAAAGAATGAATACTTGTTATTACATGTTTTTGCAAGTGAAACAAAATAACTCCTTTACTTGAAACGTAAAAAAAAAAAATGTTCTGAACTTATTCTGCAGTTTTTGCCAATCATATGGAATATACAGTACATCCCATACATGTGTTTTAATTTTCAGTTGCATAAAAGTCCTCGTTTAGACTATAATCCACAATGACACAAGTCTAACATCTAAATTCAATTTTAAATTTAAATGTTTCTTCTTTTTAAAGGGGGATGAGGTGTGTGTGTGTGTGTGTGTTGCAGAACCCGTCTCTGTCTGTCCTCCATATCAAAGGGCCAGGAGTCGTTGCCTCCCTCTGAAGCAGCTAACACCTCAGATACTTGACTCTGAAATGGCAGGTCATAAAACACACACACACACACACACACACACACACACACACACACACACACACACACACACACACACACACACACACACTCACATTGGCCCGAAGGGGATGGGAGAAAAAAAACACAAACAAACACACACACACACACTCACAGTGACCTGTATACACACATACATGCAAACACACAGTAATGTTCTTGCACTCCCACAGCATTGCACATTATAGCCACGGTGTGGAATAGCATGGCAAGCTATTGGATTTCTATTTCCTTGGCTCCCTGACCTGAGCTTTTATGCAGGTCAACAAGCCAAACGTATCACTACCAGCATAAAACCCTGGGTCTCTGCAACAGTGAGAGTGAACTTTACTACAGTGCCAGTCACATACTTGAAAACTCTTTTGCAAAAAAAAAAAAAAAATGTCATTATAGCAGCCCTGGAATCACTCTTAGCTGAGGTTAGATGGTAGCTTATGACCCTCAAAAGACGTTTTATTAAATTACATTCAACAACAGAAGGAGGATATATCAAATGACCTGTAACAGACACAGTATTGTGGGTTCAGCTACATAAAAAGACAAAATAAAGACTCATTGAGACAGTTATTAGTATGTTACGAGGAACACCTGAGCTTTCTCTATTGTGACAAATTAAAACGCCTGCTGTCAAAAAGACTTATATTGAACAATTTAAAATTACTGCTGTGGACAAAAAATTCTGACACACGCTCAGTTTAAAGTTTTTTTAAATGTATCCTTATTATTGTGGAGGCGTACAGGTCATTTAAAATGTTGAAATCAAGCAAGCTGTCATGAAAATGTTGATCTTGGAGAGTTAAGAAGAGTCCACAATGGAGGAAGCTATGCTAGCTTATTAGCTGTGTTTCACCAACAAGTTTTATTTTAATAATCCTAGCAGAGTATAAACTGCTCAAAAAAGAAGAATGGTTTGCAGACAGGAGTCAGTGGTTAATATGTCTTTTGAATAAACTATTTTCGATGGAGTTAACAAGCTTGTTAACCGCTAGTTAGCAAGCAGCTAGCAAGCTCATTAGCTTGAAGAGCTTTTTTCCCCCTCTTCAATAAAACTCTTTATTGAATGAAATTATGAACAATCATGAGAACAAGATGCCAGCAGAGAGTAAGAAAAAACAGAAAGAAGCCTGGGGAGCTGTTGTGACTGACTAGCAGCGGTTCGCTCACAAATTCAAACTCTCCTTTACGCACACAAACATACACTTCAAGACACATTAGCACACTGACACACAGTCATACACGTACAAATGTTTTCCTAGCAAAGCAGTAAGTACAGTCTTCACACATAGTTCCTGGTAAATTACCGGGATAACATTTCAGGCACTGCTAGTGATTTTCACTATTCACATCCACTATCCCATCATCCCACACTCCCCACTTTAGTCTCTAAGGTCTATCCAAATAGAGGTAATATCTGAACAAATTATCAGCTCCACTGGAACACGCATTGCAGTGATTTGTTGTTGCACACTTTCAGTTCAAACAGATGATGATTCGTGTGTTCATGACAATCCGTGAAAAGTTTAACCTTGTTATGCTTTTCGCCTCAGCCCGTCTGAGCTTGAAAAAAAAAAAAAAGTATAAGAAGAATATATGGGACTAAGGACAGTCCAGCAGATGGTGGTCATGCAAAAACTTATGGATGCCAACCGCCATAAACTCAACAGAAGAAGAAGAAGATGATGGGGGTAAGGCTGGATGTGTGTGTGTACGCGGCGGAAGATGTTGGGCGAGGAGCTGTTTTTGTCTGGTGCCAATGTTCTTGTAATGTATTTAAAAAGGGTGCTTGTATTGGCAAGGCAACCGTAAACAAGTCGCAGATTCAAATACATCATCAGCAGAGTCTTGTGATTGGCTCGCTCGCTCCACGTGAAAGTGTCTTTCCTCA
Source organism: Thunnus albacares (assembly GCF_914725855.1). Classification (NCBI taxonomy): domain Eukaryota; kingdom Metazoa; phylum Chordata; class Actinopteri; order Scombriformes; family Scombridae; genus Thunnus; species Thunnus albacares. The sequence continues at coordinate 5,456,794 of NC_058119.1, forward strand.
GATGGACTTTACCATCCCCTACTTATTCAATTTCAGAACATCACGTAAGTTTAATCTTCAGAAGTGGAAAGATGACATATTTTTTCAATTGAAGGTTCTTGTTGGGTTTTTTTTTTATACAGTCAGAGGAATGTGATTTATTTTTGGGTTTTTTGGTTGTTTCTCATTTACTTCAGGAATTTGACTTTCCTGGCCCGGTCACTCATTCATTTGATACCAGATTACCAATTTACCATCTCATTTCTTCTTTCTTTGTTATGTGTTACATTCCTGTTGTGCGTACGACACATGTTAAACTAAACCAGGAATCCGGTGCAATTTTCGAGATCATTTCAGGGGTTGGAGAAAGAAGCTTGGCTGGAGAGCAAAAGGTCACACAAAAGTATGAAGACAAACACTTGTGCTCTTTTTCCCACAGTGGAGACGTGTGTCCAGGAGGAAATTTAGACCATCTTACGGTAAGTAACACACTCTCTGCTTCCCACACACAGACACACACTTAGAAACGGTAATCTCCAAATGAGCAGTAAATATGGATGGACAAAGGGGGATGCCCCAGCCTCTTTTCTCTACACACACACACACACACACACACACACACACACACACACACACGCACACGCACACGCACACGCACACGCACACAAGGACACCCAGTCTGTAATTATGCCTATTGTGTTCTCTTCCTGTTGTAGAGAAACCTCTCCATCTTAGTCATGTTGTTGAGCTCCTATCTGATTTTTAGCTGACAGCTTATCTGACCCTGTCTGGCCTTATGAACATAAACACGTATAGAACACACACACTGCTTTTGGATAAAATCTAAACATTATCAGGAATTTTCAATGACTTTCCCGGGCACCTAACTCTGCCTTTAAAGGAAAAGTTTGGATTTTACTCTCACTTGTCGTATATGGACAGTAAATAAAATTAGAATTTGGTCAAAACATGTCAGGGCTACTGGAGTTGAGTCTTCCCCCATGACTCTGCACCCCCTTCCATGAACAGCACTGACATGGGGGGGCTGCAGAGACTTTTGAGGAGGTGTTTTGCTATCTGGTGTTATGTTATGAGATAGTATCGGTGGCAACAGACACAATAAGGGTGGCTCCTGGAGAGAAGCTGGGAAAATACAGGAAGTGAGATTTGTGAGGACAGGAAGTGGCACTACGGCTGTTTGAGAGTTGGCAGCTGTCAGTCCTCTGGATTGTGGGATTGTGTGTGTGTGTGTGGGGGGGGGGACGGGGGGGATGGGTGGGGGGAGGTGGGGGGGTTTGGTGGGGTGGTGGTGGGGGGGGTGTACTTCTGAGTAAAGTCCGGGCATCATACAGTTCTTCAGAAAACAGAACTCAGACATTCTAAAAACAATGACACATAACCACGCACACACTTGCGTTCCAGCTGCCGAATTAAAGATTGCATCCCCCCTTCCAGGAATGGTCCAAGACGCTAAACATGAAATGATGTCATCAACCCTTTTTAACATCAGTTTGTTTTTTTTGTGTGTGTGTGTTTGTGTGTATATATTTCAGTGGACATGCATTACAATGGCTTCAGTATGTGAGTGTGTACTCCTGACAGTCAGTGTGTACCTGTACTCAGCAGATGAACTGGTACATTAGAGATGAAGTCAGAGGCCGAATCTCTGACTTCCTGGTCTTCATCCTGCAGCAACGTCAACAGACTCCTCCAGAGGGGCACTGTGCTGGCCAGACCTGAAACACACACACACATACACATACACACACACACACACACACACACACACACACACACACACACACACACACACACACACACACACACACACACACACACACACACACACACACACACACACACACACACACACACACACACAATTCTTAACATACAGATCCTGTGCTTCTATAAATGGTCACCAGTTTTCTGACCATGTCAGTATTTATCTTAACTGCGTGGAGGGTAAGCATTTCCTCAAGTCATTCCATAATTTGAGACTCACCCAGTGGCAGGTCACAGCTGGTCAGCAGAGTGTCCGTACAGTTGACCAACACCTTGGTGGCCATCAGCTTCACCTCCACCGGCTGCTCCTCGCTGCAGCACGAGCACACCAGCGCTCCCCACTGAGATAAGCAAGCCACTGCACTCGCACCCTAAATGACAACACATAACACTTAACACTTGTATAAAATTTTCTTTTTTTTTTAAAGGAAAATTCACACTTTATACTTGCATACGCTTTATTGAGGCTGGGCACGAGGCTGAAATCAATATTCAATCAATGTTAATAAGAATACTTTTACAATTTTTATATATTTCAGGATATGGCAGATGTATGCAAAATCACATCAAAAACAACAAATACATGAAATAAAATTCTTGACACCACAACCACAAAAATACCTTGTTTTATTATTACATATAATCTCATTTAAATCATTCATTTAGATGGTAGAATTTTATAAGACTATGAGATAATATGATCATGTCATCTCAATGTGATTTCTTTAAAAGTCATAAACGATGATGATAATTATCGACCAGCCCTATATTACAGTGTGACATGATCAACAGAAAATTTTTCATGTTAAATAACCTTCTTCAGCAAAAACATCAAACATTTTCTTGTTCCGGTTCCTTATATGGACACAGCTTCCTATTTCCTTGAATGAGAAAGTATGTTGAAACGTTTAACTGGTACTGTATATTGTATCATTGTAAAATAATGTTTTGGGGTTTTGGACAGACTGACAAATCATATGTTGGGGATTTCTGTCCTGACATTTCTTGGTAATATAGGCCAATACTGATAATATGTGCCATGAACCAATATCAGCCGATGTGTCATCTGGATTATTTATCATTCTAGCACGAATGGTTACAATTATTCTCAGAAATCAGTCTTTACTACGCAATGTTTTGTTTTATTTTGAATATACGTCTTTAAAGCAAACTTGGTAAAAAAAAAAAAAAAGCCTCGAACAAGAGACAACAGAGGTGGGTGGGTGGAAACAGTGACATCAGTAAGCAGAATGCTAAGCTACTAGCTGCAGCTTGAAAATGAACACCTCCTCCTTTTACATTTTTTATTTGATCGTTCAGTTTAATTGTAGTCTACCAACAGATCCTGTTGCTAAGTCAGAAATTAGTAGTACATACATGTTTATCAGTCTTTACCTTAGGGTCAGAGGTCACCAGCTGAACCACCAGTTGAGAGGCCAGGGTCAGGGCAGCACAGTGCAGCTCCACACTGAAACACGAAATGAAATGAATCTTCCACATGTTGAATATGAACTTTGAATGATTGTTGTTCTGTCCTAGATGAAGGAATAGCCTCTGTGTTGCTTTTCTGGGATTTTCTCCCCTACTTTTCCTGCTAAATTTTTTTGGGGAAGTTTTCCTTATCCTAAGGAAAGAAGGTGTCATACTGACTGTACAATGTGTGATTTGAATGACTTCCTTCTTACAATGGAGTTAAAGAGAATTTCATTTTCTTAAAAGTGCAGTAAGTGAGTAAATGTTTTTTAGTTGTTCGGGTAAACCTACCCTTTAATGAGCCATATTGGTGCAGTGTGGGCGGATAATAAGCTCCTCAAGCCGTTCTGTGGAAACCATTACACACACCTAACACTCCAACACAGTCAACTACACACACATCACTCAACTGTATTGACTTACAATCCACAAAAGACGTGTGCTGGTACTCACCACTACATTATGTATCACAATAGCCTGAGTGCCATTCAATCACACGGCAGACAAGGGCAGCCAGCAACCCAATCTCATCCCTCCCTGGCTCTAATCATAACCCTGGGGCCACTCGAAAGGGAAAGTGGATCCCCGGGTTCAGAGATTGTGGCCAGGAAAAGGCTTTACGGGGCTAAAAGCCTTTGTAATCCAATCCTTATTCGAGCCCGTATTCTCTTGTCAGGGTGAGAAAAGTACAGCAGTGGCTTGTCAAGGAAGGTGTGTGTGTCTGTCAATGGGTGTCAAAGGGCTTACAGGATGCACACACACACACACACACACACAAATACGAGAACAGTATGTGCCACATCAGTTTGCAGTAACTGCGTGCACTGTGTGACTCATGAGGCTGCAAAAGTAATGCTTTGAGCCTGACAGGTGCGAATGATCTAATATTGGAATGTTCTAATGACGTACTTTGAGGGGTAAAAATGAAGCATTCACCCATGTCTACATTCCCATTGTTTTTATATTTCTAAAAACCACCTGTATCTGTTGCTTGTGAACAATCTGGTTACAAATACTGCAACAATTCATGAAAAAGAACAAATACAGCCATGCAGGAAGAGGCCAGTATACTCCAGGTGCAGGGTGAAGGTGCAGCCAGTGAACCTGTATGTCCCTCCTCCATGGACTCTGGCTCTGAATGAAGTCCTGACAGCCAGCCTGCCACAGCAGGGTGAGGGCTCTTTCACAAGTGGAGGGAGCCAGAAAAAACAAGGGAAATGAAGGAGTGTGTGGTTGCATCTTGCCCCTCATGTCTCTTCCATCCATCACAGCTAAAAGCTGTTCTGGGATTGCTTAGGAGCTGTTTTGACAGCAGGTTTTCAGGTGGGAGCAGTCGTTTTGGAGTCATGGGGTTGCCTTCATTTTACTGCATTTACCTTGAAATGAATGAAAGTTACAACAGGTACAGACCTGTTGATTGCTACAGTGCAAAGAGACCAGGACGTATGTACAAGGAATACGAATAAAGAGGGTGCAGAAGACTCGGAAACGCAACCCAACTGTGTCCCGGAGACAACCACGTTCATGATCATAATTACATACAGTATTGTGTAAAGGTTTTAGGCACTTTAGATGTTTAGATTCCTATTCATGATGCAGTACCATCAGAGAAGCATCTGACTGGTCCCAAATTCACTCTGCAACGACCCTAAACATCCAGCCAGAGTCAAAAAGAACTATCGTCTACTACAAGAAGAACGAGGAGTCCAGCAACAGGTGGTATGGTCCCACAGAGCCCTGATCTCAACATCATGGAGTAGTAACACATTCCAGTCTGGGATCACATGAAGAGACAGAAGCAGCTGAGATGCTGAAATCCACAGAAGAACTGTGACAACTTCTCCAAGACCTGCCAAGTACCTTGAAATACTGTGTGCAGGTGTACCGAGAAGAACTGCTGCTGTTTCATTAGGTTGTTTCTGTTTACTGAACTTTGTATGAAGTTGTCTCACTATAGGAATCTATCAGAAATCAATAACAATATGCCTGAAAAGAGTGGAACAATTGCAGTTTACATCCTCTAAATTTGAAATTTGAAAGCAGCGTGTAAATAATTAATAAATGGTTTATAACACACTATAATTAAGCTGTGAGCAGACCTATGGACATTTATAATGCATCTGTCATCAACCCACAGCTAATGAATGACAACATCGCACAGCTGTAGTCATTAAAAATAGCAGAGTATTTTACATAGCACTGGAAGGATTTGTCCATGTATGTAATCATATGTCATCAAATACTATGGCAGCCAAGTTACACTGTGATATCAATCATTCATTGACTGTTTATCAGTTAAGGATGTTTCATAGGGGAGTTGGAGTAACGAGTTATCCAAAGAAGTAAAATGATTTAAACACTTTCTTGAATTTTTTCTTTAAAAGAACTCAATCAGATTAAGATCAGAAGTTTAATGGTTGTAAAACACATTGTACTAAATGTAAGCCTTGCCTGCTGGAGAAATGCCTTAACTGTCTAATGCTTTGGCCCAAACAGAAGATCACATTAAGATGACTTTGGCATAATGTCAAAGAGTATTGGTACATCAGGTGTGACCGTTTTCTGACCTGTGAACAGAGTTCTGAGCCAGACTGAGGAGGTGCAGCAGGACCTCCTCTTTGGACAAAATCCGAACACCGTCCCTCCAGAGGAGCTCACTGCTGGAGGTCAACACAGACAACACCTGGAGGACCTGTGAGGAGGGAGAGAAGAGGAGAGAAAGAGGAAAAGAGTCAAAGACGTAAGAGATATAAGACACTGATGTAGTCACTCATCTCAATCTCTCTCACACACACACACACACACACAGAGACAGACACACTCAGAGCTACTGGTGAGCGAAGTTGCTCAGGGCCATCCATCAACACAGCTTTGGTGTCCTCTCTGCAGCGCGGCTGGCAAGTTGCCCCGAGGGTATTTTTACCACACCGGTCAGATCCTCCCAACGCACACCCAAACCACGGGTACACAGCTGCCTCGCTCTCTTTCACACACACACACACACACACACACACAAATATATGCATGAACATGGATGTAGATAAGTACACGCATGCACACAAAAGAACTTCCACCTCTATCTCCCTCTTTCACTCGGGTAGTAACACATTCCTTGTCCTGTGTCTGATCATAACATCCATTCAGCTTGACCTCCACAACTTGATTCTTTTTACTTCCTTCACCCCTCGTGGCCCTCTCCTCCTCATCTCTTCCCATGCTGTTTTCTTTGCCCGGTCACTCCTCCAGCGAAGGAGGCAGCTGACCGAGTCTGAGGAGGAAACGACTTGTTTTCCACCGCGTGAGACCTCCGTTAAAAACACACACATCCAGCCGAGAACACATGTTGACATTCCTGCTGCATATCTCAATGATTATTATTTCTTTCAAGACCTCAACCTGTTATTAGAGCTTTAAAATAAAGCGTGCTTTATAGGATCTGTGTGGGCGGAGAAGCAGGGCGAGAGGGAGCATGCAATGTCTGTGTGTAAACATCTGAATGTGTGTGTGTGTGTGTGTGTGTGTGTGTGTGTGTGGCTGTATATTTGTGCATGTGAGCAGAAAATAGACACAGTAGCAAGGTAAACCTCTCTGTCTCTTTCTAGCTGGCTGACTGACTGGATCAAGTTCCAAACAGACAATCCAAAATTAAATTATCACTAGGTTTGATAATAATGCTACACAACAGAACATTAGAGTTAAAATAACTCTAAATATTCAAACATTTTCTAATAAAGGCTACCACACTTTATTCATGCATTATTCAATCAAACTTTCATGTGAATTTTAAAGCTGCATTGATTATTTTTTTATATATACATGATGGATCAAAAGACAGAAAGTGTAACAGGCGTGGCTTGTAGTGAGAAACTCTCAGATAATTATCACCGGACTTGCCGGTTTCCGCTCCACAGAGCTTTGAACATCTTTCGGTTCATTGTTTTGTTTTTCAGGTCTGCAATCCCCGCGCTCAACATCCTCATTTCCAGTCGCAGCAGGCAGCTGTTCTCAGTAAAACACCTCTGATAAACCAGCTGTACACTACTAGAGACAGACAAAGCTAGCTCTAGTGACTAGCTAGAATGATAGCATAGCATTTAGCAGCTAAAGAGTCACATATTTCCCTACGGAGTTGGTAGACCAAAACAGAGTGAATATTGCACTTACATTTGTTATGTCTCCAGAGACATGACTCCACATGAATGCTAATGTTGCCGCGTGTAGGCTGAATGTGTAAATAGGCAACTGATTGCTAACCGGTCAGTGTTTTGTGCTTTGTTCTGCTTCCCCCAAGTGGCCAAAAATATCATATAATGCAGCGTTAAGCAAACTGCAACCACAATGCCTAGCTAGTTAGCCTATTTTTAGATTTCCTCATATAGTACCTACCAACACAGCTAATGTCCATATTTCAATGCTTGGAGACAAGTCATTTAGAAATGTTCCAGTGCACCAACAAGGATTGACCAATACCCACAGCGGCCTATTACGCTCGTATGGGAGGTTGTGGTGAAGAGAAAGTGTACAGTATCTGGCAGACAATAATTCACAAAGTCCAGTGGTTGTTTTCAACCCCAATGAAAGTGAATCAATCATTGGGCCTGTCATGCCAAGCCAGTGTCATTATTAATTTGGCCACTGCATTTCTCTTTCTTTATTGTTACTTAAACTGAAAAACTTCCCAGCTATAGCCTGTGTTTTTCACTGTCACATCCACCCGTCTGACTGCCAGCTATTCAACAGCGAGCTCTAAGGCAGCTGGCCTGACCATCTCTATGCTTCTGACTTTTACAACCTGCTTTAATGAGCTCCCGTCTTGCAACACACTCGACTGCCCACATACTCAAATATACACAGTCACATGAAAACATGCCAACTCAGGCGTAGACGCGTACAGACTTTCATAGCTGTAACATGCAAATAAACAGTGACGCCCACCCTGCAAGAACAGGCACACGTACACACACACACACACACACACACAAATGTTAACAGTTATAAAAGTTGCACTCTACCTAGCTTTCCTTACAGTGCCGTCTAGGCCTTGTTCTTTCTGTGTTTCTGACCTCTACACCCTCAAGGTGTTGCTGCTTTTGGGTCTGTCCCAGTAAAACCCACACTTGCGGTCTTGAGCATGTTTGCAAGTGCGTTTACGTGCCACCAAGTCGCTGGTAAGTGTCCCAGGTCCAAAAACTGCCAACAGGCATTACACTTAAGCCACACTTGATGAACACTTACTAAGTGTATCCCACAATTCATCATGGTGCACTGCTGTTGGTGATAATATGCCTATAAGCTGGTTTTACCAAAATAAATCAAAAGACATGAAGAAATTGCAATTTATGTTGGATTTGGCATGAAATTCATATTTTTATATGATCTCAACTTCAAAAACTATACAGATCATCACTTAATATTTAAAATCTGTCCTTCATAATAACATAAACACTACGTATCATATATTTTATAATGTAGCATGTACAGCAGCCCCATGAGCTTCAAGTGTTTTATTCATTGTATTACTCCTTTAGTCCCTGAACGTGTGTCTGTTTTTTACAGTCATCAGATTATAACTGTATGTGCTGTATGGTTGATCTTTCTTATCTGTTCTTTAAGTAGAAGTAAAATAAAACCATCTAAGCATCTCTATGTATTTGTATTTACAGTAAGTAATATGGTCCGCTGTTACTGCAAACACGTTAGACCAGCAGGTACTTGATTACTCATGAATACCGCAAGTGTTGGCAGCAACCTAAAGTATCATTTGATATGTATCATTCAAACTTAACACATTTTTAGCCGATTCCTTTTCTGCTTTGCGGAGGAATTTATAAGATTGAGATCTGTGTCCTTTCTAATAAGCGGAAACAAATTTTGAAATTTAGACAGTTTACAACCCCGCAAAAACTCATAAATGGTGTTGAATAGGACTTTTTTTACATTCGCTTCCTTGTTATAAACTCAGTATTTTCCATGTTTTGATGTAACAAGTCACACTTGAGATGTAGAAGAATCCTTTACTCCATAGTAAATACATCTCCCATCTTTCTTGTCACTGACCCATGCAGCGGATTCTTTAAACACATTTATCTTGAATAAGGACTTAAGATGACTTAAGTTATTTTCTTTCAGACTTCCAGACATCACCTCTGGGCAGAATAGCTGACCAACACTATGTCCTTGGCCTACTGCTGCTCCTGCTACTCTCCCAGAATGCCTCAGTGAAGTCCAGGGCGAGCTATGGCAACTGGCCTGTTGGGTTGGCGTGTCCTTGGCGCAGGGGAGGCTCCACTTAACAGGGCCGACACTTTAAACATTAACGGCTGGGCTGTAAAGTAGCGCCTGGCGAAGAATGCACATCCAAACACACACATACACACACACACACACACAAAAAAACTAAAACACAACACAAGTCTGCAGCAGCGTGGAAACACACACACACACACACACACACACAGCCGGTCCCGGCAGTGTTGGGTCGTGTCGGCTCTGGAAGAGTGTTAATGACAGGAGTAACAGAGCAGGACAGAGCAGATCTGCTGGCTGGCTGGCCTCACTTTATGAACACACTGAAATACGACCTTCTGTCTTGAAACAGGAAATAGGTCGCATTTTCCCCTCCAAATCTTGTTGGAGTGGAGGCTTACTAAGCCTCTCATGCGTGTGTGTCAGTGAGTGGGAGAGCAAGCTAGCCAGCTCACTGCCAGAGTGCTTGGCGTGTCCCCCTGCGGCCGATTAGCCTCTCACGCAAGCCTCTGCGACATAAATTTGGACATTTAATCAATTTGCAGCGAATGACACTGTGGCTCAGATAAACTGTGATGAATAGGAAAAACATATTTCTTGGAGAGAGTTCTTCATTGTGTCATGACAGGACTGTGAGATTATACTGCACACGGCCTCACAAAGGAATGAAGAGCAGATCATGTACACGCTCACATCCGTAAAAACGACCAGACACAAATACAGACTAACAAACACACAACAAACAAATGCACCTCCTATAATGTTTTGGTGTGTGTGTATGTGTGTGTGGTCTCACCTTGGCCAGACACTGGGGGTGTGTCTCGTGAAGGGCCAGGCTGGTCAGGTTAGACAGGGTGGTCTCGTCCAGCCACGGAGGTCTCCTCTTCCCTTCCTCTTCCTCCTCCTGCAGCCTCTTCAGGATCCCCTCCAGTGCCAGCTCCCGCACCTCGTACTGAGGGCACTGCAGCAGACACTGAAGGAGCTGGGTCGTGAGCTGAGGGCCCCCCCAGAGCTCTGGGATCTCCACGCTGGCGCTGAGGGCCACCCGTGCCAGGCTGAGCAGGTACTGGGTGCTGCCGGGCGCCGGGGTGGCTGAGGAGGTGTCGGAGGTGACCAGGTCTGAGGACATCAGGACGGACAGAGCCTCCCGACGGAGCTCGCTGACCTCTGAATCTGACAAACACACAAATTTACATTTTAGTTGATAATGTAAGATCAGGAAGCTACGATATTATTGTTACAACCGTTTTTGAAAGCTGGAGCTGCAGCGGTGCGAGTTTGGGATGTTTACACAAATCACATTTTTTAATCTCCTGTCAGAATAAAGATACTTCCTGGAGACAGAGAGTCGTGGGATGATATTGCTCCTGTTTCCAAAGATAAGATGATTTAATTCCTCATGAAACAGGTTGTTTGAGTGGGACATAAATGTGAGAACAGTGAGAGGTAACTCGCAACTTGCGAACTGCAAACCAATGGAGAGAAATGCTGTTAGTTTTGATATGAAGGGCAGAGGATTTTTGTGATGAGTGGGACACCCCGGTTTGAAGCACTGACCATAAACCACAACGTCCGCAACCTTCTTTTGTGTGTTGTTCCCCCGTCTCTCTCTCTCTCACCTCATTTCCTGTCATCCCATTAATATATAGATATAAAATACTCAAAAATACATGGGAAAAAGAAATCACTTTTATTGGTTGTCTTTTTACTATTGCAGGATGAGGTCACTGTTCAAGATTAACAGTGTTTGAGAAAGTGACAGTTTCCAAGTTTCCATTTTATTGCATCTTTAAACAATTTTCCATTTACTTCTGGCTGTACATCTTTTGAATGTACACTATACTGGTGTACTCTGTTTTGATATCAGATACGTTGTTTATTCATTCGCCTTCAATTCAAGTCCTAGTCTGGCATTATTCTAGGTTTTTTTTTTTAACCGTCAACAAATCCCATGAAATGACTAAAACCACTAAAAATGCATGAGTTTGTCTCCCAATAAAGTCCTTCCACAGGCATTAATCTTTCAAAACATGTCCGAGTGCTATTTTATTTTTTTTGAAAAAGGCTGTGACATTTTCTAAAACGCCTGTAACTATAGTTTTGAGAAAAGCGTCATTCAAACAGAAGTAAACAATGTATTTGTTGAGGACTGTTTTCACTGGTGGATTTGGTGCTCTAGTGACTAATTACAGCAGCACAACAGTGTACTGTATGTACCAAAAACCCCTCTACTCATGTTCGTCAGCATTAAGGAACTGTGAAACTCATTGATAGTAATTTAGTCATTTTTGGACAACGATGGGACTTTATGGCATTAAGATGTATCAGGCTTTGGATAACAATCATTACTTGTAGGATCAATTTATTGCCGGTTTTAATCTTTTCTTGTGCTTTTCTGACGGTAAGAAAAATCTAAAATACCAGCAGACTCATCCCATAAACTGCAATATTTTACTGTGGTATTTTCTCATGATGAAACTACTGATGCTGATTGTCCCATTTTTGGGATGAATACAGTTTTATCTTATCGTGACTGTCTATCTAACCATGTATCTCTAACATCATAAGGATGTGAGTTTATTGAGATATTCCCTGTGGTTTTATGTCTTCAGTACCCAGTCCAACATCTCTACAGGCTAAACAAACACACAAAATCCCTTTGTGAAGCCAACAGATGCAGACAACAGACCAGACTGAAGAAGCCAGTGTCCTCTGTTCCTTTCTATTTTGACTTTTATAGGAAAGGCTGCGCCAGTGTCTGTTTGGAAATGCCCATGACCGTGCCAACCCAGCCACCTGTGAACATACACCCTTGGGGAGTGATGGACACACAAATAAACACACACATGCCCACGCACACATGCACTTCCTCTGAAATATAAGTATAATCCAAAGGCAGGGCAGCAATAGAGTAACCCAATGCCATTCTAAAGCTGTGCTCCTCCCTACAGTATAGCTCCGAGACTCCACACAGACCCTGCTTTGACAGCCAACTCAATTAGTTTAACATACACGTACGCACACACAAACACACACTCACACGCGCGCACACACACACACACACACACACACACACATATACAGAAGCTTATGAAACCCAGAAGCAACTCAATCTGGCCCTGCAGCGCCACTCAAAACATGGCTTGACAAAAGAGCGGGAAATGCTGCATTCCTCAAGAGATGGGCTGGGTTACCGTGGAGACAGGCCAGGTTACCATGGAACCTGATCCTCAAAGGGGGGTCCGAGGCCAAATAGGCATAACCTAATGGTTATAATAGGGGGTAGGGGCACAGTAATGACACCGATGATGAAGGGAGGAGAGAGAGGAGGATGATTGAAGGAGAATGGGAGCGTGTCAAAGAGAAAACGTCTGTCTGTCATGGTGGAGTGGAGAGAAACAAGGAGACAGAGAGCGTGGGTGTGTGTGTGTTTGTGTCAAAGTGCAGAAACAGAAAGTTGTCACACACTCATACGTTCAACTGTAATGCTACGGTCTTGACTCATACCTGACTCTTGCAAAGATACACAAAGATACTACACACATACTACACACTATTAACACCGTAAAGCAAATCAAGCAGCAGCAAGAAATAAAGAAAGACAGAATAAAAGAAAAGAAAGAACAACAAAAGAGAAAGAGGAAAAACATCATTAGTCAGGAGGAGTCTGTGGAGGAGGGGGAGTAGTCAGGCATTCCCTGAGCAAATGAAAGGCGTTCCTATGAGGACCGTTTCAATGTGATTTTTCATGTCTGATAATAAACAACCATTATTCTCCCACAGCTGTGTTTATTTAAATCTGTGTCTACAACACTTGTGTCTCTTTATGCTGCTCATGTGCAAACATGCGGCTGGATTGTGTCCAGACTCCATTAAGTTGTGATTACCATTTGATGTTTAGGATACTCTAGGATCAGGTCTGGCTCGGTGGATTATAATGTGAGGAAAGCCCTGGGATCATTCAGACTGATGTGTTAATAGATGTTGGTGTAAAGGTGCACGTCTCAGTGGAGAGTTTTAATGTTCTATAATCTTCTAAATGCAGCTTCAGAGGATTTTCTGCTGCTAAAAAACAAAGTTTGAAGGGTTTGTTTTTATATCAAAGTGGCTGGAATTCAAGCAGCTAAATGTTCATTTTGTCCTTTTGCCATTTGGCGCTGGGTAGGTAGTGTTCAGTGAGTTTATATCACAGCTTTTTCTCTGAAAACATCTGCCTGCTGCATCTAGAAAGGAGGTTGATGAAAGCTGTAAGACTAAACTAAAATAGTTAAGTTGTGAACTGCAAAAACCAAATCAATGAGCTGAAAGATGCTAAAATGCTCCGTAGAGTTGAGAGGAACTGTAGAGTCAGGTAATAATTCTCTATGGATTTTCAAATATGAGCGACCTCTTTCACATTACATGTAGTCATTGTTATTGATTAGTTCAGCTTTAAAAGGATTAAGCTAATAATTTGACTGTAGAATTTATAGAGTTTGCAGCAACCTAATTTCCCTGATAACCAGAGATTATTTTCTGTTTTCCAGATTCACATCTGGATGGCTGTGTGGCAACCTAAAGAAACCTTCAAAGTGGGAAAACAATAATGGACAAAGTTGAAATTTGTTTGCATTGATAAAGTCAAGTCAATATAATTGCTGGCCGAGCCACTAAACTTGAGTACAATCCCTAATTTGAGTCCAGTTCAGTCCACATATTTTCTGGAAACAAAAAATGGAAAGAAATCAGACTGAAGGTGGAAAAATGCCACAGTTAACTGAAAAATGTATCAAGGTCCACAGTTGTGCTGATCTCCACAGTGCAACTGTCATGTTTTAGTTCATGAAACCTGAAACTGTAAAAAGCCAGCCTTAACCTGGTGTTATTAGCATTCCTGTGCAGACGCCCAAAATGAAAATAGTGGAGCTGCAATCTATATAATGCAGTCCAAACTTTGGCAATCTATGCCTTCAGCTCAACAAACAGACAAAATACCACGGAAGGACGTTAAAACTCAAAATATTCCTTATAAAGCTAAGCTTAAGAAAATTGGACTCATATCATCTGTGGATCATATGTCCAAGAGAGACTTTGTCTAACCTGTATAAGAGTCTATGTGTGAGCACGAGAAAGAGCTATATGTGTGATGGCCTGCTTAACAACACAGGTCAAATATTTAAACTAAATGTAACCGCGACATCTGGTTTAAATAAACCTGGGCCAATCTTACAGTCGGTAGTTTAGAGTAAGATGGGAACTAAATTGAGTTTGGATGGAGGACGCAAGGTCAGCACACTGGTCCAGAGAACACTTTGTGATACAAACTAAACAGCCAGCAACTCCATTTTAACACCATGTATTTTTAGAGGTATCACTGGGAAATAGGCACGAAAATGTCCTAAAAAATCCCTAGGAGAATGTGCTGGGTGTGTACGTCGGTGTAGGTGTGTGTCTGTAAGCTGACTGGCTCTCCTATAGCACAGTCCATAGCCCACTAAAAGCTGGCAGTAAAGACGCTTTGCTGTGTCAAGCTAGAACTTTGGCTAGACACTTGCACATGCTCTCACACGCAAGCACACAGCTGGATTTCACATCAGCTTCCACCGTCATTACCCAAACTGTGAAAAACAAACCCCAGACGCTACGTGTGTGTGTATGTGTGTGTCTGACAGTGTGAGAGAGCTGACCTCCTTCTTATGCTGATGGAGCTTTACAATTTGCCCTCCCTCTAATTACCCTAAAAGCTCTGTCCCTACATATATATACGTATACATGTGTGGGTTGCTCCTTGTTCTAAAAGTCTCTCAGTAAACAAAAGCAAGCTAGAAAATTACAACTTTGTGTAACAACCACAGAAGCTGGTAGATTCCTAAATTCATTAGCAGCAGTTTTACTACTTTACTAGCCCGAGTACTCTTCAAAAATTACCACAGATTGTCGGCCACAAGATTATGACAAAGGCAGTGCATGCAGGAAGGAAGACTTAAAGATTTTTTTGGTAGATTGAAGCTCTGCTCTCTATTGTGCCAAAATATTAATACCGACAGTAGCGTGAAAAAAACACTTTAACATATATATCAGATGGAAGCACTGAATATGTTGAATGGGATTTGAAAAGGCTCAAATCCCATTCAACAAATCCTCTAGGGTACTGGTTCCCAATCTTTTTGGCTTGTGACCCTTTATAGCCAAGAAATGCATGCTTGTAATCCATTGACACAGGTTGCATCATAATGAGCTGTGAGCAAGTCAACCAAAGATTGATTTCCTCCTTAGTTTTATCTGAACAGTATCAGAATTCTGAAATTGTACAGCTTCACAAAAAAGAAAAGATTTCAATAAATCAGAAAAAAAAAACCCAACTATTTTTAGGCAGAAATGTTTTTTCTTGTCTTTGATCCCTCAGATTTATCTTGTGACCCCTTAGGGGGTCCTGACCCCCATGCTGGGAACCTTTGCTCAGGATGGCATAAATTGTGCGCTGGATTATCCTGTAGTATTTCATTGAAGTTGGAGTTTAATAGAAAGTTCTCTTGACACTGGGTTGCAGTGGTCGGTGCACATTTATGACGGTAAAAGCACATCTTAAGGTTAAATGGGTGCAAGCAGCCAAATATGGATCCACATGGCTTACCAAGCTGTCAAACATTAACATCAATCCCAGGTGCTAAAGCTGCTGGAAGCCTAATTTTTGTCTTTGTTAACGCAACACTCACGTGCCCATATGTAGAGGACATATAAAGGGTTTTTCTTTATTTTTACCATTTTCTACATTGCCGAACGATACTAAACACACCAAAACTATGATATAACACATGGAATTATATAGTGAACAAAACTGTTAAACAAAGCAAAATATGCTTCATATTTTAGACTGCTCAAAGTAGCCACTGTTTGCCTTGATGGCAGCTTTTCACACTCTTGGCAATATCTCAACCAGCTTCATGAGGTCGTCACCCGGGATGCTTTTCCAACAGTCTTGAAGGAGTTCCCACATATGCTGAGCACTTGTTGGCTGCTTTTCTTTCACTCTGCGGTCCAACTCATCCCAAACGATCTCAACTGGGTTTAGGTCGGGTGATTGTGGAGGCCAGCTCATCTGATGCAGCACTCCATCACTCTCCTTCTTGGTCAAATAGCCCTTACAGAGACTGGAGGTGTGTTTTTGGGTCATTGCCCTGTTGAAAAACAAATGATGGTCTCTCTAAGCGCAAACCAGATGGGATGGCGTGTTGCTGCAGAATGTTGTGGTAGCCATGCTGGTTAAGTGTTCCATGAATCCTTTATAAATTGCCAAAAGTGTCACCAGCAACGCTCCCCCACACCATCACACCTATTCCTCCATGCTTCACGATGGGAACCACACATGCAGATACCATCAGTTCACCTTCTCTGCATCTAACAAAGACAAGGTGGTTGGAACCAAAAATCTGAAATTTGGACTCATCAGACCAAAGTACAGATTTCCACTGGTCTAGTGTCCATTCCATGTGTTTCTTGGCCCAAACTATTTTCCTCTTATTAGTCTCCCTCAGTCATAGTTTATTTGCAGCAATTTGACCATGAAGGCCTGATTCACACAGTATATCGTGTGTCTGCTACTTGAACTCTGGGAAGCATTGACGTGAGCTCTAATCTAAGGTGCCATTAATTGGTGATTTCTGAGGCTGGGAACTTTATTGAACTTCTCTGAAGCAGAAGTCTTCCCTTCCTGGGGTGGTCCTCATGAAAGCCAGTTTCATTATAGCGTTTTGTTGCGACTGCCCTTGAAGAACCTTTCAAAGTTCTTGAAATTTTCCGGATTGACCTTGATGTCTTAAAGTAATGATGGACTGTTGTTTCTCTTTATTTGGTTGAGCACTTCTTGCTATGATATGGATAACTACAGTAGAGGAATTAGGCTATTCGCTGTATACCAACACTACCTCCGCTCGACACAACTGATGGTCTTAAACGCATTAAGAAGGCAAGAAATTCCACCAATTAACTTTTGACATGGCACACTTGTTAACTGAAAACCATTCCAGGTGACTACCTCATGAAGCTGGTTAAGGTAATGCCAAGAATGTGCAAAGCTGTCATCAAGGCAAACAGTGGCTACCTTGAGGAATACTTCGAGGAAAAACTCTTGAATGAGTGGGTGTGTACAAACTTTTGACTGGTACTGTACATTGAAAGAGTTACAGGTTGTTGTAATCTTTCCTCTCCATACTGTCCATGAAGCAATACCTTAATAGATCGAATACAGAAATGAGGGACAACATCCACAGTCCCCGCTACCTTACATAGTTGCGGTAATTTTTGGTACCTTTGCATGTTTCCCCAGACAGTGTTTCCTTGCTGAATAATATGCTCTGGCGGTTGCATTCATGGGACTAAACTCCTGCAATAAACCTACATGTGACTTCCAGGATGAAGAGCCCCACTTGATCAGTCTAACTCAGACTGCTGAAGGTTCGTAAAAGGTATCCTGAGTTTTCTGTAAACAAACAAATTTATATTTACATTCAGTGTTTCTGTCTAAAATATGATGCCTGTATCCTGGCCACCAGCTGTTCATTAGAGGAATAGAGTGAAACCTTCAGCAATGATGTGTATCACGAATCTTGTGTCTGACATACAAACATAACAAGGACCCACTCTAAAAAGTACTGCTCTATAGTGCTACTAGTGGCAAAAACTCCACAGAGTACCTTTAAGCTAAACTTTAGAATGCATTTTTGCACAGAGCAAGGACTGTGGATTTTGTCCCCCATTTCTTACAGTGTAGTCATGCTCCATACTAGCCACAGCCAGTATGGAGAGGATCAATGATTACAGCAATAAATAACTCTGAATAACTGAATCTATCCTTTAATATTGATAAAGAAGTCACAGGCATGCTATCATGACAAGACTAAAAAGTACTACTGTAAAGAGACTAAAATACATATAACATGAAATTTTGGATTTCTAGAGACATGTTACAATAATGATTTACCAAGAAAATAATTATGGCTAATTCCCAGTTCTCTGCCAGAGAAATAGTGACTTTTATAACATCATGTTTTACCATCATCATCTGCTACCACACTAATGGAAATGCACAAATTCCAACAAACTCAAATACTTTCATGCTTTTCGGTCTGATTTATCCTCTCTCCATTTGTCTCAGTCTCTTTTTCTACTTTCCTCTCTCCGTCTTGCTCCAAACTTTGCTTCTCATCTTACTGGCGTGGCTGCAGAGCAGAGAAACAGAAGACTGGTGGAGGTAGAAATGAAGCAATGAACGGAGGGGGCTTTTTTATGAGTCCGCATGGATCAAAGGGCTAGTGTAGAGAAATGTGTGCACACATACACACATGCACCAAGACCTGTGTTCAGAGCCGAGAGGGATTGGCTGGTAAATGCAAAGTTACTACTTAAAAGGGAGGAGAGAAAGAAGTAAAATTGAAAAAGCGAACTGTTCACCTCCTTTATCCCTAGTGTCAGGCACTCTTAAGACCCTGCTGTTTTCATTTGGACTTGAACAACCTGTGGCTTTTTAACTCAACATCTGATTTGTCTGAAAGTGCAATTACACCACAGGAAAAAGGGTGATGGATTGGAAATGAGAGATAGAAGGAAGGAGAAATAAAAAGACAGACCGACAGAGGTCTCTAACACCCCCAGAGGCAAAGACAGACTTATGATAATAATAGAGAGGCATTAGAGGTGTGTAAGCTAGAGGGAGGGTGCTTATTTTGTTATGTAAGGGGCCAAGCCGAGTCGGGCCAGGCCGGGCCCTGAATCTACAGGCTTGTTTTGAGAAATCCTCGGTATTTCCACTGTCAAATGCGAACATGTGTTCAGCACATGGCCGACTGAAAACATAAGTGCCTCCCCCTCCTCTCTCTCTCTTTATTTTCCCTCTCCGTACAGCACTCCTCCATAAACTGGGTCATAGGCACAATCCCACCATCTGTCAGAGAACGCTTGCCTTCGGTTTCACATTCCTCCACTGCAGAGACCGGTCCGCGCACATGTGCACACAACCACACACACAATTACGAATCCACACAGACACACAGCAGGGGGCTTCTCTGAACTATCCGAGACATGAGGCTGACTTCTGTCAACAGTCAGTCTAAAAGCAGAGTGTAGGGGACAGCCTCGCCAGCAAACGTTGCAGGCTCGTCTGTTCAGACGTACAAGTATTCAAAGTCAAATTCACAGCAAATGGAGGGAACACAGTTGCTGCTCACCGAGCTGATAACCTCCTCGGCAACTGGCTGACATCAGCAAAAGACCATCTAGACAAGATGAAGACTAAAACAAGAGTGACAACAAATGTTTTCAAAACTAATTTCAAGAAGATATATAAAAAACATATAGATAAAAGACAGATAAATAAATAAAATAAATACAATTCAATTAAAAGCCAGGCTAAAAAGGTAGGTCTTGAGTTTGCTTTTAAAAATACCCACACTCCCTGCTGCCCTCAGGTCTTCAGGAAGGCTGTTCCAGAGACGAGGACCATAGTAATAAAAGGATGCCTCGCCGGTGGTTTTTGTTCTGACTTTTGGTATAATTAAAAGTCCACTACCAGAAGACCTGAGGGTCAAAGAAGGTTCATAGGATAAAAGCAAATCTAATAAATAAGTAGGACCAAGACCATTATGAGCTTTATAAACCAATAAAAGGATCTTGAAATCAATTCTGAAGCAGACATTAAGCCAGTACAGAGACTTTAAAATTGGTGTAATGTGTGCTCTTTTTCTGGTCTTTGTCCATACACATGCAGCTGAAGCAACACTACCTGGGATATTCTTCTTCTTGGGGAGACCAGAAAGCGGAGCATTACAATAGTCAATCCTGCAGGTAATAAAAGCGTGCAGTAATGTCTCTGTATTGGCTTGAGAGAGGAACGGTCGCACTCTGGCAATGTTTTTCAAATAATAAAATGCATTCTTTGTTATATTTCTATTGTTGGGTTCAAGACTGAGATCTGAGTCAAAGATGACTCATAGGTATTAAATCCCTGTTGACAGGGGTTTATTACTGCTATTGAGAAATGGCAATTAAGAAAAAAATTTGCTTGCAGTTTCACATTGAGTTTCTGTCTCTGAGTTTCAGTACCAATGACCAAGACTTCAGTTTTGTCCTGGTTGAGCTGCCATCCATAATTTGATATCTAACATAAAGTTAAAAATGGCATCTATTGGCCCTGGGTCATGAGGAGACACTGCAATGTAAAGCTGTATGTCATCATCATAGCTATGGAAATTGATGCCTCCTGATGCATTTCCAAGTAGCATCCTATAAAGACGAAAAAGAGTAGGACCTAAAATTGAACCTTGAGGAACAGCATAATTCTTTTTATAGTTTTTTGATGAACATTCATCAATGCTTACAAAAACTTTGAAGATTAGATTTAAACCAGTTAAATACAGTACCAGAGAGGCCAATCAAACTGTGAAGTCTGTCTAAAAGAATGTATGTAGAATGTAATATGGAAGGTTTTTCATATCCATATTGGACCTGAGGTCGTTCACAATCTTAACTAGTGCTGTCTCAGTGCTATGATTGTAAATCAGATTGTTATTTTTCAAAAACATTGTGACAGTTCATAAAGTCATTTAAGTGGTTAAAAACAAGCTTCTCTAAAATTTTACTTAAAAATGGTAGATTGGATACTGGTCTGTAGTTAAATATACAGGATGGAATGTACTATTTCCATTCTGATCTATCTGGCTGCCACTCATTTAGCTTTCTTTACTGCGAAGACACTTTCACTGGTGTCATGAACTTAACTGTTTTGTTTCTACAGTAAGTACTGTAACTTTGTGTGACAAGGAAGCCAATCAGTGATTAGTGAGCTAAGGTCCACACCAGTGGAAGAGCAGGAGACGTGCATTGTATTGTGTGAAAAACAACATAAGCACCTGCTTTGCAAGCTCAACAGTTTCATGAGACAGGAAGTGTATTTGGCAATTTTTGTCAAAAATATGAGAAATTGATTATGATGCAGGAATTGTTTGAGATGTTTATTTGGCCATATTGATGCTGTGACAACTTGTTATTAAATCTTTGTGTTTGTAACTGTTTAAATTCTCGATGAGCACTTCCTGTTCTGCATGAAGAAGCAACTGCAATTTGGTTTCCAGCCACTTTTAAAGTCAACATCTTTTCATAGTCAAAAGACAGATTTTGAATGTCCATCTCATTAAGAGCAGCTCAGTAATGTTTTCAACGCCAAAGATATATTTGTGGCCAATTGGCTCACGTTGGCCTACTGTCTTTGTGGCTCCCTCCGATATATCAAGAGGAACTCAGCATTGTATTCTAGGGTAAATCATCGGAAATATCACATTTCATCAAGTATATTTCAAAGAATGCCAACCTTTTAAATTTTTAGTGCTACACCTGTGAACACCAAATGCCTTAAACTTCACAAAGGTAGGGTTTACTATAGGATTTTTATATTGGATTGCATTAGATTGTATTTAACAAAATGGTAACTCACTGTATATTTACTGGTATCACTGATAGTAAATATGCAACTTGTTTTCTTCAGCTGCACTCACCTTCCAGAAGACTGATCTTTGGCCCACACAGGCAGACCAGGACATCCAGACAGGCTCCTCTGGTCACCACACAGCTATTCTGTCTGAAATGAGAGAAAGTTAAAAATTCAGTTTTAAAAATTGTGATGAGCATCATTTATGATTTTTTAACTACACTCAACTGATGTAACCTGGATAATATGTTTCAACGTTTGATTGTGTAAAACAGAAGAAAATCTAATACAACCATATTATTGTTTAATCAAACTTATTACGACTCAATTCTGGAATTGAATTTGTTGGTTAAACTTCAAATTCATGCTTCAGAACCTCTTACAGTGAAGGCCTCCTTTTATTAAGGAAGCCTCTTAAATGTTCCTTAGCCACTTATCAGGCTGAAGTGATAAAATTACAGCCTCCAGTCACTGATTATCTGATTTTCCCTGAAGATCACAGACACTAGATTTTCTACCAGGCTCATATCTCACTGCAAAATATTGAATTAGGTCATTGCACATTTGTACTTCAATGGCTTCTTTGGTTGTGAAGATCTTTGGATTTAGTGCAGTTTGAAGTGTGATCTCAAAGGCTGACGTCATTCACCCCAGTGCTGATCAGTGCACCACTGAGGAGTTTTATGAATCGGATCTTCTGTTTATATCTCAGGTATGCAGTATACTAACATCAATGACATGTTTGACATAATTTTTCTTTATTAAGGGGGATAAAAATTCCTAAAACTAGATGTATGGAGTACAACGTGTGTGCATGTGCAGCCAGGTTTGTAAGGTAAGATTTCTGTTTTTCAAGACACAGTCATGAATAAGTTTTTTTTTTTTCTTAATTGTCAATTCTCAGCCCTCACATACACTGAAATGAAATCGATCCTCTGCATTTGACCCATCCTATACACTAGCCAGTGCCAGTGGTCAGGGGCAATGACAGGAGCATTAATTCTAACAAACATGTCTTTGATGGTGGGGGGGAAACCAGAGCACCTGGCAGAAACCCACGCAAATACGGGGAGAACATGCAACCTCCACACAGAAAGGACCTGAGATGACCAGGATTCAAACCCTGAACCTTCTTGCTGTGAGGCCCCTAGTTTTGTTTTTAACCTAAATTTAAAGTCTAAATTTGGTTGGATTAAATTGAGTTTTGAGTATTTACCATTAAAGAGCTGAAAAGCCTCAGCCTGTACTAGATGTTACTAATAACAGTAACAATGTCTTGTGTCCCACTAAGCCATGACAGTCTGACAGAGAGTACCCTGAAAATGAAGCAGCTAAATGGAATTCAGCCATTATTTATTTTATCATTTACACCTGTGCTTTTCCTACTGTAACATGTTAAAATGTTTTCTGTGAAAAAGGCAGATTATGCATCATTATGTGTGATGATGCTTGTAGATGTGGTCCTGCTCACAACATCACACCAGACAAGTCTGGTTCAGGAAGAATCCAGACTTTCTTGGATTCCTGGGCTGCAACTAATGATTGTGAGCATATTCGTTTAGTCTACTGGTTATTTATTTTACAAATAATTGAAAAGTGATTGACCAATCACTTTAGTTTATCAAATGTCAGAAAATAGTGAAAATGCCCATCATAATGTCCTCAAAATTGTCTATTTTGTACAACCAACAGTTTGTGTTTGGCATTTTTACTTGATAGATGACTAATAATTGATTAACTAAACTGTTAATGTTGTACTGATCAACTATAAACTACTCGTCTTCTAAGCACTATTCCACAGCTGGCGCATGTGACCATGATTGGAACAATAGATGAGTCATTTAAATGTAGACCAAACAAAAAGTTACTGTTATTACTGGGTCACCAGCTCACTGACTGAGATGCTGAATGAATTTGTGTTTGTATGTGTTTTCATTTGTGGTGAATCCTTGGAGTCAAGAAATGTGGGACCATCACATGAGATGCCCCCAGCTTTACGATCATGGATTTGAGTAATTCACTTACGGTATAAAAACACACACACAAACAAGTAAAGGCTTGAACAGAGAAACTGGTTGTATTTATTTCCCCTCTCTTCATAACTACACAATAATTGATTTACTATGTAACCTATGACTCCTTGCTTTCACAACAGTTACAATGTAGAATTATTAGTTATATTATTTGTGAATGTTGACATAAATTCGGTGCATCTATAGGTTTGTGTTTAAGTGAAGCAGCATGTGTGGGCAAATGCGAAGTGTGTGTGTTCAGTTTATGTGTGCATTCAATCACTGGTATGACCACAGTGCTGTGAGAGCCCACAAGTGTGTGTGTGAGAACAAGGGAGACAGTGTGCGAGCTTGACGTCACGTTTTCATCACTCGGATATTAATAACACACACGCCCACACAAATCCTTCACACACTTCACGCACACATACACAATACATGTGATGGAGCATGGGAAGAGGGCCGGGGGAGTGTGTGTGTGTGTGTGTGTGTGGCTTAAGTGAGAACAGATTTGGGCAGGGATGAGTCCTGTGAAGTGGGCTGAGTTTGTTTGTGTGTGTATGAATATAAGGTAATATTATAAAATAGACTGTAAGAAGTAGACTCCTTACATCATAATCCAAACAATACGTTGGAGTATATTGAGCTACGGTAGCGTGTGCAGTCATTGCTGCAGCGTTGACACCCTCTGGGAGCCAGGAAAAGTCCGAAATGACACAACATAGAAACAGTGTGAGGCCAAAACCCAACACTGACTCAGACCAGACGAACAATGCATTCCATCGTTTTTGGAAGGTGGCCGCTTCAAATTAGTGGTGTTCTGGAAGAGAGAGGAGGTTTCTTTTTCCAAAAACAGAGATCCTCTGACCTGTGTTGTCCTTAGATCTGGGCGCCTGGCGCTGTGGTGCTGCATGATCAAACGGACGGACGGACGGTGGGCGCGCTCTGGTGAGCAAGAATTCACCTCGTCATCTTAATAAAGGCTCATCAGTGTAACCAAGCGAAGCTAGCAGGGCTAGTGTTGCTAACCCAGCGACCCTGTGTTATCTGCTGTAGGCCTGAATACGGGGGAGAGTGGAGACCCAGGCCTGACCTCAGCCGGGCAGGAGGGGGGCGACAGGGTAATCTGTGACCCATCTTGAAGCCTCGATCTTGGGTGAGAGGGCCAGAGGTAGAAGGGAGGATGGGGGAGGGTGGGGGGTCTGCGGATGGAACAGCAGGCGGTCTCTTTGAAATGGAAGCCTGGGCAGGACATGAAGCGGACACGGCCAGGGAGGGGATGAACGGTGAGACAAGGAGCTATTCTTCTGGTGAGGGAGCTGGAAGAGCGGGAGGGATGCTTATCTGTGCGTGCATGCATGTATGTGTGTGTGCGCGCGTGCGTGTGTGTGTGTGTGTGTCTAAGATTACCGAGAAGCGAGCCACATGCGCTGACGGAGGGCTTTGCCGATGCCATTTCCTGCTGGCAGGGGTCTGTGTGAGTCAGTCTGGTAGGAGCGCAGTAGAAACAGCACCTGCGTACACACAAATACACATACACTTGATTTTATATGCTTGTGAAGACTATAATTTATTACATTTATACATGAGCCAGGGTCAGCCTAAATGACAAAATGTTGCTTGTTTAGTCATCCACTAAAAACAGTCTACAGCCACGCTAGCTGCTCTGTGAGGCTGTTAGATACTGTTAGGAACCACAGCACTGGAAAAATTTAAATTTTGACCTGATGATGACGCTAGACTATAAGTTAGAGGATCCCTATATTTCACAAAGTTCACAAATGTCTGCACCAAAGGTGTCACAGTAATTCATCCCTAGTCGTCAAGACATTTCGCTGTAAATCACAAATGTCAACCTTAAGGTGGCGCAAGAGGAAATGTCAAGATCACCATAGACATTACGATACTTTGTCTGGGGACCATGAATGCCTATACCAAAATATGTGCCACTCCACCTTGTAGATCTAGAGATATTTTACTGGATATGTGAACATTTTGACCTGGTGGTGGCACTACATGAAAAGTCAGTGGATCACTGAAGTCATTAGGATTCATCCTCTGGGAACCATGAATGTCTATACATATTCATAGAGCCATGCAGCTACCTAAGAACACACTAAGAGAAGTGTCATGGACTCATGAACTACAGAAACTGAAACCAGAAGGTTGACATCATGAGCATATTAACAATTCTATAGTACTGTATGTGTATTGGTGACATGATAGGAAAGTGGTTAGCACAGTCCATGAGCTGCTCGCTCTGAGTGGTAGACCACCTAACCACAGTAACTAATAAGAACCTGAGAAAGACACTGACAATGTACAGACTGAGTGACCATAGTGACCATAACCACCCGCACCTGACCTGACCCGCACAGCTAGCTGTCTCATTAGCTGGAGAGCTAATATCTGAAGGGTGTTTCTACTTGGATAGCACCATTTTTGTTGTGGTAGATGCCAGTTGTTTGTTGACATTAGTGGGAGTGAGGCAAAGCAATCGGAGTGCACAAAAACGTCACATCCTTTGGATTTTCGTGGAAAATCCAGCCCAGATCCATCACATCGAAATCAGTCCTGATATACCCAACGGACAAAGTTGGGGAGGGTCTCATTTTTTAAGTTCCATTACAACCCATTCACTCATTTGCTTTATTATTCTAACATATAGACCCCTGAAGATTAGGAATTGTGAAGGATTTTGTCTTAAGTGAATGATTCAATGTCGAGCAAATATTCTAGATCTGCTCTGCATGTCACGTCACTACACATTACATCACATTTTTCTATTTGTCCAAAACAGTTCACCTTAAATGTTATTTAAAGTTACTCTGTAAGTTTTCTTGCTCCTTGGCACACAACCCACATTTAGAGTTGTTTTTTTTAAATGACACTATTTCAAAGATAACCCAGAGGAATTTTGTATGACATTTAAAGTACTGAATTTGTAATTTTTGTTAAAGTAACCTCTGGTCACATTTGTTTCCTGCTGCGTTGTGCTAAACTCTCACTGGAAGTTTCAAGAGTTAATCTCAGATTGCAGTCTGAGCAACACAACCGCTAAATCTTGATGAATCTTTCCACACTGAACACAACAAAATCATGTCTGAAACCAGAATGTTTAGTTAAACGGTCAGAGACATGAGTCTGTTAACACTACTCAGTAATTTTACCAACTCTTAGACAATACACCTAAATTAGCTCTTAAAAGAAGGTAGTGTCCTCCCTTTAAACATGTTGCTAGCTCCAGAGAACCATCATTCCTCTCATTTGACCTCTGGCCCCTGTGGTGTAAATGTGTGTCTTGAGAGGATAAGTAAGGAAACAAATGCCTGCAGTAACACCAAGTCCAATGGTGATAGAAATGGTGAATAAATTCTCAAATGAATGATGACATTTCATTCTTTTCACTGTAGCTGATGTGACAGTGTGTGACTGAGCCAGTCTGTAGCAGGTGGACCGGTGGTTGGGAGTGTTCAAAGGCCAGGACACAGGCTGGCTGGCTGGCTGGCTGGCTGGGGTGTGTATTCTGGGCCTTGGTAAGTATACTCTTTAAGCCGGGGCCATGGCCACAGACCAGTAGGAAGCCATTCATTACGCTGTGCAGGGAAGGCAACATGGGGAAAAACCAGGCCGACCACGTAGCACCAAGCCTGGCCACTGAGTCCTGGCCTGCCCCTTCTCTTCTCCTGCAGTCTCCACGCCCAGGCAACACCCACTGGCTCACACAAACAACTTCCACACCCCTGGGTCCTCTTCCTTTTGCTGTCATTCTCTATGGGCTTTTCCACCTACAAGGAGCCAGTGTTAGAGCGGATTTCCAAACTAAATATTGAACCACTCCAAGTGATTCCACTGCTGAAAGACTGGTTCTGAGGGATCGGTAATCTTGAACCAGTCTCTGCAAATATTATTTAAGCTTCTAATTCACATCCATGAATCCCATGTGACTGACAAATCCAAGAATGTGTTTCCAATTCTGGTTTGCAGGTCAAGGCTCACCTATGTTGAAGTTTAACTTGCTAATTTACACTTTTGATTATTTGACATGTTGTTTTGATGCATCCTTTGTTTGAGAATGGACTGGAGTAGTCCATGATTGTAGCAGTGTCCCAACACCCTGTTTTTTCCATACTAAGTTACCAGACCACTCATTTAGAGCATCACTCTTACAGACTACTCTCAGTCTAATATCACTTTGCTCAATAATCCTGATTACCTACACTCAACCTGCAATATCACACCCTGTTTTGATGCAGAGTGTGAGCCAATTTTATTGTACTGAACGCAAGTCTGACCAAACCTTAAGCCAACGAAAAAATCTGCTACATTCTGGCCGCTGCTTGACAACATTATGTCGAGGGCAGGGTATTGTTAGCATATAAACCCAACATAGTTCTTGCAACAAGTAAGATCATGAGCAGTGGGGATCATTTTTAGGCTTGATTTGAATAAAAACTGGGAAGTTACAAAAAAGGTCAAAGGCCAGATGTGGCCTTGGACAGAGTACTAATAAAAAGGTAAGAAGGATGAATTTGGTCTATGTGTGATCAACAATAATCATGTCTGCAAGTTGCAGGACCACCACCTAAGATAATCATGTCAAGTTTTCAGGCTTTTTCTTGCAGGCTGGCGAAACTCATAAACCACATTATGTGATTATCAATGCTTGTTGGTATGCTTTGTGTTTATTGCTGGGAGAGCCATTACATCTAGTTATGAAGTCAGTTGACTCATTCAGAAGCACAGGCCTGCTGATTAAAAGGTTGGTTCAGCAGCAGTACCAGTGCCAGCACTGGTTCCAGTGTAAGAGGAAACCTTGTGTCTTATTCCCTCTCCCTGCACTCTCCAGCTACACCTCATCCACCGGGCTGGGAAGTCCCTGCATGGGAGGCTCAACCGGCTCAATCCAGCCCAGCATGGAGAAAACCGGAATATTTATAGAAAATGCTGCCTCCCTGTTCCTCCTCCCAAAGACAGAGTACAGAACTACACCCCATGTGGGAGGCGATGCTGGGATTGAATCAAACTCAAATGAATGGGAGATGATAAGACAGTAGCACAGACACTTGGTTCAGGCTGATTTTTGTATTTTGACCGATTAACCTCTGTGTCTGAATGAGGCTTTTTTTTGTATTTGTTACGACTGTTGTCAGTGTAAAGTACTATGCATAGGATTGTCCTGCTACAACTTCTTGTGTAAGAAATGAATGAGTTAAATTTCAGTATGTCCTTCAGACTGTACTATAAAATATATGTTTGAGAGAATGTCAATTTAATATCAGTTTCGCTTTGATACATTTTAAATTTTAAATAGTCTCTGAATTTTATTTAAACATAAGTATTTGTGACCAGACTGAAACTGACTCACTTTTAGAAGCAACATCATAACTTAAAAATGCAATTATGTAATTGATGAAGACTTTTAAAGCTTAAAACACAATTTTTACAGGGCTGAAAGCCTTTATAAGCCTCAACCTTGGGTAATGTTGTTCAGAATATTAGGTTTCTGTGTATTTTATTGAGATTTTTTCATAGTCTGACTTGACAACCAAATTTGTAATATTTACAAAATTTTATGGAGACTCATGATCTCAAATCTATTTATCATTAATTTTTCATTAAAGGAGGATTAATTGGTTTTGGCAACTTGGGAGCAGCAGAGCAAGCTGTTAACACAACTCTGAGTTGCCCAGTTGTTGTGGTGAAGAGGTTAGCAAACGATTGCCTATATACACATCCACATTAGCATTGTTTGAAGTTGTTTTTGGCCATATGACAAATGTGCTGTGCAATACTCATTCTCAACATGTACCTCTGTTTTAGTCTCTTAGAGGAAATAATAAAATTACAGCTGCTAAATGCTCCACTATGTTCCCAAGGTAGGTGCTAACTTTGTGTGTCTGTCATTTGAGGCTGGGCAGGTAATGTACAGGAGTTTTATCAGAGCTGCCTGTGGCTGCTGCCAGAAACAAGGTTGATGAGAAAGATGAGACAATGAGATGAAAGATGCTAAAACGCTCAGTAGAGGTGAAAGAGACTGTAGAGTTGGGTGATAAATTGCCAGTGGATTGGTCATTATGAGCTACCTCTTGTGCATCAGACATTTTCATTTGATTCATTGTAATAATATATTGATTAGTGCAGCTTTAACTCCCTAATATTCTCTCTACTTTATGACCATATTAGTACAATGAACCCCCCCCTTGTGCTTTGGGTTGCAACTTGTATGAAGCAAAAAAAGTTGGTGAGGCAGTGCTTAACATGAAAAATATCAAAACGTATTTGTACGCCTTGTTTTCTTGTGAGACGTTTAACTACTTGTATGTGTGTGTATTTCTGTGTGTGAGTGTGTGTTGCAACAAGTCTTACTCCTCTTTTTGGCCCGGTAAAAATAGTGGTGGTGGATGTGAGGTCCCTTCAGACTCTGTTATCAGCCTGCCCTGCCGTCCCTCCCACTGCCGCAACCACAGACTGACCACACGCTGTAGCGAGCATGCACATGCACAGCATGCATGCACACACATGCATTCACACACACACACACACACACACACACACACACACACATAACAAGTGCAAATAATTGCACGCCAATTCAATGCTCAGTCTAGTAAAACACATGCACAAAGAAACATATAAATCGGCTTTCACATAAAACCAGATAGAGGTTAGGCAAAGTGTGGACGCGCCCAATTAGGCAGAAAGAGATCCCAATAAAGACAGGCTAAATTTAAAAAGAAATAAACACACTTTGTTACTCCACATAGCTGGATTTTTGCACCAAAAAAAGCATGCATGTGCCCTCTCGACACCAAGTCATACTCCCTCACGTATATGCACATAGGCGTAACAACCAAGCAATTTAGTGGTGTATGTCTGTGAATGCATGCAAGGACTGTATAACGAGAGTTTATCTTTGTCGCTGTTAGAAAAGTGCATCTCAACTAGCCCCCAGGGAGCTGTTTGTTATTTCCATTATGCCCTCCAGGCGGGTATGTATTTTTGTACTGGGAGCATGAGCTGTGCATGTGTGTTTATGTGTGTATGTCTGTGTGGATGCGTGACATTCAGTAGAATGGGCCCCTTGTCATCACTCCCGCTAGTGTCTGTTAGGTCAGTAAAATGTGAGCCACCTCAACGACAGTAATGTAATGCAGGTGTCAGTTAAGGTTCACTTTCTTCATCACAAAACTGAAACTGCATTGACATAATGACAGAGCCTTTGTACTTTACATTCAATGAAAACAAAAAAACAGTTAAAAGATCTTCCAGTTTTTAATTTTAACATCCAAAACCATATTGGTGCACAGCCATCCAACAGCCCAACCGTTACACCATGGATCAGCCTACACAGTTTTTTTTTTTTTTTTTTTTACAATACTGACCGTGGCAACTCAACAACAGTATGTTGGAATGAAAACCTACTTGTAACCACACTCAAACATGATCTGTACACAGTATCTCAGAGAACAAACATCAAATATAGAATTATCCTAAGAAAATAATTGAAAGCTGCTAAACAGTAGAAGCTTCCCCGAGCTGACGACGCTGACATTTATCTATTTATAGAGTTCTGACATGTTCTCACAAACTTTGTTCCGAACTCATACTTTTAGCAGACTTAAAACCAGTGCAAAAAAAGATTTGATTTTGTTTTATTGTGAGAACTGCATTGAGGCTAACAATAATTATTTTTTCATATCTCAATACAGAAACTTGAGGACAAATTCCAAATGTAGGTGGCAAAAACAGACTCCAGGACAGCTGCAGATTATACTTCATTCTTGCCCTCAGTAATTGTATGACAAATTGTTCAAGGTTTCCATTCAAGAGTCCACTTACTAGCTCTGTCTGGGACTTTAAACCACATTTCTTGGTCTTCATCAGCAGTTAGAGTTTGCTCAGCTGTCATCACATGACGTGAGTATGGTACTTACGTCATGTAACCTCGCTTTCATTCTAACTTTACGGCTCCATATTTTTTTCATTTCTAAACTTGTAGTCTTTGGCCCCAACCAATATTACCACAAGTGACATCACTTGAGTGATGTAGTAGTACTCCCCAAGACTTGTAAATACACTTGATGGGTTAAGTCGAGGAGTTCCTCTTTAATGCAATGAAAATATGGAAAGTGTCCCCAGCATGGCAGACTTCCTTATGTGGCTCCACCAGCATACAAAACTTTACTCTATAACTTTACAACTTCAACACTAAAGTGTGACACTGGCATCAAACACCTGATAATCTCCTTGGAAGATACTTCTTGTGTTATAAGCAGTACAGCTGGTTCAGCTCTGAGGGTTTTCTCAGAAAGTCCACGCAGACCACTGACCAAAAGAAAATTACTAGAAGATAGATGGGAAGAATTCGGAAAAAACACCACTGCTTCCAGAGAAAGAGAAGCTGATGCTCCTGCTTCACAAGCCTCCTTCTCCTCGGTCTCATTTAGCCTCTGTTGTGGAAATACACAAAGGATTACATCCGTCAAGTTGGCTCTCCTCAAACCACCACAGGCCGCAGCTTTAATACTTCTGGCCCATACCAGGCTTTGTGGGCCAGGGCTGTTGCTGGCGCGTGTGAAGAGCACAGTCCAGCGTCGGGTTGGGTTAGTGCCGGTCTGTCCGATGGGCTTGTTAAGCTCAGTTCAGGTTATATCAACAAAGGTTTGGGGCACATTGGAGTGATTGAAATGATTCCTGTGTGTTTTAAGATTCTTTATCAAAGACAAGGCCCTTACTCAGGCCATCCAGAGGAGATGACTGCCTCCAGATAAACTGATAAATCAGGCTCATATTGACTTTGCATTAAAAACTGGATATTAGACAGTAAGTCTTATCTGATTGTGACATTTTGATATGCAATGATTATTTAACTTTAAATAAAGAACTTGCATTAAGTGTAGTATTATCGAATATCACTAGAGGGTCTGTCTGTGAAGGCCTTGTCACAACATAATTTAGAATGGTGAAATTTCACAGCAAAATCAATTTATTTCAATGGAATTGAAATGAAATGCAATCAGCAGATATTGCTAATGGGGGAAAATTAAATCTGTGAGACCCTTTCCTGTTCAGATCAAATTTGAAGAACTTTGACACACAAATTTGCACCACTGACCAATAGCAAACCATCTTGTGCTGACCTTTGAGGGAAAGGAGAGCCGGAAAGTCCAAAACAAGTGAAGGCATACTTTGGGTTCCAACATCCACTTTTATAGAGTTGCAAAATGGGAGGAGCAGCTGTTGTTATTCCCCTTTCTGTATTAGTATTTTAAATTTTCCTAAAACGATGTCCTCAATGTTAGTTCATGCAGAAACACTCTGGATTCTTGGATAATTTTAACAATCATATCGATTTATGTTATGGCCATCTGTTTTAATTATTTCACTCCTCATCTCTGTTTGAGGCTAGCAGCTTGAGGCTACATTAGCCGCTACTAAAATAACACACCCGAATCTCTGACCAAACTGTAGGTCAAGTTGCATTGTGGGTAATGTAGGGGTCTTGAAAAGGAAGAATATATAAATAAAAAAGACAATGTGTCATGTTCTGCAGCATCAATTTTGATTCTTTGTAAAAGAAACAACTGTCCATCATGAGTCCAGCCAAGCTAAATGGGCTGAGTGCTCTTAAAGGATTTCTGCTCAGTGAAGCATTTTGAAAAAGCTTCAAACATAAGTAAAGGAATAAGAACGGAGGACCACACATATTCATTCCACACTGTTTAATTCAGTATACAACTCAACGTCCTGTCCGCAGTGACCCAGAAGAAGTGCAACATTAGAAAGAATAAATTGGGGTTGGATGGAACCATTTTCATGTCTGTTGCTATCAGACTTCTTTACAGTGTGTGAGAAAGTCAGCAGGGTGGTACTGCCTGTCTCAGTAGCTGTGATGGTTCCCAGCTCCACACTTGGCCCACTAACAGTTGTTCTTTGACAATAACAGAGGAAGTAATTTCTCCCTCGAGCAAAAACATCTGCTACCTGTTAAACACACACCCACACACACACACTGAAGCATATTAACATACATTAGGCATTTCCAACGGCTAAACACAATGTCCTCATCATCTCAGAATAAACACAAGTACACAAACCCAAGTAGATTCAGGCACACACAGTAGTTCTTACACTCTGTTTGCTGATTTTATTTTAAACATCGTATCTCACCATCATACACGAGTGCAGAGCATTTTACACACACACACACACACACACACACACGCTCCACAGCGTGCATGGCTACTATCTCCTCTATCAGACTGTGTTGAGATGCTCCCCTCTACACGTACGCTGCAGACTTCTATCTCTGTTTTACTATGTTTAGACCACTTCACCTGCATACGACTCTACAACCACTGCTAATGACAGTCCTGGCCCCATCCCACAACTAAACACGCCTTACATATCTGCCTCCATCATCTCCACGATGCCCCCACCCACCTACACACCTGCTATCTATAGCCTGGTTACAGACCATCCTTACAGATATACACCACACTATCAGGACTCTTGTCAGTAAGGAAATCCCATTGAATCAAATGTTTTTGGTCCATGTGTTACACTCTTGTGGTGAATCTGTTTGATGTCAGGAAAAAAAAGGAACTGTTGTATCATAGAGGGTATGACCCACACTGGGAAGTAACATCAACAACATTGTGAAAGAAATTGGAAAATGAAAAAAGAAATCGCACGTCAACTTTCGTTTCACACAGTTCACATATTTTCTTTTATAGGCTGTAAATGGTGTATTTAAAGAATCTTAACAGTTGTTTTTCATTTTGGTCATCCTTTCTTCATTTGGCCCCAAAGCCATAAAAACTGGAGAAACTGAAAGGTTTGCATGCCTTTCACGTATATTATATATATATATATACACATATGTACATGCAGTATATATACAGAAGATGGCTAACACCGCCATTGGGTAATACAGAACTAAGGTGACGTTTCAGATTTAAGAGTTATTGAAACTCTAAGAGGTCATCAAGTAGGAGTTTGTGCCACACTAGAAGTTTTACATTCTACTTATTTGGTCAGGGGTGAGATGCTTCACTCCTCACAGTTTTTAATGAAATTTTATTTGCTGTTGCGAGATCTGTAGATAGACTAATTTAGATCATCAAGTACAAAATGTTTAGATAAAAAGGATTTAATAATGGTCCTTGTCTGAAATGTATGCAGCACACAGTAACGGGCTATAGCAACAATAGGATATGAATATGAATGGGGCAAAAGAAGGATAAAATGGGATATTGCACAGGATCATAAAGCTGAATGTTAGACAGATGATTACAAACAGTGACGTAGAACTATAAGAGAAGAGTGATCCAGTAAAGCTTAGAAGACAGTGTGTGAGGTAAAATGGGCTGGTGGAAGGAAAAAGGAAATTAAATGCCAGAGGAAGGGCTGCAGGCAGTAGTTATGCTATATCCCATACAGACATGTTTATGTCTGTGTGTTTGTGATCTCTCATCTCTCCTCTGCAGGAGAAGAGAAACAGTTTAAAGACAGAGTCCACAGAGATGACATACAAACAGGGCTTAAACCACAGGGTCAAATTCATCGTGGTGGGTAAGGTTGTCAGGCTAGCAGCTTTTATTGAGACACTATTGAGACTTTTATATACTGTAGATACTATTCAGTCCAGAGCAGTGGACTATTCAGCAGGTCATTAGGATTTCATCTGTGTCTTCTTGTGTGTTGAACTCTCAGTATGTAATAATTCATTCTGGTCATTTTTCCTCTATCATTTTAAATTATAATTTGTCATTTTTAATTTTAGTTGTGTGTCTGTTATTGTAAACAGAGTGATTATTTCAGTTCAGGCCAGCTTCTTTTTTGTCTCATGCATGTTTTTATTAGCCATGCTAGCAACTGTAGGAATAAAAATGTCAGTCTGTCCACCAGTTTGTTCCAGACTAGAATATCTCAGCAACTATTTGATGGATTGCCATTAAATACTTTACAGACATTCATGGTCCCAAGAGGATGAATCCTCTGACTTTTCCTCTAGCACTACCATGAGGTTAAAAATTGTGGTTCAGAGAAATATCTCTTGCCAACTATTTGATCGATTAACATTAAATTTGTTTTCGATATTCATGGTCCCAAAGTTTTTACTCTTTCAGTGAAATATCTCAACATATACTTGATGGATTGACATCACATTTTGTACAGATATTCATAGTTTCCAAACAATGTATTCTAATGACTTTGGTGATCCCCTGACTTTTCCTCTAGCGCCACCACAAAGATGTGATTTTTGGTTATTATTGAAATATCTCACGACTTACTGGGTGCATTGCTGTGAAATTTGGTACACATATTCATGGTCCCCAGAGGATGAATTAAAAACTTTGATCCCCTGATGTTTCATCTAGCATCATCATAAGGTTAAAATTTCTGCTTGTTCAATACTTTGATTCGTGACCTAATATGCTAAACTAAGATGGTACAACATTATGCCTGCTAACCATCAAGATGCTAGCATTGAGACTGTGAGCATGTTAGCATGTTGTTAGAGATGTCTGTAAATCAGTAGATACATTTTTGAGCATCGCAACCCCCACGAAATGACTTGTTTCACTATCAGAATTTGATCCATTCGGTCCAATCACATTTTGAAAGTCTAGAAGAGCCACACGATTGAACTGTTTTATCCTCATTGAAGTTAACCAGAGCACTAAACCAGAATTTAGCAGTCTCGGCTGGTGGAAGTTCCTGCTGAGCATGCTCCATGGGCGCATTGGGCCCATAGAGCATGTGCAGTATGTTTTCAGCGAGTGGCATTTTTGGCTTCATGCGCCACTGAGCAACTTTCATAGGAATGAACTGGGCCCCACCTCCCACGTTGTATCCAGTTCTCTTTATATATCCAAGAAGTACAACCTCACAGAGCCACTATTGTTGCTGTAGACTCTTAATCTTGTTGATGCAGCAATTCCTTTAATCTAACATAAATTTCTCTTACAGGGGAGACAGTAAACCATAACAACAAAATACATGATGCTAGGTCATGTGCTCAAGGGAAATAACAGTGTACTGGAAAGGTGTTTTGATTCATATAGTCCCAGCTTACTGTGTGCAAAAGTGTTGAATCCAAGGAACATAAATTAGTTGTGACTAATCATTCCATTAATTCTATTATTTATTCTATTAAGTAGTTTACGTGTCTTGTTGTCTTTGGTCAATTTCTTCTGTCTGTCTTGTCTTTGGCTACCTTCTTGTCATGCTAAGTGTTTGTATGAATTTGGCAGAAGAAGACTTTCAGTAAATGTTCACCATAATTTGCACCTTTGGAAGAAAGTTTTATAATGTTTGTGTCCTGAGTTGTGCCTTTGTGTCTAGTCCTACACTCACTAAATTGTAGATGTAAAATCATATTGTTGAGTTCACTTGAACTACTGTAAGTGTAGACAAATCTGCAGCATGAGGTAGCTAATGGCACAGGCCACACACATTACATAAGACAAGACAGAAAGGATGAAAACGAGGCACAAAGGACACATGACAGGACAAAGAAGCTACCTTATGTTACAACATCCATTACATAAGACTCTAAATTACACAGAGAAGGGCAAAATATGATCTCACCCTTTTATGCGGGAAGGAAAGACAGGGACACAAACACAATGAGTGAGGAAAAAGTAGTAGCAGGAGGAGGGAGGGGGGGCAAGACAGAGAGAGAGGGAGAGAGAGAGACAGGAGAGAGCAGTAGGAAGAGGAGATAGTGAAGACATTTTGAAAAGGAGACAGAAGTAGAGAAACACAGAGAGGAAATAGATGGAGATGGATGCGAAAAGACAAACGCAGGAACAGATCTGGAGACATCTGGGGAAGCTCCACACATGGCCGCCATGACAGGAAAAGCAAACTCAAATCCACTCTCCTCCTGAAATCTTCTCTAAGCCTTTAAGAGGCCGACCTCCCCTCCTCCCCCTCACCATCCTTGCCTTCATCCCACAGCAGACCTCCCTGCAGTCCAGACCGCTATCAAACCGTAAGTGCTCCATCAAGGAGAAGGCACAGGTCCTGAAGAAAACGATGCAGTTTTCATTCTTTGTGTTGACCCCTCGGCTCGGTTCCTCCCTCACCGACCCCATCAGTGTCGTTCAATAAAAGGCTTGGGAAACTCCCTCTCCTCTTTTCCTCCGCATGTGTTGATATTACCGGCAGACAGTTTGGTTGTGTTTGTCAGAGTGTGATGACAGAACTAAACACTGGTATTTACCCAGCGATAACCGCCTTGTCTGGACAGGCTCTGTGTGGAAACTGAGTGTGTGGGACTCAGAGCAAATGTGTGTGTGTGTGTGTGTGTGTGTATACGCTGAAGCTCGATGCTCCATATCTATAATCTTTGTGTGGGTGTACGCTATCGTAACTTCATGGTAATTGAATTTTATATTTTGTCTTGGCCTGTCAAGTCCAATTGTGAAGATTTCATGTTTTAACTTGAATTAAAGGATTATAAACTCTATAAACTGAGGGCAATCAATCCTGAGAAACATTGTAAATATAAATACAAGGCTGCTATTTTTTGTTTTAGTTCTGAAAGATTTATATTTTGGGAAATGACACAAGAACTGATGAGAAACTGTTGAGTATCATAGGAGAGTGTGAGAGTGCTAGATACTCTATATCATAGCATGCATGTGAACTGCATATTTTAGTACAGCTTTATAACTGCCCACTAACGACATGCTTTGATTAAAAATAACCTAATAACACAAACATGTTTAACAGCCCTGTCAGGACTGGGTGAAACACTGATGACATATTTGGATGTTAATATTTTGACCAATACATGCTCACAGTGAAGGTTTGAGCAGTTTTACTATGAACGGACAGCAAGAAGAAAAAAAGAAAAATATGGAAGATGTAGACAATATGATCTGTTTGTGTTCTGCTGCCAAGTTCAGTTTGATTTCACAGTCCTAATAAAGACTACAGTTTTAGCCAGATGTACTAGTGGTTACTCCAACAATATTAAAACAAGCTCACTACAATTTATAACAGATCTTTTGATAGGAGCCACGTGAGACATTGAACCGTAGAACTGCTCAAACTGCAGATGGTTCGGGGTTTGATTCCATCACTAAACAAACACTTGTGGTCATTTACGGCACTCCAGATTAAAGCCTCCACTGAATGTTATATACAGTATATACGAGTGTGTTGGTTTATGTTGGTGTGCGTGTGGGAGCAGACCTGCAGCAGAGTCCCATGGATGTGATTGTGTTGGATTTTGGGTCCTGGCTCTGGAGGAAGTTCCTGCAGCAGGGAGTGAACGGTGGACGGGACCTGAGTGACCAGTACGAAGGGAACCAGGGCCCGAGCCGCCATCTCTCTGGTCCGGTACACAGCTGAACGACCGCATCTGCAGAACACACACACACACACGCAGAGCAGCAACCTTAGTGTCATGTAGCTGCTTTGTTATAATCTTTTAGTCTTGCATCGTCATTGCATTATGTGTTTGAGTTATTAGACAAAGTTATAATGTCTCACATTATTAGAAGTTATAGGTCATTATTATTATTATATATACTGTTCAGTTTGACTTATTTTACAGCTCTGACCTTGCTATGAAAAATAATCTAATGTGTGTATTATCTAGAGCTGACCCCTAATAGTTGACCAAGTTTTCATTAGCCAGTTAGTCGCACAGGAAAAACTCCAAACTCCTCCATTGAGGAGCTGGACTTTGCCAAAATTAGATCAAAACCTAGTATATGGAATGAAACGCTAGAGGTCGACTGTGATAACAGAGGCACCGATTCCTCTGGAAATATCTGTCAGCTTCGGCACTTTCCTGCTGGGAAACCACCGAAAATGAAAGACAGGAGGATTTAATGGAGCGTACTGATACACAGGACTGAAAAAAGTAACTCAATCTCCTTGCTGGTTGTTCTGACAAATCAAAACCATTTTCTGATGCCCCAAAAAATAGATATTTAAATGATTAAATTAATATCATAAACGTGAGATGACTAATGGATTCAACTAACGACTATTAGTTGACTAAGGGGCATCCCTAGTGTTATCATTATTAGTTGTCATGATTATTTTGTACTCCAGCTGCGTTACATCATGGATAAATTCTTGAGTTAGGAATGATGACCCATCACTTCTTTGTTTTGGACGGTTATTTTTATGCAAAAGTTATGTAATATCTGCATCTTTCTTCCTCTCTCTCTCTCTGTTTCTCTCCCTTACTGCAGCGGAAAAGATCAGAGTCCAAACAGCTCTGAGGCCAGAAGCTGACTGATAAACCTCAAATCCAACATTTTCAAATCATTACCTAACCGGGCCCACACAGATCTCTCTCTCTCTCTCTCTCTGTCCTCTTCTCTTCCTCTCACACACATTGTCATTTACAGTATGCACGGGTGATAGAGTTTGTGGCCAGTCACCCTGAGTGCAGGCTAAAATTAACCTTGTTTACAAGCTGATAGTCTTTCCTTCTCCAGTGTCATAACACTACCATCACTGACAGGAGGGAAGGACATGACCAAGACCTGAGTGAGATGAGAAGCCCGGTGTTTGTCTATATAGTGTTTTTCTCCTGGCAGAGAAGCGCTGGCAGGGTGCTGGAGGAACGCTTCATCCCAGTGCTCCCAGCGCTTTTTTGATGAAGCGCTGTGCAGTGGGTTTTGTTCCTATGACAACAAAATCTTGACAATATATTACCACTCTAACTGCTGCTGTGTGATAGACTAGCATCACCCCTGTGCTTTTTATTATCTATTTGTTATTCTTAGGCTACTATTCTTAGGATCCTATACTGGTTGCCTGAAAAGGAGCGACAGTGACACCGGTGCCTTTCTGAAAAGTTCAGAGATTTTAAACTAGAAGCGCTTGGTGCAGTCGTACAAATAAGGTTGAATGCTCTGAAAAAAGACACTAGGTGCAGCACTTTTTCTCTGGGCTGTCACATGCGACCGCATACGCTCTCTCTCCTCATTGGGAACAACTGAAAAAAGACACTGACGCTCAGAAAAAAGCTATATGGACACTCAGCCTGAGTCTCTGCAGTAAGCTTCTGGGGGAAGTACAAAAAATACAAAAAAAAAAAAAACAATTTTAAATTGCACATTGTAAACATTTTATTGCCATAAATACCATTATTTATTACTATTCATTACTATTGTATAATGAAAAGTATAAAATGTGCTGTTTAACTCCAGAAAAATGTATTTAAAGTAACAAGGAATTCAAGCTATACTATGATTTAAATAGAGTGTGTATCGCTGTCAGCTGCCGAGTCATTCTGATATTAACACAATTTTGAAATTCTACACATAATGGCTACTAATCAATCTAATCATGAGATGAATGACAGAAATCTCAACTACATTTTAATACCTTGATATGGAGGCTAAATAGTGGCAAGATAGTTTTACAGTATGAGTTATACTGTGCCTTTGACATCCATAGTCAGTGTTTTCAAGTACTACGATACATTTCATGGACTAAGATTACTGCCTTTAACACATACTGGCGTTAAATCTATGAATCTATCTATGCAATCGATTTTGGCACAACTTTTGCTGCAGAAAACAGCAACATCTTACAGCAATGCAACATGAAATGATCCAGATGTATTGTATGTATGACATTTACTACTATTTTATATATTATCTATTCTTCAAAATAAAACTGAACTGCACCTTATTAAAATTGAGGATGAAAATTGAATGAAAAGTGTATATGTGCAGTGAACAGTGTATATGTTGTGTCCTACATATATAAGATGTATACATATAAGCAGAGGATACAGCAATTACATGCATGCCTGCAGAGCAAAAGTCAAAGGAGGACAAAAGGTGTGTGTGTGTGTGTGTGTATGTTGCAGGCTGTTTATAGTGTCTGAGATGGCATTAAAGATGGATGTTGAAGTCAAAGAAGCGGCTCGGCTCCGCTGTGGAAAATTCAGCGAGAGGTTCCAGTACAACGTGAAACGCCAATTCATCACCGCAACGGTATGCAGAGATGAAAAGGAAGCTTGCTTTTGCGGCTTTGGCATAAAGGAGGGTGAGATATGTACACAAGCCCACGTTTGTGTACGTTCCACATCTTAAAATTATTTGCACACGCCGCTGTTGTGTGCGAGAGAGACAAATAAGAAGATAAGAAGTTGGACGCAGTGAATAAAAAAAAAGACAAGAGTGGAGATAAACAAAGAGGGGGCTGTTTGGACCAACAAGTCAACTGTCAACAATTGCTTTTCCACCTGCTGTTCACATGCCTTCCCCCCCCCACACACACACATACACATACACACACACACCGACCTATGGCCAGACAGACAAACCAAAGCCCATGTATCAAACACAGACAACAGTTTGCATTCCTGAGCTCTACACACATGTACACGTGTATTTCTGTGCACAAACGCGCGCACACACACACACACACACACACACACACATCTAATGACCAAAATGTCCATTCCTCACTTTCCACCCCTCCCAGCCCCCATTTGGGGCCCATATGTTAACTATCTGTGCTAATTTGTCCCAATGAAACTCTTTTGCAAAAGGAAATGACAGTTTGGAAGGGTGTAATTTTAGAAACAGGGCCGTCCCTTGTGGGGTCAGGAGGCAGACTGTTGACTGGCATGGACGGGACTCATCTGGGCCTCATTTTGGAGAGCTGGTAGAATAGTTTCCTCCGGAGAGACTGTAGCATGTTGGATAAACAAGCCCGAGCAACAAGGTTTCTGTCACTGAGGAATGGAGGAAGTTAGGAAATGAAGTTAGCGAGTCAAATAAGTTTGTTTCATTCATTCGGACAGAATGTACAGCAGAGACCCGGACACCCCACAAAAAACCCCCCACATCATGTTTAGTTTACTGTCAAAGCATCTGTGTAGAAAAATTACAGGCTTTGGAGACCCCCCCCCCCCATTATTAGCATAAAAAAAAGCCCATCCCTCAACTAACCACAAAATTTCATCTGTCATCTGCTCACTTCTGCAAAAGGTCTCAAAATTATGAATTCACACTGTACATGCTGACAGGAAATGTGTGAATATGTCTGCTTAGACAGACACCCATTGTAGTATAAAACTGCTGTCCATGTCAATTTGGAGTATATACAGGCCTTATGATTAATAAAAACATTTTGATTACTGATTAATCGTTTTGTCGATGAAATGTCAAAAAAGTCTCAGGTGATGTCAAAGCATACTATGTAGAAAATTACAGGCTTTGGAGACGTCCCCATTAGTAGCATAAACATCCCTCAACTAACAGTTCACCTGACAAAATTTCATCATCTGTCCACCTCTGGTCCAAAAACAGAGGGTTGACTGTTATAAAATGCTCGTTACAAGCAGGATTAAAAATATGCAAACACTCTCAAGTTGCTACTTTGACAATTAAAGGTACCCTTGGTCACTAGTAGCGGTATAGAGCAATGTTTTTAAAGCGGGTTCCAGTTTTGTTTGTAAGTCATGCATAAGGACAAACATGCACTCGCAGCAGCAGAAGTCGACACAATTCCACATTCGCACTATTCTACAGTCAGTGGTGGTAACGTGCCAAGAAATGTAGCAATGTGCCAGAAAAGGCTAGAAAGAAGGAAACCGCAAGCTAGTCCAGCGTGGATGTAAACAAAGCCGGTTTTAAAATGTTTTAAAAGTCGGCTCTGCAAATGTTTTACAAGGAAGGAAATGGACTCAGCATGTTTGTTAAGACCTCAATATACACAATGCCTTTGGTCCAAAACTCTGAATGTAAAGTTTATTTAGTTTGGTGCTTCACTGGCCTAGATATGAAAAAAATAACATCTAACATCATTTAATTTTATGACAATGCTGAACTACTGCAGGTACTTTTAAATACTGGTGGGCCCAAATTGCCACTTCAGGTACCGTATCAGTTTACATTTTGAAAGTGAATTGTGGAAAATGTCTTTTAGTTTTTTTGCGTGTGGCTCAGCGGAGGCAGTAAGGAGGTTCAGCCGCTGTTGGCGAGTCCAGCTTTCTCTCAGCATTTCTTTATAATTTGTCACTGTCTTCTGTCAGCGTCCGTGCAAGACA
Source organism: Thunnus albacares (assembly GCF_914725855.1). Classification (NCBI taxonomy): domain Eukaryota; kingdom Metazoa; phylum Chordata; class Actinopteri; order Scombriformes; family Scombridae; genus Thunnus; species Thunnus albacares. Next base: position 5,500,796 of record NC_058119.1, read on the forward strand.
ACAACATTATAATAACATGAGCAGTGAGGTGAAATATACGGCATCTCAGTCGGGAAGGAAATGACAGTCCTCCCTTTTGAAGCCTCGTTGTAAAATTTACGGGCATTACCGTGCCCTTTCGAAAAAAGAAATGAGATATGAGACGGTGAGGACGGGAAAAAGAAGGAAGGGAGGCAGGGAGGGTGAGAAGAGATGCCTGGACTGGATATCACAGGACATAAATCACAGCACTCCGAGGCTTTGCCTTTACATCAAAGAGAGAATGAGGGAAAACATGAGAGTCTGGAAGAGAGACAGTGGAGGAGATAAGAAAAAACTGTACACCACATATAAAGATGTCGAGGGCCTGGATGAAGCGCCCATCGATCATCATAATAAATGTGTCTGCTGATCATCCTCCTCCTCCTCCTCTTTGTCGTCATCGTCATCATCATTCTCCTCGTCATTATCCGTGCAGGTGTGACGCATGCAGAGGCCAGGCGGCGAAGGAATGTAAAAAATCTAGTGGCGGGGGAGGAAGGGGGGAGGGGGAGGGGGGTTATGAAGATAAAATGCTTTGTGGTGTGATGGAGGGATATAGGAGAAGAGTTATTGAGCGTGATGCTCCGTCCTGTCAACAGAAGAGGGGCTAAGCTACAGCTAATCCTTGAAGGTGGGTTCAGATCATATGGAGGGGAGGAGGAGGAGGAGGAGGAGGAGGAGGAGGAGGAGGGGGGGGGTGACAGTCGTAGACCTCGTCAGACACGTCCGCACACGCCTGGGGACCATGGGTTGTTGGGGAGGGGGGGGGATGGGAGGGTGGTACAGAGAAATACGACCGGAGCCAGAGAAGTTGGGGCTGGGCTATATTTAACATCTCCAACATGTGGGCTTCATTTGAGTGAATGTGTGCGCTGCATAACTTCTCTGACAGTCGAGCAGCGAGTCAGTACTCAGCAACGACCTGTTAACTGCCCCCAGAAGAGATGGATCTTTAAGAAAATCACTTTAAAATCTTACTAATATACTGATTTGTTAAATTAAAAAGTGTGGTAAAGTCAGTAAACAAAACTAGTAGTAAGTGATGTGGTAAAATGTGTGCATTCTTTAGGCTTCAGCTCTAAACAGTTGTTTACTATGTTTACAACCCTGCCAGTCTGTGATCCTTTTACACCAAAAGGAAGAGAGGCAAATGTCATATTGTTGATGAGCCTGGTGTTGACAGCAACTTCACTCTCAACTTTCTATTTGTCACTTTCCAACCACAATCTCATTCAAACAGGATGCCCAGAAGATATCTCGGTGAGAGTTGAGCTGTGTGACTCAACTTTGAGATTGAGGCGAATAATACGGGTGTTTTGTTCTGTAAACACAAAGTTTAGATTTCAAGGATTCTTAACAGCATCATACAGATTCATATTGAAACTACTGAAGCTTGGTTCTTGGGAAAACCATTTGTCTAATATCTGACTGTTTATAAAGCTGTTCATGTTTATTGTTGGTATTTCAGCAAGTAGTTGCAAAAAAGTTATTTCATGTAAGCAGACACGCTTTAATGAGCAGAATCATGAAACAGGATTGCACTAAATGTAGAGATTTGCCAATTTTGCAAACTAAATTTGACAGTAGGAGGTGATCACATCTGAATAAAATAAAGCGGCTACATTTAATAAGGAAATGTCTCCTGAACAACAGTAAAGCTGAACTTAAGAACAATTGCTGCACCTATTCAGCGACTCTTCTCCCACCAGAGAGCAAAGACATTCCGATCAGAGGAGCGCACAGTTAGCTAAAGTCATGTTATGCTCTCTAGAAGTCATCAAAACTTTATGCTACATCATTCTACCAAAAATCTAAATGTCCACTCACAAAGCACGATACATTATACTAACAATATAGCGAGTATAATACAGTACTGACATCTCGCCCATGTACTACCGACATTTACAGACACATGTACATGCACACACGGCGCTCGAGCGGTTATCTGAATCGTAAGTAGAACATTCCAGCCTCAAGGTCTTAACACACACACACAAACTCAAGAGAGCGCACACAAACACGACTGTCTGACTTCCAGCGCTCTCATCCTTCCACTCCACCCTCTCCAGCTGTAAAAATACTGCGTTTAGTTCGACAGATTATCGTCTGACAGGAGAATTTAAAGAAGATGCTGTTTCTTATCTCGCCTTCATACATAAGACCACAGTGATTCAAACATGGAAAAGATAATCTGCTCATGTCATGATGTGACGTGTTTTATATTTCGGGAGAAAGAAATTCACAATTTGTGCCTCGGTCTGAGATGTTCTGTTGATCTGCTGAGAGTGTCACGTAGAATACTGTGTGCCTTCTCTGAACACACACATCGAGTTATCAAGCCCTTCTTTTGACCTGACAGCGAGGAGATCACACTCTCTCCACCAAAACACCACCAGATGTGTTTGTTGGCGTGCCGGGTTATGATGGAAGCGGTGACACTTGACTGGTGGTTTAGAAGTGCTTTGTGTTACCATTTGATAGTGTGTTGAACTGTACACCATAAAGGACTCACAGATACTTTCTGTAGCGTAGTGAAAACATTAACTCTGAGCTACTTTTATTCTGACTGTGTGTTTTGTTGTGCTTCTCTTCATTAAAACGGAGTTTTCACGGGGCTTTTGGCAGGTAAGATTCACTTTTAGGGTTACATTAGGTTTTAGGAGCCTAAAAGGTAAAGTTTAAGGTTTTGGGGTAATGCATTAAGTCAATGTGGGACCTCACAAGTACAGTAATACAAACCTATGTGTGTGTGTGTGTGTGTGTGGGGTGAGCTCCAGTTCTAATTTGCAGGTGCAGAAGATGAACACGTTCCAATAATATTTGTGGATTTCTTCATCTCAGGAATGTAAAAAAAAAAAAAAAAAAAAAGAAGGCTGTAACCGCAGTTTCCCATTCCCCCCGTGAGCTTTACTCCCCAGTAAACAGTGAGGGGAGTCCAGATAAAACCAGTTACAATCTAATCAACCGTTGTGACACAAGACAGCGCAAACAACAACAGAACAACTCGTTTGAAAAGACTGACTCAGACTAGACAGGTGTTTTGTCTTAGCGTGCAGGCTAACAATTACACAAATGTACATATATATTTATATCTTGTTTTGCTTTTTGCCATTGTTGTACATTAAGGATATGCAGTATAAACAGGATTTGTAATGTTAGAAAAATCACAAAAGAAATAATGGGAGATACAAGTTTATGTGAAAGATGCAGAGGCACCTGTACAAACAAAACAAAAGAACACACACACACACACATCATGTTTAGACTACAGGTGTTTTGTCTTGGTGATTGTAAAAGGTTCTATACTTAGAAAGGACAGTAGTTCAGAGAAACTTTGTTTGGGAGGTTTATCATGGCTGGGAGAGCAGGTGTGTGACCCTCTTGGATTTGATAGAGCATACGAATCTTTTTTTTTTTTTAACTTCTCTATAAGCAGGCATAAGCTGACTGGAATCACATTCTCGTTGACGGTGACGACAAAAAGGGAGGGGCTGCTGATGGAGCAAACAGACACATACGCAGCATTTTGTAGCGCCGGCTATTGAGCAGCTCTGTTGGGATCTGGGAGCAGCTGAGTGCTTTGTTCAAGGGCACTTCAGCTCTTTTATGAGGGAAGGGGAGGGTTGACAGATGCGTTATAACGGCGTGGAATAAAAAGAACATTAAAATACTTTACTCAAACGTCACAAGACAAGCAGAGAAACAAGACCAATGTCACTGTGATGACATACAGATTTTTTTAAAGCTTTTTTCGGGGGGGGGGGCAGTCAGAAAGCATGTGCATATTTTTAAGTTAACTAATATGATTGGATGTATTTTGACAGTTTTCTGTGTATATTTTTATGCGTCTATCTACCATTTTTGTATATAATGTAAATTGAAATATACTGTAAACAACAGATATGAACATTTTCAGGTTCTGAGACTAAAAGGTGGAGATACAATGATATTGATGTTAGCCAAATTCCATTTAGTAGCTGTTCTGGAGCTTTCAACTGTATCACACGATCTTCTTCAGCGAATGGAGTTTGCTTAATTATTATGAAGTCATAGATTTGAGGGATTTCTTGTCTATGTTGGCATAAAAGATGAAACTGAAAGCTCACTGTTTTACCATCTGCTGGGGAAGATTGTGTGATATGATCAAAAGCTACTAAATGGACTGTGTGCTGAGATTGTTTTGTTAGCTTCTGTTTCCAAGGAATTAACTTGTAATCTTAATGACAAGAACTCCTTGAAGTGCTTAGTCAGATTTAATTCCATGACAACTGGACAAACACCACTTCTGAGGAAGATTGTGTGTTATGATCAAAAGCTCCAGTACAGCTACTAAATGAACCTTGTTGTGAGATTGTTTTGCCAACTATTGTTTCCGAGGTCAAGAGTAAACTTGCAATATCAACTCTATTTACAATGTTTTCTATTCCTAATACATCATGAGGAATAATTTCACCCTTAATTCACCCTGAATCAATCAAAATGAAAGTGAAAATAACCTTGAGACAATAAAACTGAGAGCATGCAATTACTTTGTGTACTGTATAAAGACTGAATACCATATATGATTTACACAAGTGTGTTTGTGTTTGGAAATTCCCACCACCCACCTGATGATGAAGGGCATGAAAGGGGCAAGTCCCAGAGGTGAAGAAGACCCGTCCATTGGAGAAGGGTAGAGTCGACTGAGCACCAGCAGCAACAGGAACAGACTGGGGTGAAGCTTCACCTGACCGCTGTCACTAAACACAAAACACACACACAGATTTTACAACTGCACTGTTTATATCACCTGAATTCTGCACATACAGCAGGGATTGAGTGCATAATAAACAGAGCATGCATTAAATGTATGAGAGAAGAGAAAATATAGCTTTAACTGCACCTTTTTGGACTTGATTTAACTTGTTTTATTGAACCTGGATTGATATTAGACTAAAGGATCTCTCTTTGAATTGCCTTTCAAGTTTAACCAAGGCTCTTATGGTTTCTGGGGAAATTTTCCTAGCTGTCTTGGAGCACTTGGGCTGGATCAGGAACCGACGCTGATGTGAGCCTGTAAAAGCCCATTATGACATTGTTTGTGATATTGAGTTACACAAATAAATGTGACTGCAGCAGCCTGAAAGACACTACTATAAATGGATTGTTGCACTCCAACACGTTGTTGAATCAAAGCTATTATCCTGAACCTTTAGTCGTGTCTGCGTGTTCATATTTAGCTGTTTTGTCATCTTCCTGTGAAACAGCCTGCAGCTGGAGACAACCAGGCTTTTGCCATGAATGTGACCTATTGACAAGTTCGTATCAGCACTATTATAAATCTTATAGCATATTTTTATAGATTTGCATTAAACTAATACTTTGACATTTTGGGAAATACACTTTCTTTGCCAAGAGTTAGATGACAAGGTTGATATCTCTCGTTCATGTACGCTAAATACTGAGCCAACAGGTGATTAGCTAAGCTTAGCTTCAAAACAGGAAGTAGGGGTAAGCAGCTAAAGCTAAAAAAAAGGCTACCAGCACCTCTAAAGCTTACTAATTAACATGTTTTATCTTATTTGTTCAACATTGTTCACCGACATGTAAAAATGTTATGCTAAGCAAAGAAAACCGTGCACGGGCTCTAGTTTCATACTTAAAGTACATGGTTATCAATCTTTTCATCTAACTCTCTCTGCAAGAAAGCAAAGCACATTTCCCAAAACGTCAGACTATTCCTGTAAAGTCCTTTATTTTATGACCTTTGTAAACATGCTGTATCCAACACGTAAAAAAAAAAAACAAACACATAACACAAAACAGAAAGTAACATGCCTAAATTCCCCCAGTGAATATCAAAAACCACCCACACTCCAATACAGTCATCCCCTCATCTGTCCTTTAGCTGAGCTTTTCACTTCCCTCTTTCCTCCATCAGAATCTCTTCATAGCCAACTGACTCAGAATGGAAACTGTCTTTCTCTGCCAGCGGTTTCACAGTTTCACTCTGACACACTCGCAGCAAAGGAAGGAGGGAGAAAAATGGAGGAAAAAAAGGCGGACAAGGACTCAAGCTACAAAATAAGTAAAACGCCTAAAAATGCATGAATACCAGGTATCTAATATGGAGTCAGGCCACATTTTGCCTTCAGAAGCGTTTCGTTCCTTCTTGTCCTGCTGTCAGAGTGCAGCTCTTTGAGGGATAAAGCGGAAATCGACTCTTCAGAGGTTCAGTGAGTTTTATACCTGCTGATGTACTGTCAGTGTTAATAAAACTATTTAAACTTTAGCAGTGTTACCTTAGCAGTGCGTAAGGTGAAAAGATCATCTTTGAATACAGGGGAAAGCATGAGAAAACAGGGTTTACAAGGTGAAGAGTGCCTATAGTGGAGTGTGTGTGTGTGTGTCTGTCTCTCTCTCTCTCTCTCTCTCTCTCTCTCTCTGTCTCTCCTCTCTCTCTGTCTCTCTCTCTCTCCTCCTCTCCTCTCTCTCTCTCTCTCTCTCTCTCTCTCTCTCTCTCCTCTCTCTCTCTCTCTCTCTCTCTCTCTCTCTCTCTCTCTCTCTCTCTCTCTCTCTCTCTCTCTCTCTCTCTCAGGAGAGCAGTATGTCCTTCGGGCCCTGTCATTAGTCATGAGGATCTCATAGAACAGAGACAGAACTACAGACCCCCTGCGAAAACAACTTATGCTTTTCATTACAATATCCAACAAAACACACACACACACACACACACACAACCATCCGCTGGGACTGTTACAGATCGGCAAGATGGGAAACGTAATAGCATCCCAATTAGTAACTGGTCTAATGTGTTTAGTGTCACAGCTCAGTCAAGCACAGCGGGACAGGATGTGATGTCAGAGACCCAGGAGGGGGCAGATGGAAGGGAATTGCAAACATATTAGACCTTGTTGGGATACAGCTGGAGGCTGAAACACTTGACAGGATGAAAAAGAGACTGTGGCATTTAATGGCACTCTCAAATTCCATGTTGAGGTCTTCCACGAATTTCTGCCCTCTCTCCTTTAACTCCTCAATCATCTCCACTAGTTGGTTGTTTGATGAAAGGGTTATTTTTGTCGTACATCTTTTTTAGAGAGTGGAAAAAGAACACTGGCCTTTTTTTTTTATTTTATTTTTGTTCCTCATTTATAATTTAGTGAAAGGGACAAAGTAGGAGGGATACAAAAGAAGCTTCAATACAAATTAAAGCCTTAGCTTATCGTTAAGTTAGCTCTTGGTCTGAATGGTAAATAAATCATCCGTAAAAATAAATTTTAAAAAAATGGTACGTGCTATGAAAACAGTTGTCTTTGGAAGCGATGGCAGCGGCAGATAACTGCAACAATCACTGCACAATAGATTTAAATGTGGGTACTGACCTGAAGTAGTTTCAGAGATAAACCTGGTTAAGTTTGCTGCACTGAGATAATGACGTTAGAATTTTGAATGAAATGTATGAGTCTGCAGGCCGGAAAAAAAACAAAAAAAACACAAACAACATTCTTTTACTGAGAAGACAATCTCCCCTGTGTATGCCTCACGTATGTTTGGGCCTGCAGCATTTTGTTTTCTTAATCAAATTAGGTGTGTTCAGTGTAGGTGCATAAACAAGTGTCCATCTGATCATCTACAGCAGAGAGGGGTTTGTGATATGACACCAAAAATAGATCCCGAAGGTGAAACCCAAAACAAAGATAATGTAAGCTCTCGCTCTCGTTACATCTTATAATAAAAAGAGGAAGATGTTGATTGAGATACAGATAAAGGCAGTAGCGGAAAAAAATAAATAAAACAGGGGAGATGGTATGGTTTGTTCACTAGAGCAACCAAACAAACATGAAGAATGGGAGGATTTGTAGCAACAAATAGTTATTTATATGGAGGTGAATGTGTGTAGTGTTCATTTTGGAAGCTATTTTTAGATTTATTCTTTTAGGCAATTTTAGACTAAATAAGTACTGAAAACTGGCCGCGAGTATGATAAAGTCGTATGATAAAGAATCCTCCGAGTATGTCTGGTCTGCTGATTATTACATGCAACTAATGATTACTGTCACTATCGATTCATCTGTTGATTATTTATTTGGTTAATCAATTAGTTGTTTGGTCTATGAAATGTCAGAAAATGGTGAAAAATGTTGATCACTGTTTGTCAAAGGTAACATCCTCAAATGTCGTCTTTTGACCCAAAGATATTAAGTTTATTTTCAAAGAAGACCGAACGAACCAGAAGATATTCACATTTGACAAACTGGAATCAGAGATTTTGGACATTTTTCTTTAAAAATGACTCAAAGCGATTAATCGATTATCAAATGGTTGGCGACTAACTGTCTTTTGATCAACTACTCAATTAATCGACTGATCACTGCAGCTCTAATCCAGACATCAAATATTCTCTAGAAAAATAAAAGTCCAAATCCATCCAGGCTGTAATGTAACAGGCTGATAGTTACTGATATCTGCATGTTACAGTATTAAATGTTTGAGGAAGCATTCAAGCAAGCATTTTTGCTGAATCTCACTTTTGTTTAATTATGAACATTAAGAGTTTCGATAGATATTTCCATATTTTTGCAAGTAAGGAGTTTCCAACTGTCAGTATGTCAGTATGGCCACAGAACTAGGTTAGGACAACAGATTGTTTTTCCATTCATATTTCCTCTTTAGAACATTTGTTTGGCAGAGTATTTATGGAGGGTGGATGGATTACATAGTATATGTTGCAAAAGTACAACCTTACAATTCAAAATCACATTTCTATTATCTTTTATATAGTGTCATCTATTTTGGGAATGCACTTGTACTGCAACTTCCACAAGAGTCTTAGAAACCACTAACAGACGCTCTTCTACCTCCTGTCCGGCTCTATATTGCTACAGTATGGTGTGGTTGGTCTGTTTGTGTGGCGCGATACACTGTGATGATGTGGGAAGTCAGACAGCCGAGATCCGGTTCCGTGGGAAATTTGCAAATGTTTTAACAAGGAGCAAAGGGAGTGAGGGGAATTGTGAAACAGCCGGTCTGAAAGAGCATTCAATTAATTGGATCCATATTAAGATAAGGCTGCCTGGGGAGCTGTTGGACGACTTGAAGGCTTTTAAGACGGGAGTTTGGGCTGAGCTGACAAAGATAGGGCCAATGAACCTCAGTGGACTCAACTCCCCAATGCAAAAAATCAAAACAAAACCTCGACAAGAGTTTACTTTATTCAGTATTAAAATCTCATGCTTTGAGAAAAATAGTCCACCAATTGAGCAAGTGATATTTTGGAACAAAGGCTCACACTAGGGTGCTATCAAGGGTAATGCTACTCGATTAGAGAAAGATGCTGAGTTCATAGTTCATGTTCCACATAAGAAAATTTTGGTTTTAAGAAAGTGACTTTCAAACTGACAAAAAGTTGCACTGAATTCCCCTCTTCCTCGTCACTCCAGGAAGCCTCCCAGCACAAAAGCACCACTGCTTAATCAGCTTAACAAAACAAAAAAGCTGTCTCATATGGCTTAAATGTAAGTGAAATTAAACCTATAATGGGATCAGGAAGGTGTGAAAAGCCATGGCAAGGGCTGAATGTGGAGTTTGCATGTGTGTGGATTAAAAAGGACCACCTCACCTTTCCACTGTGGCGGCTGCTTCCTCCAGCTGGTTCAGAAGGAAAGGGTAGAGAGCTGGGAAACGAGTGAAAAACTCTCGGCCCGTCATCCTGAGGGGAGAGACAGAGAAGGATGGAGTATTTAAGAATAATAAGAGCAACAGGCATACAGTTATTGGCATACCCAGAGAACTCAGTTTGTTTAGGGTAGTGGTTGAGGATTAAAACAATGACTTTATAAAATAATTTAAAAAGTGGAATTAGTGTAAGTGACTAATGTTTTTCAGTAGAGAATGACCTGACTAAGGAAGGCACAGTGGTTGTTTGAGTCAAATGCTAAAAGCTCCAGTACGCTAACATATTCAAATTGAAAATGCTAACATGCTAATATTCAAGTAATATTCAGAATAGAAGAAGCATGTAAGTGCAAGGCTACTGGAAAGCAACATTGATGGAAAGATTAATGCTCCAAATCACTTAGACAACAGGTACCGTGGTCACCATTTTAGTTTAGCATGTTAGCATGCTAACATTTGGTAATTAGCACTAAACACACATGATCCAACCAAAGTATCGGGGTATTTAAGTCATTAGAATTCATTCTATTGGGAAAATTAAAGTCTGTTCCAAATTTTGCTGAAATCTTTCAAATATTTGTCAAGATGACAACTAGCCAACCTTCGAGTCGTATCGCTAGCATGGCAAAAAAAAAGTTTCTGCTGAAGCAAAACCCAAAAGAATCATTTTTCCGTAAACCCTTGAGTCTTTTTATGTTGACGGTGCTGTAATACACAGTGCAACAAAAATGGTGAAATATTAGTATAATACCATAGAACATAAGGAGAAATTGTTGAATGAACATTAGCTGATATTAAGAGGTTTAACTGGCTATTAGCCCTTTTGATCTTCAAAACTAACCCAGAAAGAGAGACATAAAATGAAGCAGTGGGTGAGAGACAGCAAAAACATTGACTTTGAGAAAGCAAGCAGTTGAGAAATATGAGTGGTGTCCAAGAATAATTCCAATTTACTCATTCACTACACCCTTTAAAACAGAAACTCAATAGATTACTCAGGAGTAAACGGTCAATTGAGATTTCAGACACTTGTTAATAATTGTAATGTTGTGGTCATTACTCACATAAGTGTCTCACAACTGTCATTTCTGCCTGCATTGTGGAAACTTTTCTGGTTCCAATGTGGGGAAAGGCACTCTATACTGCATGAATTTCACACTCAAATTCAGACACTCAAATAAATTCACAGACAGTAAATACAGCACTGTATAAAAATGCTGCACAAGGCATCTTCAATCGTGTAGAAATGATTGGATCTATGAATCACCATCAACAGTGAGAAAAAATCATCAGAAATACTGAGAGTTCACTTTGATTTAACTTTTTTAATTTCAGTTTATTGAATTACTTTCAGGGCCACATTGACTGCAACAGCAGGTTGATCTGTTTTTAATTAAATAGGTTCTTCTACATTATTTCCCAACCCATCTCTCAACAAAAAAATGTAGGAAAAGTGACACAACAAGGAACATAAAGAGAGGAGAAATGATGGGGAGAGTGCCAATAGTCAAATTCTGCAAAGCTCTGATAAGGAGCTGCAATGGTGCCAAATACTCTCTACTAAAACAAATCAGGCCTTTATGTTTGCTTACCCTACTACAGCTACAAATAAACACATTTGTGTGTATACACATATACCGCCATGTGCCACAGTCACGTGAGTTTGTGCTTATGTATTCACTCACTCACATACACAACTGTCAATAAAATGACAAACTTTATATTTAACACTGGCGGTCTCGCTGCTGCAACCGCCATTCAGCCTCAGGGCCAATAAAGTTTTTATTTAACTCAGCCCATCTAAATCAAGTCAATCCTAAAGGGAAGAGAGTCTGGTCTGCCAAGCACATGATTACAAGACTGGAGACACTGCATACTGCTTCAGTCACGACTGCCATTAGTTTTTGAATAACGCACACAAAAAAAAAAAAAAAACACACACACTCTCTTCTCTAGATCTGGTTTAAGTTAGCAGCGGGCACTGTCATGGTAGGGAGGAGAGTCGTGTGTGCGTTTCAGCCCCGTCAACCTGGATATGACACACTCCTCAACTCCTGTGACCTGACACACACACACATAAACACACACAAGACAACAGCACATGAGCACTGAATGACGCAACTGCAACAATCAGTGTGTAAGTGTACCAAAACATTTGATGTTCACTGTATTTATGTGCAAATACAGGATTGTGTCTATTATATAAGAGAGTGTGTGTGCTCCCCGCCCTCTGTGGCCTCTCTCTAATGAGAGTCTCTCAGTCTGACAAGACTCTGTTGCCTGGAGGACAAAGGTCAGAGGTTGTGTCGGAGCAGATTAGATGGGGTAAAAGGGGTAAGGATCACAAAGGAGGAGAGAGGAGAGGAGGAGGAGGAGGTGTAAGTGAAAAGGCCTGGTCATGTTTGTGGGCTTACAGCTGTGTGTGCACACTCACACAGGCTATGACACCTTCAAGGCAAATGGCACAGAAAGTGTGTTGAAGATTAGTTGCCACATATGTAACAGTGTGTTTGATCGCAGTCCGACTCTTTGAATAAAGAACATTTAGTACAACTCTCAAAGGCGCCTCTGTAGCATTGATTTGCACATTTCTGCATGTATAAGGGCACGTGTGGTGAAAAGCGAGGCAGGCTTGAGATAAAGCTGGAGGCTTTGGTTGGAATGCAGAGAGCAATCTTCGCTCTGTCAGCTTTGTTTACAGTTGCATTTATCTCAACGACGGTATCGGATCAACATGGATGCACGGTCACGGAGCGGAGAGGCCCGAGTCTGGGCTTAGTAGAACGATGATCCACAAGCAAACAATACGTCTGGATTTAAGTAAGTATCTAAAATACACAGCTGAAATTCCCACAGACAGCAAGAGGCTGAGTCTTTCCAAACACGCAAACACACACAATGCTGTAAATAAGCTGGTTTATGCGGGAGGGAAATGTGTATGCGCTCCAGTTTCTGTGCACCGAGGGACCCTTACACACGCACATACACACACAAAGAGCCAAATATTAGAGTGGACAAGCTGTCACAATGCATTTTCTGCTGCCAGAGATCACAACCGTAAAATCATAGTAATAACAGAGACCAGACGTACAACAGACTGTGGAAAAGACAAACTCCCGAACACACAATTATAAACGAGTTGCAGCTTTCTTGATCATACACGCACAGTTTTGTGCCAAATTTCAGGTGGATACAATGACATTTACTGGCATGCTACAACCTTCTATTAAAAAACATATCAAAAGAAACCATGTAAAAGCATTGTAAAGTCACAAAAACTCATGTAAAAATGCTCCTTTTCCTAGCCATCATCCTACTTCTCATTCATCACACCAACTCTCCCACATGCAAGTAAAAATAACCCCACAATAATAAAGAAAAGGCAGCAGACAAGAGGAGGGGGAGATAACTGAAAGCTACACAGAGGGAGGGACAGCAGACTAAAAACACGAGTGAAAACAGACAAGATAAACAGGAGTAGCCTTGGCTTGGTTAAGAGTATTCAGAGGACCTTCGGAGAATCAGCCAATAGAAACACAGTAAAGGGAACCAGACTGAGCTTCCTGGAGTAGGTCCTAAAACCCTGTGATACTTAACCCTGGATTATGAGTGAGGTAACAAATCACTTTAAGCTCAATATAGACCTCCACACAGCTATCATATTGTCCTACAGCAGAACCATGCATGCACTTTATAGTTCATATTTGCTTTAATCTGCTCTGAATAGTCAATTTTTCCTCTGATTGTATAATCAGTTTGGAAATTGATGCAGCATCCCAAGTGCTAAACTCCACCTTTCCTGTATCTAAGGTAGATTAAAAAACAGATCATAAAACATAAGTGGAAATAGCAATTTCAGTATCAGTTTCCAAGTACTTGGATGGTTGTTTGATAAGGAATGTGGAGCCGGTTATAATTTAAGACTCTTTTCCAGAAACCTCAAAAACTATCTACAATTTGTCATACAATCCCTGACAGAAAATGATTAGTTCACAGTGCAAATCAGGACCAACGGATGATAATCTTCCAACTAAAACAGAAACTGTTAAACCTCTAAACAGATTCATCGCTTGCACAGCTCCGCCTTATTTTGACTGGGTGTGAGACTGTTATAAAACATCTTAGACATAATCTGTTGGGTAAAACATCCAACAAATGAAACATCTGATCCAACATCATATTTCTGACATGACAGACAAGAAATTTAAATTTTGGATATTTAAAGGTACCCTGTGAGATTTTTGACCACTAGTAGCGCTATGGAGCAGTTGTTAAGCGTGGATATGGATGTAAACAATGTAGAGTTCAAACTTTTCCAAAAATAGGGTCTGCAAATGTATTAAATGTGTTTATCATACCTCAAGGATACACACAATGTGTTTTTGTAAGAAACAGGGAATGTAAACATAACTTTGTTTACAAAAAAACTAGACAGGGTACCTTTAAGCTACTGGCTGTAGGCTATTAGTTTTTGGTAATCTCTACACTTTAGCCCTGAAAAAAATAAGGATATCATCAACTGTGCTGTTGTTGTCCGTGACTGTGAAATTTCATGTGGCATTTTTCCACAAGGGGGGTTGGGGTCTTGCTTTAGGCTTGTTCTTGTTCTAACTAAAACTGTAAACCAAGCAACAAATAACCACAGAATCTGTTTACACACACTTCAGAATAATCACATTTAATATCTACCAGCGGGCATGTAAGTCTAAATGTCAGAGTGCCACAAACTGATAATTTGTGTGTGTTTATTGACAAAACACAACAATCTATCAGCCTTTTATTATTTCAGCTCTGACATGATTATGTGCAGTTCACTTAATATCATTTTAGTGGCTAGTCATCTATTGTATCATCAGTAAACATTTCCAGTCCTCACCAGACCAGGCTTACAGCTTTTTGCATGTAGCTTTTTTGTTTATATTGCACTATAGATGACACATATTTGCAGTACATGTCTCTGTATTATACTTGGGGCCTCAAAGATTACAGCCTACAGGTATGTCCTCTGGTACAATATTGCCCCAAGTGGTTTTTAAAGACTTTGGCCTTGTTGCCCTTCCTTAAGTCTCTCTATCCCAGCCTTCATCCAACATTACACAATATGTTTCACCAGTTGTAACCAAGACATCCCTCCCCATGATGCACCTGTCTGCTGGAGCGTGCAGTCATTTGTTGTGTGTAGTTGGCAGATAGTCTGTAGTGCAGCATTTAGAAAGATGTGTAGTATGTGTAAAATAGTTAAACATGTTGAAATTGTGTGTTTCTATTTCATTTGTCAAACATATGTCAAACTGCCCTTTTTTCTTTGCCTCCAGTGTCATTTCCCAATAGCTGGTATAGCAGCAGTGGAAAGCTGCTACACGCTTTTAACAGCAGTGGAGTTGAGTATTTCAGTCACAATGGTGTTACAACAGTGTCCCCTGGTGGTGTAAAACAACCACTGTTTATACATTTATACACGTGCTTCATTTACCTTAGTTTATGTATTCTAAATCTTTGCTTTCTTGAAAATTGTCTGACTGTTGCTGTACAACTAAAAAATATATATTTCTTATGTTCCATGCTAGAAAGTCTAGCTCAGACAGAATAATCCAGCTCTTAAAACAAGTGGAAAAAATAAGTTGAGTCAGTCGGGATAATTATAGTCAGGTACAAGATGACTTGTATTTTTTGCTATAAAACAGTTAAAACAAGTGAAGCTGAACTGGAAACAAGCTGGCTTCCCCTTGTTTGAAGGCATTTAATATATTAAATGAGGGCCACATTTGCTTGTAATTGAGAACTTTTTTGCACTAGTAATACTGACTTTAGGAACTTTTTAGCACATACATGACTGATACCCATTGATTTGTAGTAACTGCGTGCCAATATAAACACCGATACACATGACAGTAAACTTGAGCTGGTAGAGCTGTACTGGAGAGGGAAAAAGCAGCAGACCTGTTCTTTTTCGAGTGTTCATCCTTCCCTTTCTTCACTCCAAAGATCCTTGTGATCAGAGTGCTGAAGAGGAGAGTGGAGGAGTTCCTCACCTGGAAGAAAATAAGAGAGGGAGCAGAAGGGAAGACACAAAGAGGGAAAGAGGATGAAAGACAAGGTGAGAGAATATGAAAGTGTGTTTCTGCATCACAGGTGAGGGAATTAGAAAGCCAGTTTTGTACCAGTCTTACACAACAACCATGCAATAAATCCTGCCTTCATAGATATTAAGTTGAGTTTTTGCTGTAACAGGTTTTAAAGAGGCTGGGTGATATGGACAAATAGAAAAATCTTGATTTTTAATTTTTTTTTGTTCAAGCTTGGGGTTAATTCACAATTTTAAAACATTTTTCCCCTGCAAACATCATATTTTTAAGTCAGTATAGATCTCCAGTTTAGTAATCAGTTTCCACATAGATAGAGCAGAAATGTGCAGAAAATTCATCTCCTGCTGTTTGTGCTTCTTGACGTCAGCCTGATATTTGCAGACAGCAGGCAGGGACAGTCTGAACAAAGTAGAATCTGCCCACTTTTTGTCAACTCCCATGGCTCTCCCACAACTCTCATAACCACATAATATTTCATCAACGGACACAAATCAATGAGCAGTGTGCATGCGAGTCTTTTTTTGAGACTGTCCCTCTAGTAGACCTTTAAATTCACTATGAGATAACCAGAGCAGCTGGAGTTATGACAGTCCTATAAACTGCAGCAGGTGTGCATAAAGTCAAACTATTATATCGCACTTTACGGGACTGTCTTGACTTGAAATGTATAATGTAGCAAGCTAACATCTATGTTACTTTTTGGCTAAAACTAACCTTTTTTGTGTATGTTGTAATAACTAGATTTTTATGATGTAGACATTTAATACTTAAAAGTTCAAATTTACTGAATTGAGCAGATATATGTTCAAGTAGTACAAAGATAAAGAGGCAGGAAACGTGGAAGTTGAAACTCACTGCCCAGACAGGAGAGGTGAAGCCGAGTACAGCAGCCTGCATTCCATCAGAGACGAAGGGAATGATGTTTTCCCCCAGACGAGTGTCCCTGTACAGAGCCCTCAGGATGTTCAGAGCATGGACCTGTGACGAGATAACATTTAACCATCCAGATGAGATAAATCGCATTAAAGACAATGAAATCAATAAAGACTCAAGAGTAGCAGTGCCCCGCCAGAAACACTGAGGTGATCATAAAATCACAAGACAGTTTACATGGTCATGAGGACACCACTTCTGTCCACAAGTTGCCATAGACGATGCGCTGCCAACCTGACTGGGAGTTATCACTATTTGATATGCCATGAAGATTTTCACAATATGATATGACCTTCAAAAGACACTTAGAAGGATGACTCATGCATGAAGCTTCTGGGTGGTCAAACCTGAGGCACGGTGGAGCTGTCGGTGTTCCTGTCAGTGGAGGGCATGGCCAGAGCGATCAGCTCTCTCATGGTCATCTTCAGCAGACTGCAACTGGACGACTTGGGCTCAGAGGAGAGCAGAGCCTGCAGACAACAACACCAAACATCAAATGAGATATATTAGGAAGAATAGAAAGAATTAAGGAAATTAGCATGTTCATCAAAGCTCTAATTCGGATACTAGTACATGTTTCCATGCATTTTCATGTCAGACTATACTATTGTGCTGTACACTGGGTTGAGTTTGTTAATATTTTTTCCATTTACTCCATTTCCTCGCTTCCTCTAACAGAGAAAGACAGTAGTGAAGATGCACCAACAATATCCGCTGACTCCTCAAATACCTTGATGTCTGATCCTGATTCTTAATGTTATACAATTTCATATAAATATATCACAAAAAAGCCACAGCTATATGCTTACATAAGTCTGTCTATACTGATAGCTTTAGTGAATGACATCATGTGTATGCGTCAGGAGTGGGAGTGCTGGATGTTGGAGGGAGGAGGTGACAGCAATTGGCTGCTGTGTGAGAAAGGAGTTATCTTACTGTTGGAGCTGATGGGAGCCAGCTGTGTGTCTGGCCTGGGTTACGGTATGGTTAAGAGTTAGGCCTGGGAGCAATGGAGAGATGGAGAGATGAAGGTAGGGAGGAGAAGAGAAGGAGGAGGAGGAGGCACAGTCTGGCTTCTATGAACTCTTGGGCGGGGGTGGAGGTAGGTGGGAGGAAGAGGAGGGCTAGCCTGGTTCCTGTGAAGTCTGTCCCGGGTCGGTCCAGACCAGCATGAGGCGAGCGCAGGAGGCAGACTTCCCGGATCTGACTGTGTCTTTCTGTGTGAAGGAATGCAGGGCAAAGCTCCGCCAAGGTGTCGACTTCTGCCTCTCCGCAGACTTCCTCCACTTTGTCGGGCTCTCCTCCTTTATCTTATCTTCTCTGTCTCCCCATCTCCCTTCATCCACCCTTGTTTTCAACCCTCAGTCTTCTGCCTCATTATTCTCCTCTTTTCATACTTTACTACTGCAGTGGCTGCCTATTTCAGGAGGTCAAATTTAGTAGTTTTGAACCCTGGAATTATATTTAAAGCCAATTTTAAAAAAAAAACAAAATAAATCTTTTGAAAGACCACTTTTTAGACAGCCCACATGCCTGTGCACACAAACGCATGAAAAAACAGGAGAGCCGGTGATGTCAGCGGTGCAGCCGTGCGCCTCGTACCTAAAACCACATGAAAGCGCAAACCCACTCCAAAATGACTGCTATGATAAAACATGAACCCTGTCACGTCTAGTTTTAATATCAGTAATCAGAGGAAGTGGAGAAGCGAGTTGCGGCAGAAAAACAGAGTGAGTCAGTCAAGTGTTAAGGTGGGTTAGTCAGAGATTACAGCACAATAATAGAGGTGTGGGACTGGTAACTACGAAAAGGGGTCAACCAAAGGACAGCGTGTGTGTGTGTGTGCATGTATGTGTATGTGTGTACAGTGTGTGTGAGTTATGAGTGTTTATCTGAGTGTGTCAGTGAGTAAAAAAAAAAAAAAAAAAGACAGATGGATTAAAAAACCCAATGTTCTTCCAGCATGAGTGCTCCAGGGGCATGCCAAGAACTGCTGATTGCACTACATTTAGGAATAAACTGGAACACAAATACACACACACGCACATGGTTTCTATTACTAAACCTCAGACAACTTTTCCAATATTTGTTCCCCAACCCTACACCCCAACACATTCCATATCATGCCCTTAATTTGGACCGAATTCTAATCAATGTGCTCATGTTACTGTTCAGAGTTGTTTAGAATTTGTAATTTGCCAAATATGTCCTGATTTGTCTTCTTCAGAACTCATACTGGAAAGTCTAGTCGCGCATTGTACCAGTCCAGTAGACTGCAGTAGACTTTACATAAGTCTGGTGTCAGTTATGATCGCTGGTGGGAAAACGTCCAGCTACAAAAGAAGCAATGACCTGAAACTTGAAAGAAAAATCCCAAACTGTGCCTGATTGTTCTGTTAAATTCTTGCTAGCATCATGCTTACACACCTGAATATAAAAGGGGATTCCAGCGCTGCGTCGTGTGGCACACAGTTTGGACGACGGGTCGCTGGATTTGACCTCTTCAAGAACCTCCGACAGCCAGTGGGCCGGAAGCTGCTGCAGGGCCTGACTTCCACTCCTTACACACACACACAGAAAAACATAAACACGGTCATATATACAGTTACAGGGGTCTTATACACATGTTGAATCTTTCAGCTTTTACATTTTCATACACAAGTACACTTCAAACTGTGTATTTGAATGATGTACTATTATCATTTTGTGCACCCTTAGACATAATGTACAATAACTCAACTTTGAATGCAAATGTTTAACAGTTATTACAGTATTTGTATTCATTGAAGTGTATAACCATGTATTCAAACCAAGGAGGAGAATCACACTGCTCACTGTTGCATGTCTTTAACCTTTGCAAATTGTTTACAATTATTATTTGATTATAACAGCAAGATACCCCTATCAGTTCACCTGTAAGCCTCACTGAACCAGTGGGGGGAACCATCAGCGCACTACTGGTAAAGGGATTATACCCAACAACCTAACCAAGGTCACAGAGTAGCTGCAATTTTTTTTTTTTTTTTTTAATTATTATTTTTTATCATTTTTGCCTTTATTGGATAGTGGGCAGTGAAGAGGCAGACAGGAACCAAGGGGAGAGAGAGAGATGGGTATGACATGCAACAAAGGTCTCTGGCTGGAATCAAAGCAGGGACGTTGCAGTTATGTGGCATGAGCAGTAACTATTTGGCTACTGGGGGTCTTTGCTATTTTTATAACCTCTTTGACAAACTGTGGTGATGGCTCTCATGGAGTTTGCCATTGAGTGATTACTTAAGAACAACAACACATTATACTTGATTAGCTTTCAAATACTCTGAACGAGTGGCTCCACAGAAAGTGTCTAAGGGCTTCCACCTGCATCAGTCACAATGAATGTGGAGCTGTTGTCTCACGTGAACCTACTTGTGCGCGTTCCTTTAACATTACAAAAGACGTTGCTGCCCTTTCTGATTCATTTACACTGTTCTCTATGGCATCTGGTACTCCGAGCACTTTAAAACAAATGCTAAGAATATGATCAGAAGCAGGTCTGGCAAACACACACCCACAAGAAACCGCTCTGCCCTGTTCTGTAAGAAGCAGCCGTTTAACAAGAGCCACTGGAGCGAAGAGGACGAATTAAAACAATCCAGTGTGGAGGACCGAGCGAGGGCGCGGCGCACACTCCAGCGTACTCTGTCAAACACACATGGGACACACACACACACACACACACACACATCCTCATTGACAAACACACACTGTGAGGTATATGCTGTAAACAACTGGGAGATATAAATGCACATGACTAACTGGGGAAGTGTGGAACTCAGTCAGAAAGACAAAAACAGAAAGAATGGAAGGAAGAGAGAGAGAGAGAGAGAGAGAGAGAGTGGAAACACAGTGGAACACAGCGGAGCCAGATCCCAAAGGCAGAGCATCAAAAGGCTGCGGTTAAGCACCCCGCAATCAACACCCCATAACCCAGCACACAGCCTGCATACCATCCACACACTGCTCTTCCCCTCCTGAAAACACACAAACACACACACACACACACACACACTCACATCAACACAGGCCCGGAGCAGAACACAAACACGGCACAATAACACACATACTCCCGGCGCTCCTCCACACAACCACTAGAATGTCGCCCTCATTACACAACACACTAGCCTTTCGCTGGTTTCGGTACAAGAACAAAACAAGTGAGTTTGGTTTGAACTGCTCAGTCCTGGGTGGTTCAAAGTCAACACTGCTGCCACGGTTTTGTGGTTCGTCACCTGCCGCAAGGCTAAAGACATCTTCCGTAGCCAGCCGTTGAGGAAAACAGAGAGGTAACAAGAAAGTGAGAAATTCTTTCATGTTGTTCAGGATTATTACTTTTTTCCTCTTCCCCTCCGGAGAATAATGGAGGGATTATTTCCATGAATAGCGGAGGTGATGTGGAGTGTGGAGTTTAATGTTGCTCCTGGCAGCATGTCGCCACAGAGGCTCCATCTGTCTAATAATGTCCAATGTGCATGAGTAGCTTTGAAACAGAAAACTGAAATATGAATTTGGTGATATCCTCAATGATTTTTTTATAGATTTTCCCCTTGATATGATCAGAGTGTCCCATCACTAAAATGGTCTTTTGACTGAAAGTAGACCTTGTAGATTCAATTCTGTTATTGCAATAATTCTAAGTAATAACATAATTAGACTGATGTCTTAAAAGAGACAAATTATTTAATGAGAGGTATATCATCTTTCAGTTAAAGGCACAGATCAATATTTTTGCTGGTTAGCCTAGCTTAGCATAAAGACTGGAAACAGCACCTACTAATCCCTCTAAAACTGACTGATTAACACATCAAGAAAAACAAAAATGTAAAAATGACAATTTATGGCTTGAGGGGGAGTTATGTGGTTGAACTATTACTTAGTGAACGACAGTTTCCTTGCTTCCTGAAGTCATGTCATCACAGGGAGGTTGCCAGGTTTGGTACTATCATGCTTGTACAGTAGCCAAAACCAAAACCTGTGTTCATTGAGTTCAGTGTCTGGCAAGCAGCTCTATAGCAGGAGATACTTGACAGAAGCTCTGGGCGGATAGTTAAGCTGTTGTTTATCAAAAATAGTTCCAGTGTAACTCCCCCTAAAATCTCTAATTGTTGTTTTTACATTTCCGTTCATGTATGGATTCAACAAACCAGATACTAACTGTTAATTAGTCAGCTTTAGACTTGATGTGAGGTGTATTGCATTGTCATATTCTATCAGCAGGTTACATTTTTTCATGCCCATGCGTCTCTGTTGGTTGTCCAGAGGGCTCCAGATGATGAATAATATCAATTATCAAATCTTGATGTAATTACGGTATATTATATCTGAGGAGTGATGCTGAGAGAACTTGTCTTCTTGCTAATGACAAGGCAGAGTAACACTCAGCGTCATGAGGGAAGCTAATGCCCATAGTCATTCAGCAGTATTACCTTTCAGGCCTTTGCCCTGAATGTGAACACACACCTGCACAGCATGTCGGTGAGGCGTACAAAGCCCACATAAGCCAGTTCAAAGGCGCCACGATGACGGGACTGCAGGAGCTGCTGACGGAAGTACAGGCCTACACCCTCCACCTGTAACACAGAGACAGAGAGAGAATCAGCCACTCAATCGTAACAAGGGCAATAGTGCTTTCTAGGTGTGAGTGTGTGTGATATGTGTGTGTGTGTGTGTGCGTGCGTCTGGGCAGGGAGAGTATACTGTTTGACTTCAAAAACTCAATCTGATACTTTAGCCCGCAGCAGAAATGATTGTGACCCGTTACAAAGGGTCAAAATGACATAACGGCAGTCAAAAGGATTATGTGCACCTAGTGACATGCAAGGCTGAACACCCCCTGAACATTTAAAACAGTGCAGGCAGTGAGAAGTGTGTCCCTCTACACTGGTGAAATATGAGGTAGCAGAACTATCTTGCTTTCACTCTTGGAAGATGAATTTTCTGCAAACCAAAATCAGAGGCGGCTATGCTATTTGACATTTCTGCGTTTCTTTTTTAACCACAGAAGAAGCATGAGCAGATGTGCAAAGGGCAGCACTTCTACCTACCTGGTTAATATATGTCATTCATGTGGAGACTGACACATATAATAACAGGCTTTTACATTACATTACTGTATTAATCTAACAAAGACTATAATGGGTGAAATAGCTTAACAATTATTGGATGGATTGCCATGAAATCTTAAGCAGACATTCATGGTCCCCAGTGAATTTGGTGATCCCCTAACTTTTCCTCTATCAGCGACATGAGGTTGACAGTTTTGACCACTGTTGGATGCACTGACATGAACTTTGCTACACATTTGACCCACAGGATGAACTGTAATAACTGTAATAACACCCTAAACTAAGATAGTGATCAAGGTGAACACTACACCTGCTAAACATCAGCAGCGTCAATGTGAACATGTTAGCGTGCTGATGTTAGCGTCACAGAGCTGCTAGCATGGCTGTAGACACTTGCACTTGATAAATATTCTTTTGCTGTAGTACTTCCAGTATATGTATTTGATATGTACTGTATGTAGCTAAACAAACAAGGTGGAGAGTGACTCATGTTGAATTTCGCATCATCCTCTGTCCACTGGTTATATTTATGAGTTTTTTGTTAAAAGTTCAGAAAATAGTCAGCTGACATGCCGAAGTAAAAGGACTTCTTTGGATTCTTAACTAGCTAAGGCTAACTTTGTACAATCCACTGCAAAATGAACACTCCTCATGGATACATGCTTTCAGTGGGAATTCCTCTGGCGGGACAAAAAAAAAAAAAAAAGAGGAAGGCATTAAATTCTACACGTAACCACCCTTTTGGACGCTCTACTTTGTGTTTGTGTGTGAATTCTTTTGTAAGGTCAAGTAATTACATCTAAATGCATGCAATAAACTCAATATAATACAAAAACAATTACCCCTCCACCCAACCTCACCCCTGTAAATGATGTAATCCCGCTCATGGCGAATCTAATGCTGGAACACAGTGGTAAAATGCACATTTTCCCCAACCAGCTGTGTCCTTTAGATAGAAAATGCTTCATTTTCTTCCAAGAATGACTAAAAACATAACAGCAGGGTATAGCGAAGATGATTATTCACTGATGAACTGTATTACCTAATCCCTCTTTAGCCTTTTCTCTGTTTGGCAAGCAAAGTGAAGCTGGCTACACTCTTGTTTTAGAGACACCACTTAGTTTTCAGCCAGTGAGCATTGAGCATGTCAAGCGTGAGAGCGGCATGTCAGTAGCGTGACAAGTGTGTTCAAATAAGGACGCTGAGACATCCACATAATGGCCACCGTCAGTAAAACCATCCAGTTAGTAATAGTGTTAGCAACATTATTCTAACTATACACACACACACACACACACACACACACACACACACACATAACTGAGTGCCGTTTCTGTGGCAGTGTGTAAACTGGTGAGTGTGCTGCAGGTGAGGCGGCAGGGCGAGGCGGACGCAGAGCTCCACTGCCCTGTCATTAAGGCTGTGGTATCACCGCTACCACTGAGGCGGCCAGGCCCCGACTTAGTCAGGGGTGGCATGGAGGGCACAGGGAGGGGTGGCAAGGCCCTGGTGCAAAAAGCCGTGTGTGAAAAGGAAAAAAAAAAAAAAAATCCCGACAGCCGCGTGGGGGATGTGGGGTTAGACACAACATCTAAACTAACACAGACGCAGACCCACAGATGAACCAGGATTACGACAGTCATTGAAACCTTCACTGACGAACCCTAATGTAATGCATTAACGCTGGTGAATAAAAAGCAGCAGAATGTACTTAAACAGAAAAATAAATGAAAAATGTTTAAAATGGATAAACTAAAAAAGAAGTGAAGAATGAAAATGAATAAAACAAAAATGTAGGGCTTAGGCAGCCTGTTTTTGGCCACATGACTGGTCAATAAACTCAACTGACCCTGCAGACCTAAAGTGGACTAACTTAAACACCAAAGTATGGACTGAGTAAACCACAGCGGTACCAAGCCCAATGACTTATCACATTGGTGGCCAGAGTGGACTCCCAGGACAGGCCTGACCTCACCGGAGTAAAAATGGCAGCGACAGTCACTGTTAGATGGCCGTGGCTGCCGGGCCCAGACCGCTGCGGTGCTGAGCTGGGCCGAGCCGGGCCGCGGCTTCGCCTATTTAAAGCTTCCTTCCAGAAGGCTCCCGTCTGTGTAAGTGTTTAAAAGGGCCGAGCAAGCTTCCTGCGCGGGGTGGGGGGAGGGCAGGGGGTAGGGGAGGGCTTTATTTAGACGTCAACTTCCTGTTTGCAAACGTGCCCGTTTCCCAGAAAAACTTCCATGTGCGGAGAACGAAGTTTCCCAAGTCTAATTACATGTATGGCTCAGGGCCGTGACAGTGACCCAAATAGCCAACTTCTCCCTTGACAGCCGAGGGTTAGACAGCACTCTGATAATGTTTGTTGTTGTTGCTGCTCAAGCCAAATGCTGCAATCTACAGGAGGAATTATGAGGTTGTGGTTTAGAGATAGTACGGAGATTAGAAAGCCACAAAGTTATATTTCAGATTCTTCTATTACTACATATAATTAGCACATTTCATTCTTCTTCTCTTCTACAAGTCTACTGAAAACAGTTTGGCATCAGGCAAAGACTTTAACATGTGTAATATTAGCTGTACTGTTTGTAATTGTCAAGTCAAGTCAATAAATTAAGACTTGATTAAATCCAGTGCAACCATCAGAGCACCAGTGCCTTTTAAAAGCTTGTTTCTCACATGTGTCCCTGCATTAACAACTGAAACAGCAGATTATGACCTTTTTTTTTTTTTAAAATGTAAGAATCCATGTCTGGAACCTTCAGAACAACAGAGGAAATCAAGCCAGGAAACTTCTAGAAATCTAGGATCTATATCAGTACATCTTGTGTATTTATAAATTCTATTTTAACATTTTTATCTAGTAATATGATTTTTTTCTGGAAGCATGAAAAATGCAATCACCAAAACAAAATAAACCATCTATCCCTAGAGCTCAGCTTCCACCTAAGTGCCTGAAGTTCTCAAGTTTGAAAGTATGAGACTTACCTAATATCCATCTCAACCCCTGATAGTGGTGGTGACTGACAGTTACAGGAGGAACGGCTGATAAACTGCTTACAGATGAAGAATAAGCATTACGTGATCAGCAGTTTTATCCCTGGAGAGAAATGTAAAGGACAAAACCATTCCATCCATGTATTTTCATAGACTCTGTAAATCTTGATATGTACTGCTGTCATTGTCCTGTTTTCCCCAACAGGAATCAATTAAAGGAGTATCAAAATGATAATTATGTCCAAAAGAGAGTCTCTATTTCCTGAATGATTATGGGTAGGAATGTCATGGTAGTGACAGGAACTGGATAAGTAGCTTTTTACTCTCTACAGCTGTGCCTAAACTCCTATTTGCTACCTGTGCACAGTCTTTTTAGTTCTATACAGCCTAAGAAGTCTTATGCTGTGTCCAAAATTACTTCCTTATTCACTATTCCCTATAAACACTCCAGTTTATTATATTGTGGGCAGGCGATTTGCACACCTGGCAAAGGAGATCCGTATGAACAGTACATTTTTTATTCGATTGTGGGAATGTCGAAGAGCAAAATTAAAAAACAACAGCATGTGTACACTGGTATACATTGCATAAAGTAAATTGTATAGTGTGCTAGGTAGGAAGTATATAGTAATGACAGACAAAGGGTTCCTATTGTGTTAATAGCAGTGTGCGTGTGTGTATGTGGGTGTGTTTTTCTCTTAGCTACAGAGCGGCCAAACAAATGGTCTGTCTCCTCTGTGTTCCCGAAGGGCTCCAACCAATCCAGGCCGAGCCATGCCAAATAAACACCAGAGCTGTCAAACTCCAGCTAACCAGCGACTTTGGTGGTCTGTCACAAACGTACTGTGCAGTACAAGTGTGCTCACACCCAATTTTTGTAAAGCCCTGTCAGGATGTCAAACTAGCTACTCCATCCTCCTTAACCATGAAACCAATTTAAAGACTCTTCAGTCACACCTCCTTGACTCACCAACAGTAATGAATGAAATCAAACTCTTATGGTGCAAATGAAAACATTCTGCTGCTTTAATTCATCATCAGCAGAAATAAAGGAAAAGATAAAATAAAAAATAAAAAAATCAAACCATCATCATCTCTGCACATCAACAACTGCTGCTGTTGCCATGGTGCCGCCCAGTGACAGAAACATCTGCAGTGTTGCCGGGCCAACAAGGATGTAACACAGGATGCTGGCTGGAACGAGATGTGTTTTGGTCTCTTTCTCTCTCTCACACACACACACACACACACACACACACACACACACACACGCACGCACACACTAAACACATATGCCCATGCATGTCATCGCTGCGGTAGGGCAAAATGACTTTGTCCGCACAGACTTAGCCAGGCCCAACTTTCCAAACACTATTGAAATCACCCCACCGACTGTTAATGCTACACACACACTATTCATACACACACACACACATACACGCAAAAGTGTGGAACTGATGACAAGCGAATGAAAAAGAAAAAAGGATGCGGTGAGGACAGAGAGGACAGGAGTTCAGATTTTCCTCTTGTCTGTGTGCTCCTCAGCATGAGTTTGTTAAATCATCGGTTATGTAATGAGGCCCACCGCCATAGTTACCACAGAGGACAACATGGTATCCATGATATCACCGTCAATTATCTCTTCATTACGCTGTGGTGGTGACATCATTATCGAATCCATTTCAGTAGCGACAGTTAATGAGACCCTGGCTGTTTCATAGCGCCTGATATTCTGACCGGTGGGAAACACATCTCACTGTGTCCATCTGTTTTACAGGGAATACTCAATAACTCTTGGAAACTTTCATGGAACTGAACAACTAATTTACAAGCTGCGATGTGCCAAACTGAGCCCTGTGCGTGTGTTTCACAATTCAAAAACTTTCTAATACTTTCTTGCTCCACCATCAGTTAAGTTACTGGAAAATACTTTTCATCACAACTTAACTGCTGTAATCTCAAATATATCGGTTATGCAAGCATCTGGTGGTCAAAAGAAATGAAAACAAATGCTGAGGATTATTTAGTCAGTGTTATTTAGTTGCTATGATTTGGTTATTCTGCTCCGTCACATAGAATCTGCAGGTGTCATGAGCCAAATCTCAAACTTTTTCAGGCCTTTTCGATCTTTATCTGTGATTTGATGAGAAAAATAATGTGCACTTTTTAGGCAATAGTATGGGACAGTAAAGGACGGATTCTGATCAGGCAACTGATCACTTTCATTATTGATTTTCTAATTTTTTCCATTGTAGGATTAATGGTTCTAAAGGCCCTGGGCTAACGTCTTTAAATGTCTTGTTTTGTTTGGCCAACAGTCCAAAACTCACATTTATTAAATTTACAACGATATAAAGAGAAAAACAGCAACTATAAAAAGCCCGAATGGTAAAAACTATGGCCCTCGATCACACACTAAAACACACATTCAGCACATACTTACTACCTACTTTCTCTCTCTCAGGAGTGTAAATACATAGTCAACAAGCAAACACACACACATACACAAACACACACTTTACCCCCTACACTGACAAACACAGACTATGTCTGGTACCCATGTTATTATGGACGTTAACATGCTGAACCACTCAGACAACTATTCCTGTGTGAGTTTGTCTGTGTGTCAGTCTGTGTGTGTGTGTGTGTGTCGATGTGTGTGTGTGTGTGTGTGTGTGTGTGTGTGTGTGTGTGTGTGTGTGTGTGTGTTGTTCGCAGTGCTCAGTGTTTTCCTGCTGGTGGTGGAAGTGATTTGGAAAGAATGCAGTGGAAAGGGAGGGGCGTCGCGGCCGTTAAACCAGCAGGGTCGGGCCTCAAATGAAAGCGCGGCGCTAACGAGGGCGGATGCTAATTGAAGAGCCTCCCAGCATGGTGTCACAAACACACACAGACACACAAACACACACGTTCACATAATTCCCCCGCTACAGTACTTCTACACACATACAGTGAAAAAATGACACCTATTTCTATGGAATACGGAGGGTGTGGATGTAAACATCTTCTACGACTGAGTGTACACATTAGGCTGGGCAGTCATCCGTATTTTTAGATTGTCCCACCGTCATTGCATGAGATCACAAATTCCCGAATGTTCGTCTGCGTTCTCAGGAACACGCTACCACAGCTCAGCTGTTGTTGCCTGGTTAACCTTGTTAATCATCCAATTCCCATGTGACAATGAAGCAGGAAGACTGGCGAGAAGACAGAGCTGATGAGCGGTAGCAGGATATGTTGGGGAGCCCTCTGTCAGATGTGGAAAGGTACTGACACACAAAAAAACTCATTGGAGGGAGCAGAGCTTGGACTATTTTGGTATATTTTGGTTCTAAATGGAACATAACTAGTGGAATACCACAACAGGCAGATTAGGATTTTTATACAATTCATCTGACTTTCTTGCTCCCAATATTCTGATTATCAATTCAATAACGGTGGTAACTTTCCACTACATTTAAAATCAAGGTACCAAAAATACTGAGTCTGTGGCTTACCTGGACTGAATGAATGTAAATGATAGCAAAAACAAATTTTACACTGAAATTGACAAAGAAACTATATCTAATGTGGATCAATCAACTCTGGCCAATAGCTGATTCACTTAATGAGGTTAGTATCAACCCTGATAACAATCCCGTGGAGCGAAGCATACCTATTGACATGGATAAGTGATATTTTTGGACTGAAGTTGCTAATCTAGAGTAATTACTGCCATTAAATATTTGTCCATGTTTCAAACCACAAAACACCCTACTTACAAGAAATTCCAGGAAAAGACCAAAACAAAGGCATTTTCCGACTTCCCTACCCTGTTTGTAGCACTCAACCAAGCCGTTGGTTGCTAATGAAGACGAATATATGTTTTCATTTTGTAAAAAGGCTAAATAATATCCTTAGAAACATCTAGGCACTGTTGTTTTGAGTAAATGTTACTCAAACAGGAGGAAAAACTGTTTTCGTCAGGACTAAGTTCAACTACAGGTTTGGTGGACTGGCAGGTATTTACAGCAGCAAGACGTGTATGTGGAACTGACTCAAAAATAACATTAAGTGCCCTTGATCATGGTAATGAAGGAACATGTCGCCCATTTCAACAGTATGTTTATAATGGCCAAGAATGGAGTGTTATGGCACAGAGGAATTAAGCTACAGATGGCTACAGTGAGGGGATCTGGTGGCTCTGTTTAGCTTTGGGAGGCATTTTGCTGGCATGGTTTGGCTCCACTTGTCCCCTTAGAGGGAAGGGTCACTGCTAATCAATACAAAGTTGTTCTGAGTGATCACCTTTATCATATGATAAACCATTTCTATCCTGATGGGAGTGGTCTCTTCCAGGATGATGATGCCCCATTTCACAGGGCAGGAGGGGTCACTGAATGGTTTGATGAGAATGAAGATGATGTGAATCATATGCTATGACCTTCACAGTCACCAGATCTCAACCCACAACAATGGGGGATTTTGGACCGACATGTTAGACGACCACCACCATCATCAAAACACCCAATGAGGGAATATCTTTTGGAAGAATGGTGCTCATCCCTCCAGTAGAGTTCAGAGACTTGTAGGATCAATGCCAAGTCACATTGAAGCTGTTCTGGCAGCACATGGTGGTCCAACACCTTACTAAGACACTTTATGTTGGTTTTTCCTTTAATTTCTCACTCGTCAGTGTATCAGGCTTTGAATAGTAAAGTCAAAAGGCTAACAACACTTATTAATTAAACCGGTTTAGCGTCACACAGTCTGTGGTCGGGACAAGAACAATGAAAGTGACAGTTGCTCTCTGACTCTCATAATGACGCTAACGACTGCTTCAAACGCGATATGAGGTAACGGCGGTAAGAAAACGTGAGCGAGGCATGTGTGCGAGTGTGTTGTGTACGTCACGTCAGGGTTTCACCTGTTCCTCTCTGATGAGCCCGGGGTGTGTGCGTGCGTTGTCGTTGGTGTAGTGCAGAGGCAGGCTCTGACACAGCTGTCCGAGCAGCATGGCTACTTCCTTCATGCTCCGCCAGCAACATACCAGCACCATCTGGGCTGTCACCCTGTAGCCTTCACCTCCTGGAAGCAACACACACACAGTCAGACACACACACATGAAAAAAAAAAAAAACAAGGGAAAAGTTTGATCACTTCTTGAAACTCTTAATAATTTACACTGAAATATGTGTTTGTTTTGTTATGTAATGTACCACATTAAAGCTGTCTATTGAATGGAAACTAAAAACAGTCTCATAATGTGTCTACTCATTAATGTGGGTTGTTTATTTTGGGTCACAAACACTACACACAGCGAAAACACACACACACTACAGAGCCGATTAATTTTCTTTATGACTGTGAAGTTACAGTAGTTTAGATTATTATTAAATAAGTGACAGACTGTGTATTGTGTAAATATAGCTCACAAAAAAAAAATGACAAACACTGCCCCCGTCAGGACATCACTGATATAGCACCCACAATCAGTGACGACTTGAGTGGTTTTCCACAGTCTAGTAAACAATGAAAATTATACTAGTGAAATATAGACTCTTTAGCCTAATGAGGCATGGCTTGTGCACAATTTGAGAACCAAGCTTCATATTTCATATTTGTTACCCTCAGTTCACAAGTAAACACAAGAAAGAGTAAAAAACCTTGAGTATTTTTCTGCATGTTGAACAGACTGAGTGTGATATAATGATCCGTAACCCACCTGTATCTAGTGACGGTGTGTGTGTGGTCTGGGTTTGTGCGTCATCATCTCCGTCATGTGTGTCCAGCTCTCTGGCATTGTTGAAGAAATCATTGGTGTCTCTGGGCTGAATCTCCTGCAAGATCTTCTGCAGTCCTGTTGACGTATCTGTTCAAACACACAATATATAATCATATTGTCAGACTTTGTCCTGTCCCCTGTGTACATTTCTATATCTATGTTTGGATGCTTCCATCAAATTCAAATATAACTCCAAAATATTCTCTTTTTGCTACTATTGGGATATTACATGCTGCTGCAAAACTTGACACCAGGAGTGAATAATACTTTGGAAAATCTAGTATTTTTTGGCAAAGTGATTAAAATATTCCCCCAAATTTCATGGGGAATTGATTTTGATGATCAGTAAGACCTTCAGAGACATGCAGGATGGGCCTCCTGTAAGAAGCACTTCTACAAACAGATTCGTTAAGTGGCACATACAAGTGATTTAAGACAACTTGTGGTATTCACCACTTTTCTCAAACCTAAAATTTTCTCTTGGCATGCTAATTTACTGAGAAGTTCTTTTGCCTTTTTTTTTTCTTTTTTACTTCATTGCCATATTTTTTTAAGCAAGTCGTCCAGGGCGACTTCTTCTGGGCATTACCAATATCACCTAATAGGATATATTCTGTTGTTCATCCCTATGACTGTCACGTTCCCTTAAATGCCTCCTGTTTTAGTCACGCCTTGCTTTAAAAAGACATTTTTTGGCGTCTAACTTCATATCAAACCATTCCTTCTTGAATTATGTTGCAGTACGGCTCGGTGACAGTCATAGTAATATTTGTGGTCCCTCAATAGAGCTACTGACAATGCTAAATTTGTTATGTTTTCATCTGCTGATTTCCAACAGCAACGCGGTGTGAATTTTTTATTTTTTCTCTTGGGTGAGCCGTATATATGCTAATGATCAAATCTCACCTACTCCTCAAACTCACATTAGCAATTCAGGAAAAGTTGGTGCAGTTAGGAGAGTTTTCTGGCTCAGACTCGGTACATAAAAGTAAAAGGTTTAAGACAAGATTATGAAAATGTCCTTGTATGATGCCTATTGAGTGTATGCAGCACAGTCTAAACCCAGATCACCTGAGTCAGTATCCATGGGGATTAGTCCTTCTGGAGAGGAGCTCTGAACTACAGGGGAGACCACATCAGACATCCTGTAGCACATCGCAATCAGCTCCGACACCAGACACCTCCACTGCTCAGTGTGGCTCAAACTCCTAAACACAAACATAAATCAAAACACAGAGCATGTGATTATGGTCAAGACTGAATTTGATCTTCAAATACAGTGTGCTGTTGCACCAGAATCTTGGTGCCGACAGCAAATAAATGTAAATGGAAGTAGAGTGTTTGGGATGTGAATGTGTAGTTGTGGTGATTGTTCTCACTCTGTGTCTAGATGCTGCAGGACAGCAGTGATGCAGTGAGCTCTGCCGTAGAGAGGATAGGAAGCAGCTGCCTGCAAGAGAGACGACTCAGCCCTCGACACCTCCGACTGCAGACAGCGCAGCAAGAACTGAATCACTGAGCACAGGAAAACAATACAATACATATCAATAGCATATCATAGCATACTACTTATATCAGTCTAATGCATACATCTACAAGGGCTACACATCTGGGGTCTCATTTATAAAACAGTGTGTAGGATCCATACTAAAAATGTACGTGAGCACAAAAGCTGAGAATGGTGCACGCCAAAAAAATAATCAGATTTATAAAATCGTGTGTACGCATGAATGCACGTGTATTTCCCTTTATAAATCACAATCCACCTGGAAGTGTGTGCACGTGGATCATCCTTGTATCCTGCTCTCTACACGCCCACATTCAACCACAAATGGTCAATGCAAAAATATTCATGAATATTGATGTACATGTGTTTCTTTTGGCTGGACCAATCAGTCTCTCTGTCTCGAGACGCCTGACCAATCAGTGTAGAGAGTCAGCGTATCCTCTCGCTCTTCACTTGCGCTCGGGCAGCTGAAGAGGGTAGACCGCAACAGACTCGAACGGACTTTTACTGTTTTATTTCCCTGTTTTTGGACTTCTTATGTGTTATGTGTGTAACCCAAAACAACCATATACAACGTCAATAAACATTCCTGTGGATCGTAAAGTCAGACATCTCTGGTTGAGCTCTTACTGGACACCCTGCAGCCGGCCAGTTCCTAGTTAACCACTTTTAAGTAGTTTATACACCACACACACTCGATAGTTACAATAAAATAAACACTGTATTCATTTATATTTACTCCAAAATCCAGCATACAGGTGTTTCTAATTTACACAGTCCATATATGAGTGCAGATGGTGAAGATGTGGCGGTGAGGAGATTGGAGAAGGCACAGTGTGTGTGTGTGGCAGCCATCACGGTGTCTCCAGTGTGCTCTGAGTTCAATTCAATTCACCATCTGCATCGCAATTTTCCCATCTCCAAAGTGTCCATACGCAAGGGTCAGAGTTTACATACAGGTGCACACATGCTGCTGTCAAGTTTGTTTTTGTAGATCACATTTTATAGATTGCATGAGGAGTGACGCACGCCTCTTCCAGGCCCCGTTTTGTGCGTACACAACGGTTGTTAATGAGACTCCTGGATCTTACCAGCCAGAGTGTTGAGCTCCAAGGTGACGGCCTCAGAGGCCTGAGGGGGTAAGGACGTAGGCTGGAAATCGACGCCCTGCTCCTGGGCACAGTGTAGCAGTGCCTGGATCAGGTCCGGCTGGTGGAGCAGCAGGTGGAGCAGGTGGGCTGCTGTGACGCTGTCAAAGGGTTTGGTGCTGGTGCTGAGGTCCAGAGCAGCCTGAAGAACACGACGCATCCTCTCCGGCACCTAACATCACAAAGAGCACGGTGAGATCAACTGAATACCACGACAGAAGTTGATGATTGTGGAATCCAGCTACTATGCATAAAGCTAGTGTTTGGAATAATGGGCTGTTATAGTTTTTTTTTCAGTTGAGTGGCTGAGCTTGACCCTCATATTAACCTGTAGTCCCACAGCTGATGGAGGGAGCTGCCGTAGCAGCGTGGAGGCCAGTTGTTTGACTTCCAGGAAGTTGCTGGCTACACAGTAGAGGACATTCTGAGCGTGGGTGGAGGTCACAACTTCACCCAGGGCAAACCCATCAGACCCTGAGGTAAAGACAGAGGTAGAAATAAAGAAGGATGAGAGGAGACAGAGAGTGAGAAGAGGCAGGGCATATGCTCAGACAGCTAGAGTATCAGGTTAGCATCAATGTGACGAGGCTAGCCGGTGATGAAAGGTGTTTGCTCGGGTAACGACAGGAGAATGTGTTCCAGCGCTGTTAGCTGGCCACTGCAGCCGAGCATCATCACTAAAGGTGTCCTTGAGCAAAGCACTAAACTAAAAACTGCTCTGAGTGTGCTGGACACATATAACACTGTGTTCTGATCTTTATGGTGAATAGCTGTTCCGCCTGATAAGTTGCAGTATGAGGTACCCCCATGGTTCGGATGTTACAGTTAAACTTGGTGTAATTATATGTATTATCAATTTGGGTTGTCACAGTGAAGGAGCTTCCTCAGCAGTGACTCAGGGTGGCTCAACAGCGCGATATGCAGCATAGCACCTTTTTTTTGTGCAAATCAAGGTATGTTAGTCTGATTATGTGTTGGCCGAATGGAGCAGCAGTACCTGACAAACACAGAAAATACTTTAAATCATTTTGTGGCAGGAAACACTGGCCTACAGCCAAGTCCCCTTAAACCTGGGATTTATGAATGGAGTCTGGCTGCACGAGCCTTTAGATTGTATGATTGATGGAAAACTACTTTACATCGCATGTTTAATGGCAGCTCGGCTTTCACGGTGACCGTGGAGAGTTTAAACATATAACCGAGACAAAGTACTCATACAGGTGTGTTTTTAACTACCGAACATCTGCACAGACCCCCTGGTCAGCTCACTGGGCTGACCGGGTGAGACGCTTAGCATGTGAGACGCTGCACATGGCGGGTGGGATCCTCCAGAGCCACCGGACCAGGGGAGCTACCAAACATTCAATACACACGCATTGAAGTGTACAACAGGAAGGGCCTAGCAACGTGAACATAGCGCGGTTGTGGTGGTTGCTCGCCATCCACCGTGGTGGCGCAGTATTGCAATATTGCGGTTATTGCCACAGCAGTATTATCATTATCTCACAGCATTATATTTATTCCTGTATCCTTGTCAATACATATAATTAAAATATACTGTAATGATGGAAACAGTGTGTCTTTTACACAGATGTGATGCTGTGAAACTGTAAAATGTACTGATTCTGCTGCTGAGCAGTTCACATACCGGTGCTGAAGGTGAAGAGCTGGCCCAGTAGACCCAGCAGGTGGAGGGACATGAGGCATTTAGAGAAGGAAGCTCCAGGAAGCAAAACTTCCAACAGCCTCACACACAGCCAGCGCAGGAATTCCTGGATCGCACACACATTTATATAAAAGCATTTCTAAAAACAAAACTAAAAAATACAACATTGGGGGAAAAAATCCACACTAAGGCTGATTATACTTGTCGGAAACTTTGCATTCATGTGTTGTATGTGTGTGTGTGTGTGTGTGGTATACCTTGTACAGATGTAGCGTGTGTTGGTCTCTGTCTCTCTGCTCCTGCTCTCTCTCCTGGCTCCGTCTCTTCTGCAGCAGCTGAGTGCTGTCCTTCACTCTACAAAGCAACTGTGGAACAGAGCAGAACACGTGCTGATTGTACGTCACCAGCTCAACATTTCCAATGCAATGAGAAAATAAAATCCATCGAGAACCGTTTTCAAACACCAAAGATGATGTGAGGTCAATGACTGACCTTCTTCATCAGGCTGACTGTCTGCTGTCTGACACCTGGTGATTGGCTGTTGAGATTGGGTAGCAGGAAGTGGCGGATAAGGTCCATTTCCTGTGAGGTCAGAACCTCAGTGCTGCGATGGCTCTCACACACCAAGCCCAAAGCATCCATCCTTACCTGGCCAGTAAGAGATGCACAAAAACATTAAATGGGAAATAAACATACACAAAATTTATAAAAACGTACACAAGATTCACAAGTATACACACTTCAGGACACAGATGCACTCACTTGATCATGTTTGTGTACCAGTGCTTGTTGGAGCAGGGAGAGGGGCACCAGTCCTCCCCACAGACCTTCCTCTGAAGACAATACAACGCCCTGAGCCCTGGCTGCCCGCAGGCACGTCATCAGAGCCCCCAGCGCACCCCTGCTGCCTGAAGGACCTAACGAGAAAAAACACTTTAAGTGAAGAGACACCAGTAGAGCAACCAGAAGGGAAAAAAGAAAGTAGATACAGATGTAAAGGATGTAAGTGTGTTTGTTTGTGCAGACGACCTTTACCTGAGCTGCACGGCGGTGTGTCTTGCAAGGCCTGCACCATGTGTGCCAGACTGGAGGGGCTGCAGCGAAGCAGCTTGGGCAGGAAATAGTCCAGGATGTAAGTGGTCTGGTCCAGTCTAGCACGGCACAGCACCTGTAGCAAGGGGGTGACCCATGTTTGGTGCCAACGCTCCATCCAGTCCTCTGTGGCTGTCTTGCCTGCTGCGCTGGCTTCAGCAGCTAGCTGCGCCTTGTGGCTAACAAACAGCCTCTCCAGCAGGTCGCTGGCATACGGAGCCAGGGTCTGGTCACCCATCAATCCCAGGAGACATGAAGGCAGCTGTGGTTGGATCTCAAGCAGGTACCCCGCCCCATACAGCTCCACAAGGCAGCCTAATGAGCCGTACTTTCCCCTCATGTGCCACTCCAGTCGCAGCAAGCTTTGGGTGAGCTCTGTGATGTAAGGGTCCTTGGTTGGGTCAGAGGTCGACAGGTTGGTGTGCTGATGGAGGAGGAGGAGGTTGCGGAACAGGGAGCGGGTTTGGTGGCGTACTCCATCTAGTGGGTGTTCCCAGTGGGAGTAGATATGCTCCAGGAGGTGTCGCTGGAGATCAGAACCTCCACTAAGTGACTGCTGGAGGCTGGGAGGGCAGGGCTGCGTCTCCCCCTGCAGGCAGTCCAAGGCAGCTCCACTCCACAGGGTCAACACCCGAGCCACCACCATAGCTGTACTGGACTCCTTTATACTACAGCAGGGAGGATAAACAGAAACTTCTTAAATAAACCTGCAATCACAATTTCTTCCTAGCTCTAGACAACACCAGGATATTTCATTCAGAAGAACTTCTGAGACACGTTTCAATTGTGATGATTCTCCAATGAAGAAAGGATCGACATTTACAGTAGTCAGTACTGGATGGGAATTAGTTTTTTAGAAGTACCTGACATCTAAATCCAGCAGTGTGTTTGGGACCAACAGCAGCAGTTTTTCCCACTGTGGCCCTGGTAGGGCCCCCTTCCAGCTCAACATGGCCAGAGCCCCATGACACAGATACAGAGAGACACCTGGTGGGCGACTACTGGTACACAGACCCTCACACCTCTGCTTGAGCCACTGAGGGGCCGACCCCAAACCCTGCGCTGAGCCGCACAGCAAACTGCACACCTGATACACAAAAACAAAAACAAGAAGGACCAAGATACAGAAATACAGCTTAATATGACATCACTGTTTCACATTACATTGTGATTTACTGATTCAGATAAGACTGCAGCTAAATATTGATTTTACCGTACACTCATTTCAAGATGCTGCTTTGTTAGTTTACATTTGTATAATCATGTAAGATAATTACTTTACAAGATTCAGAACATACAAATAAATCTTTTTAAAATGTACACTTTTAATCCTCAACTCACCACAGAAGCAACTTCATCTCCAGAACCCATGACAGACCTGATTAACAAGACTACAGCCATGCCAGCGGTGCTCTGGACTGCCTGGATGAACTCCTCTATAGGCAGGGAGAGGAACAGAGGAGGGAAAGAAGGGAGAGTGTGTGCTGTGTGCATTACATTTGTGATTTATTGTTTCTGATTTGCCAGTTTAAATGTCTCGTATTTAAAATCTTTGAGCGGTCATGAAGGTCTGAGTGTGGAGAAACACTTGTGTGCTAATGACAAGGCACTGCAATATAACTGCTCCTCAAAAGCTGCTGTGCACAAGATCTACAGGTAACAGTTAATATTTGCAACATTCGTTTTCTATGCAAATAATGACTGATATATTGGCAATTAGATGAAAGCAGGTCTAGGCGTAAACCTCTTTAAAGGTCGCTCAAGGAGAAGTCTTGTTCTGAAATCTCACGAGAGTTGAGTTGTTGTCGAAATCAGCTAAATAATCAGCCGTGACTTTGAAAATCTTTTAGATAACACTAAGCTAAGCTTTCTGTACTCCAACACAACAAACTCCTCCCAGCACTCCTCTCTCCAACTCAGTCATGGCTAAATATTTAGCTGATTTCGAAAACAACTCTTGCAAAATTTCAGGACGAGACTCAACATTCGATAATGTTGTCAGACACTTATAATAACAATCTGAGCCTGTTAGTGGCAAAAACAAGCACTTGGACATATTGACGGTGCACTATTGCCCCATTGGATTACATTGCAGCCCATTTCGCATCTGGTGGCTGAAGCACTCTCACTCAATGCTGGACCAATCTCAAAAATCATTGTCCCCATTAGTCACTTAGACACAAAATGATTGGTTGAAAACTACCAAATTTTCCCTTTAAGCTGAATCTCTGCACATGTCAGTGAGTTCCATGTCTTACCGTCAGTGAGGATGTGTATGTAGCAGCTCAGCAGGCTGCTTAGTGTGTCCTCCAGCTTACAGTGATCCTGAGCAGCCTGCAGGGCAGCACTGATGGTCTCCTGAGATCTCTGAATCACCAGCATGGACGTCTTCACCGCCGTCAGACAGTGATGCATCAGCTGGGCCTGAGCTATGTGACGGCCTACCAGACCACTAAAACAACAGCAGGGGGCGACAGAGACACACAGAGAGACAGATCACATATTGTGAATATCAGCAGTGACCAGGTTCTCATGTATCAGCATGTATCTTATGTATCAGCATGAGTTTTTGCACTTTGCACTTTTTGGTAACGACGAAATAAAGCATTTGGGGTTTAATAAAGTATATTGTAATGCAAGTAATGTATGCACTAACTTGTTAACTTTCAATATGAGACTAAATTAAATGCCAAATATAAATAAGTACAAAACAGATATGAAAGGGGAGATGTAAAGAATACAGGATATGCCTCCATACCTGTTCTGGTGAAGGTATTCACTAAGTCCTTTGTGAAGGAACTGCAGCACTACGAAGATAAGAAGAGAGTCAACAAGAGGATTTTCTCAAAATTACAGTCCTCATTTAAAGTAGAGCTGATAATCAAATAATCATCTCAGTCATTTTTCAAGCATAAATGCCAAACACTCACCAGTTCCCGCTCTTCCATTGAGATAATTTGCTTGTTTTCGCAGTTTTACATCATTGTAAATGGAATATCTTTGGGTTTTGGACTATTGGTCAGACTAAACAAGCAATTTGAAGATGTTATCTTGGGCTCTGAGAGACTGGTGGGCAATTTTTCCGCAATTTGTGACATTTTGTACATTAAGTGGATAATCATTTAACTGAGAACATAATCAGCAGATTAATCAAATATTAAAGTAATTGTTAGTTGCAGCCCTAATGTAACACTTTTTAACAAGAAAGCTGGGCACTGACCTTCTGGCAGCAGTTTGTTGATGCATCTCTCACCTGGACATAGAGGATACGGCAAAGACAGTTGTTTAGCGAACTGAACAAGAGGAGGTGATCAAAAGAAGTATATATCAGCAGTGAGAACAAAGGCAATCGATCACCCACTCACCGAGAGGGAAGCCGTCTGCGCAGGCAGCGATGGTGTCTACTATGTGAGGATATTGGTCTGAAGCTGGGTTGGACAGACAGTCAGACAGGCAGGCAGACAGACAGGCTACAGTCCGCTCCTGAAGCCAGGCTGGTACTGAACCCAGGGTACTGAGGAGAGCAACACAGAGACATGTTATTTATCAGAGAGCTTAATAATGTACTGTACACACAAACAAAGTGGAAATAAGGCATAACAAACTTGTAGAGCCAAAACTTTTGTGGTCCAAAATTATATTCTTACAACCAAATAAAAACAGCTTTATTGCATTTTCTTTCAGCTTTCAATTGCAAACTGAACAGTTGTGGACTTAAGAAAACTGACAAATAAAAGTGTGATTCTGGCATGACACAAATGTAGCTGCGACATGAGAGGATGATATTCATTAAGAAGATTGTAGAGATATTTATTTTAAATGATATGACAGCAGGACTTAGGATTTAAAACACAGAGGGATCAGTTCTTGCTGTTTCTCTTCTGAAGGCAGAATAAAATCTGTGATGCCAACTGGTTACGTCCCAAGCTAGTGACCACAGAATTTCCCACATCTTCTCCTTCTCATTTCAAACTAAGAATACTTAAACTTAGTTTTGTACCTGGCAATGGCCCGTCGTAGAGGGTTCTTGGCCTGCAGGGAGGTGTAGACCAGAGCCAGGGTGTGTAGACAGGCCTTTAAGAGAGCTCCATCAGGCTGCTCTTCACTCAGTGCCTCCAGCTGGGACCCTGCCTGATGCAGCATGAACACACACACACACACACACTAGTTATATACTGTCAGTAATGCTTTAGAGAGAATACTTGACAAGATAATGCATATCATCCCAGACACACATTAATCTTGTTGTTATACAGTGCTATTTTGATCACTACTATTATCATTATGCCTTCAACTGCTCTCCAAACCAACCTTTTTAACCAGCTGGATCTGCTGCACTGGCTCTGTCAGCTTCAAACAGGATTGTAAGGTCTGGGCAACCTGCCTGACTCCATCTTCTCCTCCATCCAAAGAGAGAGACGCTAAGAAAGACCAAGATACACACATTGTTAAACATTAAAACTGACACACATCATGCAGTGGAAGGTCCACACATCTAGTCTGAAAGAGCTCTGTGCACTTATAGTTTTGGGCAGCACCTATAGGATTTGAATGTGTTTTCAGTAACCACAGCATCAGTGAGCACAGCTTACCTATCAGCTTGTGCAGATTCTCCTCGTCCAAAACAACAGCCTCTACTTTGGCTGTCTTCTTCTTCACCACCATGACTCTGCCCTGTAAAAGCACCAACAGTTAAGTCACTTCCATGACTGCAAGAGTGTTTATGTGAGAGCAATATTTCCAAATTCAAATCATCTGAGAGGTTGAGTGAGAAGGGATACCAGTTACAGATACCAGATACCAGTACAAATTCAACCCTTCACCTTCACCATCTCTCTCTCTCCCTTTGACACACACACATACACATTTTATACATAAATACACACATGCTTAAACTATTTTCTTTCTGTTGTTACTGCAGTATTCGCTTTTACTTGGCTTTCTCATAAGTCCTGTTACTAGCATCTCCTAACTATTGCTAGCTCTCTGGCATTGACTCTGCGTAAGAAAATGTAAAGGCGAGACAGACACAACAAATAACGTAACAGTAAAACCATTATATGCTTAAAAAGAGTCGAGGAGTAACCAAAGTGTAAAGTTATACATCAACAACGTTCACCTCAATCCAGCATGTGGTTTACTCTGAGCTTTCTGCTTCTGGTGGTAGCCTTCTTCTTCTTCTTTGGTTTTACCGACGTTAAGGGTGCATGGCGCCACCTGCTGTACCGGAGTGTGTAACATCATGACTTTAAACAACAAAAACTAA
This sequence comes from Thunnus albacares, assembly GCF_914725855.1. Lineage (NCBI taxonomy): Eukaryota > Metazoa > Chordata > Actinopteri > Scombriformes > Scombridae > Thunnus > Thunnus albacares. The sequence goes on from NC_058119.1 coordinate 5,543,028, forward strand.
CAAAACAAATAAACAAACGAAAAAAAACTGTAGCTGCAACTTCTAATGTCAAGCTAGATAATAATAGAGCTTCCACGTCCTGTAATTTATGTTTTTTTCCTCAGACTAAAATTAGGTTTATACATTAGGCAAAAAGTACAATGAAATATGTATTTGTATTTGTACTTTTTGGTAGTATATTATTCCATATCTGCTTCTGAGATTAAAACCAATAGTTTGATACATTTTTGTGGTTGAACGAACCTTGAAGACATATTTGTACACACTTGTACACTTGTACCATCCACACAGCAGCAGCCTGTTCTCCCTGCTGCCCTCAGGTAGGAGGTACAGGAGTTTCAAAACACACACCAGCACACTGAGGAACAGCTTTTTCCCCTCAGGCCATAAGACTACTAAATAAATAACACACACACACACACACACACACACACACACACACACACACACACACACACACACCTCTGTGCAATATTTGTCAGACCAGTGATTGAATACCATATGCAACCTTTTTGTGTCTTGATTCTGTCTTTTTATGTACTTTATATATTTTTAATGCAGGATGACTATCACTCTGACCGGCTTATCTTTGTTAAGGTGCTGGAATTATCAGTTAGTACAAACTGCTATCAGACTTTCATCACAGCATACATCTCTATAATGTATATTCTGATGAGGGTCTGATAGACCGAAAGCTAAAAAGTAAAGTGCATAGATCTAAATGTGTGGAAATCTCTTGCATCAGTTATATATATATATTTTCAAAATGTATATATTTTCAAAAAAATACCTATGTATATTTTGTATTGCTTTTATTTTTTGTTATTATATTTCATATATCTTTTTTATATACAGAATTATTATTTACTTTTTTCTGTAATGGAGCCTCTCAGCCAGAGTATTTGATACGGTGGTACTCGTTTAACCAGAGTGACAATAAACATGTTGAATCTTGGATCTTGTATAATATATTTTTTTAGTTTGAATCCATACTAACACAGCTTTCCTGTTTTGTTCTGGTAAACTTGACACACCTATAAAACATGCTGCTCGGTGAGACGTCACTTCCGATAAATAGTAGCTCACCCTCGGTCTTTCCATAAAATAGCGCTCCGGGTTCTGATTGGTGGAGAGCTTCCGTCAATCAAAGACAAACTTTGTCATCCTGCAGCGCAGGGAAACGCCTACCTGATATGTGATTGGATGCATTTCACGAAACCACACCGTCTCTCCAACCCGCTCCCAACTTCTGCCTGAGAGCTGAAATGAAAACCTCTGGGAAAAAGAGAAATTCATCATTTTTACTCATGAATTAGGATTTTTTCCCCCACACAGGAATAATAAGAAATATACAGACGTTGGAGTCGACATGGCGTGAAGTCTCGTGTATAGTGTCGCTTCATCAAATATTCTTAAGGGTAAGCAGAGAAACTTTGATGAAAATGTGTCTCTAACTGACGCTGTTTGACCTTTTTATAGTGTGAATCATTTAAACGTTGTTTTTTATTCAGTTGTTGAGCACTAGTGTCTCACTTGGCAGTTATTTGGTGTGATAATGATGTGAAATTCATGAATTAGCTGATGATAGTGTGAATATTGGCTGCTGTGGTTTGTCATTACTCATAAATTCACTGTTTTCAAGCTAAGAAAGTAGCTAGTGTTGTTTATGTGTGTTTTACTAGCTGCTGTTGTAGGCAGCGTTGTCTTAAGAGCTATAGCTCTAAAAATTTGTAAACTATTGAAATTTGAAATTTACTTCGGGTCTGCAATAAATCACAGAAATAATCAGGTCATATGTATAAATATACACATTCATATACACGCATATATACATGGACACATAAAACGGAGGCAGATACTCAAATACCACAGATGAAAACAACACAATAACACAACTTAAGAGATTTCTGCAGTCTGAAAAAGGTGTAGGAGATGTTACAGCTTATGCCCTTTAACAACACATCATATTTGACCTCAAAAGGTAACATCAAACACAAATATCTCAACAATATATAGTATTTTTTAATGACATGCTAAAATATTCTTGTGACAACGAAAACACAGTTTTAGCTGTGATGTGTTATAGTCTATAAATTCAGAGAGAGCTACACCTTATACCTGTTAGCTAGCTAGCTCACTGCTTGACTACTACTAAAAATTTTAAGTCTCTGTCAGAATAGAAATATATTTAAGTAATCCTTTTAGTTTAAAAAAAAAACCAACAACTTAATATTAATATCATTATCAGTGTACTTTGTTCCAGTCAGCAGGCATTCATTACAGTTCATTTTACAGTTACAAGTGATTTATCTACACATAGTACATCTTCATCTTAACATAAATGGTGAGTAGCAGAGCTCTTATAGCTGTTAATGGCTCACTACATCACCAGTCCAGACCAAAACACAGTGAAACCCTCAGACAGCACATTCTCTCTCTGTACGCTGACACCGACTTTACTCAACAGGAAGTGGGAAAGAAAGCGACAGACAGACAGAAAGAGACATAAAAGAAAAAGAAACAGAGTCAGGGGTTAAATAGCCTTTCATGTTTTCCACCAGTCACATCCTTTCATCATCACTGTGGAATGAAGGAAGAGATGAGTGTGCAGAAAATGTAATCTGTCCTCCATTATAGAAAATTGACCAATATTCACATATGATCTTATTTAGATTTATAAAAGATGTATTTACAAGTAAATGTGAGTGAATTAGCTTCTCAGTAAGATAACTATATCAGAGTCACTACAAGTCTATAACATTTTTTATTGAGGCAAAAGACAATTTAAACCTCAGCAACCGACTAGACTATAAAAAGGGTGAGAGAGGGCAATTTACTATGAAATTAATGATATGATTAACAGCAATGCAGCGTAAATTACAGCATATTAAAATGATACAAGGTGTTTTAAAGTGTTGGTTGACAAAAGTGGCTTAACGTCATTGTAAGTGTGAGTTACAATTTCAAACTGTTTCATATAAAAAGCCAATGATTCCACATTTGTATCCCTATGCAACATGTCATATTAAATTCTTGCCCTCAGTCACTTGTGTTGTTTTGTTTTGTGGGGTGAGAGCTCTTTTTTTCTTGCCTTCATCAGTGTCGACCACAGCAAACAAGCAACAGAAATAAGTGGAAACTGGTTTATGGCCTCCCTCCACACATGTTTGCAGTCTCTTTGTGAGGAGGCCAGGCTGGTAATGAGAGGTTATTACTTGGAAGGGAAACCTAGACTTTCTATCTTCCTCCCTCTGGTCTCCTCCATCAGCGATCCTCATCTCTCTCTCTCTGTCTATCTCTCTCTCTCTCTCTCTGTGTTTACCACCTGTTTTCCAACGATAGTGTTGGAAAACGTGATGCGAGTCCGCCCCGGGGAGCTTGTTGAGGGTGTTTTGGAATAATACAGTGGTCTTTATCTGTTTGGCCAAGCTAAGCGATACACCCACTGCCCACACTGGTCCGGTTGGGCTCGACCCTGGAATATTTCAGGTGCTGGCTGATGGCAAAACATCTGCACTTGCATCTGTCTGTCTGCTTTTGTTTGATATATGGAGTTTATTCGACATTCTATAGCCTTTTAACAAGAGTCAATACTGCTCAGTGACTGCTGTCCATCTCTGATATGACTGATAGGATAAAGTTTGATGTATTTCCTGTTAATTAAAACTGATCAATATCATACTCTTTGTTTGTGACCTGAGGATATTCTAACACCTGAATTATTAAGGGTTTGAATGGGATTTCAGACCTGAATAACTGGGATTTGGGGTAAGAAAATGTTTAAACCTAAAGATGTTAAACATCTGTCATTTGTATCTTCCTATGAAAACACATGTTGGTCAAACAGACAATATATCAGCAATTATGCCATCTGCAATACCCCCAACCAGCTTCAAGGACTGTTGTCTGTAGCTGACCTTGACCTCTCGCCTCCCTGTGGAGGAGGAAATTAACAGACAATTCTCCCACAGGAAACATACTGTATTATAATGTACATACTGTATACTGTGTATTCCAGAGGGCCAGGCGGTATGGCGGAGGAGGAGGCCATGAGCCAGGAGGACTGGAAGGAGAAGTGTATAGTCCTCGAAGCTCTGCTCATGAAGTTCAGGGTGCAGATCATCAAGATTCGAGAACTCACCGCTGACAAGGTAAATCAGTTATAGGCAACATTCATCATCACGGGGACAGTTGTTTGCAGTCAGAGGTGTCCTGTCAACAGTTTTACAGACATCGCTTTTATTTAATGGAGGTTTGTGGGTGAGATACGTTTTGGACAGCAGTACTGTGAGTGACCACTGGGACAAACTGGCAGCACGGCTGAGTGGCGGTACCATATATAGCTCTCATAATATATATCCATGATATGCACTCCTTGGAAGGGCATTTAATGACACGTCTGTTTACAAATCATATATTTTTTGGTTCAGGCATGATCTCTCTCCGTATATTTATCTTCTTAAAATATAATTAAAACCAGCAATACCTAGATTAAAAAAGGATAAAAGAGAGAAAAACATGAAACTAAATTGAGATAAGAGATCTAAGATTAGCAGCTTTAGTTTCAGGGTCCTGCTGTTGTACATGTTGGCTCACTGTCACACTGTCGTGACTTACTGAGGGCACCTGAATAGAACAGAGCCATTGTTATCAGTAACACCTGTATTTTTCCTACTAAGATAAGTCAAAATGTCGGCTGAGGAAAAGGTCTATTGCTCCACGGACAATGTCATAATTAAAAAAAATATCATCATCATGCGGTCCTCATAAATATAGAGGTGGAGGAAGATACTCGAACAGAGAGTTGTGGTATGTCTGGTCTGGTTAGTACAGAGCAGCTGGCCAGCACTGGGCCGGCCCAAACTGCTCAGTGGCCTAGATCTGAAGCTGCTCTCCAGGGAGGCTGATTAGAGCTCTAATGTAAACAGCCGTCTGACCACAGGGCTCCGCCACGCACTGCATGATGGGATTGACCCAGCTCCAGTCAATTACAGAGTCAAAGTAAGCTCAGCTGGACAGCAAAACAAACTCCCGGAGAGACTTGGAAGAAAGATTGGGTTTGGTGGGTTTTTGCAGCCCACGTAGCACATGTGAAAGACTCCGCTGCATATTTTTGGCCTTATCCATCGTATCTGACAGGTTGAATTTTTACTACGTTTAAACCTTTTTTCACTCGACATTATAAAACACACCATTAATGGCTTTTTAAAAAAAAAAAAAAAAAACTGGATGAACATCTGAAAAATAATCAGCAAACTAAAGCATAAAACATTGTGTAATTTACTGCTCAGTGTAAACTAATTTCTACTTATATGGGTCACCACCTCGTAGCCCTTAGCCAGTATTAAACTGTTTTTCTCAGTAGACTGTAGAATGTGGTCAGTGTGTTTGTTGCAGATCTTATAAAGAATAGCTGTAGTAATCATCTGTAGTAATCAGTAATCATCTTTACCACATACTGTACGGAAGATCACTGGTTTACTTCCCAAGTATCCAGAGTTCAACCAGAGTTCAGCAGTTTTTTTTCCGAGGACTTGTAGTGACAAAAATATTTGTGGATTGAAGCTGGCAACCAGAGATACTAAGTGCTGATGTTCAGTATCTTTTATTTATGATCGATTGCATTTCATGAATAAAAAGAATGCAATGATTCAGTGGATCCAGAAGTTTGGTTTGGTAGTATTCCTCCTGTAAACCCAGTAGAGTGAATAATAACTGGGTTCTGCAGTGTTTCCTATCAGAATAAATGAAGTTGAAGGGCTTCCCATTAACAATCAGAGAGACCTGAGCAGCTTTACAGTAAATATGTAATCAATCAGAATAGTTACATCATATCAGAAAACCATGAAACCATGAGTTGTCAATATCAGATTTTTAATAAAAGGTCAATATTAGCCTATATGTTGCCATATCTTGATCTTAACTGACTTCACTTGTATGTAACCTAGGAACAGTCTGGAAGCATTAGCACATCATGTGAACTCCACGTGATATTTTTGCGTTAACATGTCGTTATTTTACTCATGCGGCTTTGTTGTAGGATGACCCTTGACCTCGCGCTGGCTGACCCGCTGATGCTATGAGGTCATTGTGTTAATATCCAGTCCCCTGCTGATGTGTTTTCTCTGCTCTGTGGCTCCCATCGCCTCCGCCAAAGCTTGTTGTTTTAAAGCTGCGCGGGGGCGCATGTACGTCACTGCAAAATCCCCCTAATATCTCACTGTGGAGGTGGGCTAATAAAAGGATGAAGAGGGAGTTAAGAGAAGTCATTTTCAGCGGTGAGGATTCTGCTGATGAAGCCTCTTACGCTGACAATAGGTTGGCGTCCATTCATTCATGCTAACCGCAGCGTTATTATAATACAAGCAGACTGAAGACCTGGATCCTACAGTATAATTTGAGAAATTTATATCAAATGAATCATGTGGGTTAAGATTGTAAAATCAACAAAATGTTACTACTTTGAAAGTAATTATCTCATTATGGCTAATGTCTTGTTTCTGAAACATCCATCTTCATCTAGCACTGAGTATTTTTTTTCTACTAACATAAAATAAAAGATTCCAATGAGCTTTCAAACTCAAAAGCATTAGAATCAAGTAAAATGATCTCACAGATTCTTCTTCTTCTTTTTAGGGAGATTTGACTCATTAAAGTGTAATTAAACAACCTTTCCAGATAGATATTGTGTGTAGTGACACCGTTTTTTTTTTTTAGCATCATCTGGATTTCTTAAAAGAAAACTTTCTAAATCCAAACTATAAATGGTAATTATTGGAAAAGAATGTGAACTGCCAGTTAATTATCAATCAATCTGTTAAATTGGGTCTGAAAATGAATCCTGGCAGCCTTGGCAAATTGCTGAAATCCTAGAAAGCCTGTGAGAGGGGATAGAGAGGGAATGCGGGGAGAAAAAAAATGAAGCCTTGTGTAAAGATTGAGCTGCCCAAGGGAGGAAATACCCGGTTTAGTAAACTGTGTGTGTGTGTGCGTATGAGTGTGTGTTGCACAGGAAGTGAGTTTGCAAACTTAAGCAGTCAGTTATTCTTCGTGTGCACGTGTACGTATGCAGGTCAAGTCAAAACCGTTTACTGTAGAAAGTGTGCTTAACTTAGATTTTTCACAAAAGTGTAAAGTGATGGTGTGGCTGTGTGGGTGCAGTTATTTGGGAGGGACGTTAGTTTTGGCCAGCAGGGCCTCCAGCTGTAACAGTAGGCTACACATCTCACAGTGGAGGCAAAGAGGCTACAGTATGTGTGTTACATTTTCCTTGGATCTGTCAGCCTCCCCCCTTCAACCTAACACACTCTAACAATCTTTATTCTAGCTGTCTGCCCGTCTATCTCTCTCGCCTAGTAAGGGAAAATTTTGAATTGCGTAAAATGCAAATCATAAATGAAAAGATTCCAACACTTTCATCGGCTTGGATTATTTTCAGTATAGTTGTGAAACGTCGGAGGTTATGCTGTCAAATGTCAAATAAATGTCATTTACAATAAGAGGAAAGCTACACACACATATATCTGTACTGTACGTATACTGTACACAAACCGCAACGGGTGGAGCAGCTTTCTGGGTTGGCCATACTGATTGATTCCACATTTGGAACATTGGCATCCTCCTATGTGGTAGGCGGGGTTTCCTGAAGACAGACAGACAGGGTGAAGGGTACATCCAAAAAAACCTTTTAAAGGTACTGGATTGAAAATCAAACTAAAGGCAAGAATCAGACTAAAGATCTGCACACTGTTGCTAATACCTCCCAGTGATTGATTCAATTGTTAGGCGGGGTTTACCAGCCATATGGTCCAATCATATGTCAGGTTAGGAACGCCAGTCACGGTCAAGAGGGTCAAAATCAGATAAAGCGCATCAGCTGGACGTCAAACTGTAGCCGTGGTATAAGACAGTAATATGTGGAGATAAAGCAAGAGGTCATTCTGTGATTCACACAAACACACACACACATCCAAATCAACAGTATCTTCTCCATATGTGTCGCTACACACAGACATCCGCTTGCAATTTTCATCTCAAGCTGCCAAGTCACCAGCGCGTATCTGCCCACGGCTAACCTTGAGTTATTCACTTATTTTCCCTTATATGTCCATTTGCATGTGTTTATGTTTTTATGTATCTATATCTTTCATTTTATTGAACATATTTGACACTTAACAAGTCTTAATTATAGAGTTTTAAAGTGTCGGTGAGCATATTTGGCAGAGAATGAGTTCTAACTCTATCTATATTTGGTGTTCAACCCATATAAGTGTAGGTAACGTAGGGGGTAAGCACTGTGGGTCGTAGCGGCTACAGAAAGAGGCTTTGTGAGCTGGCTGTCTGGCTGCGGATGGAGCGATGGGGGAGGGATGGATGGAGTTCAGGGGGAGGTTGGACACAGAGAGCCAGTTGTGGAATTCCAGGAATGGAAGTTGAACTGGAGTTTGGATCGGAGCGGGGAATTGAATGCAGAGGTGATAGAGTGTCGTACGGAGGTGATGGGGGCTGAGGGAGAGGGAGGGGAGAGATCACGTGTATGCGTGTGTTTGTGAGGCCTAGACTTCAGTGAAGCAACAAGAGCACTCATACTGTGTGTGAGTATATATTCCAGAGAGCAGGTAATAACTCTTCAAATGACCACGATGTTACGCTAACCTGTCATTGCTCATCCCAGTTAAGCTGCACAGGATATGACACACACACACCCCATCCTGATTCATCCTATATATAACATACAGAATGAGCAAAACACACATATACACAGGGGAATATCATCATCATCATCATCATCAGACGTGTGTTTATAGGTTTTTATATGTTGTTATGTCTGATCTGTGTGTGAGATTGTGTGTGTGTGTGTGTCGTCTCCAGCTGTAGCCTACAGTATACATGCCCTGTAATTAACATGCTGTTCTCTGCCAGATGCTATATCTGTTATTGAGGGAGGCACATGTGGTTTGTCGCTTGCGGTGCAGCGAAGGATCTATATAGAGAAGATAGAGAGAGAAATAGAGAGGGTGTGTGTGCTTGTGTGACATACATTAACCTTCTTCATGTCTGCTTTTGATCAGGAAATAAATGTAAATCCAGCTTGCACAGGCTTTTTTTTCTGAAGTGAAAAGGATCTATGTGTGTGTGTGTGTGTGAGTTAGATCAAAATAAGTACAGAAATAGATGAAGAGAATTCCTGCAGAGAGGTTATGTATCACAGTATCTTCAAAAGCCAGACATGAAAGTGATGTGGCTCCACTGTCCAATAAGTGAAATAAATACACCCACGCATGATGTATAGCAGTCACCGTCAGCATGTCGAGGACACACTGTGACATAATCTCATAAACTCTCCTTCTTAGAATCGGCTTCTTTAAAAAAATCACATTGAAACGACAAGTGGGACTGTGGCTGCAGTAAAGGCCTCGCTTTCAGTTTGGTCCAGAAAGCGTCTCGCAGTGGAAACAGTGAGTGGCTCTGGCAGGGTGTGGCTGCTTTTGGACTGAGCTGCGTCCGTTTCTGCTGAACTCTGGAAGCTAACAGAAGCAAAAAAAGGGGGGAAAGCTGAAGCACGGCCATGCCAGTCTGCACTGACTGTGTCAGCGCTACAGCTGAATACAGGTGCCGCTCTTCACGGTAGAAGAGCAGCTGTGTTAACTCATCTGAGTGCGTAGGAGAATCCCCTCTGACACTGATACCTGGCAACATCATTGTACATATGACATAAGAGCATCGGTCATTTTCCACTTCTAAAAGTTCTTAGTAAGCTTAGTAAGTACTAGGAAAACTGAACTGCCTTTAAGAATTCGGGTGGAGGAAGAAATGGAACAAAAATTGAATCTTTTTTTTAATCATGGCTGTAGAGCTGTGTGCAGGTACAGGAACAGGTAGCTGAAAGACATACTCGTACTCACAGACTGCAAGGATGTAGCCGCAATTGGGTCTTAAGGCTTGTTCGATATGGTCGAAATCAGTATTACAGTATTGCTAAGGATACTTTTTGTTATCACTCATGAACGTAGCAGATATATGCAACATCACATGTAAAATAATGATGTTTGAAGCAGTGAATTGCGTTCCACTGTTATGCATTTGATGAGACTTTGCTCAAAAACCTGAATAACTTATTTTTCAGTTTGTAATAACTTGGTTTGGAATCATTCATTTGGATAATTTACAGAAAGGTGATAAGAACATGATGCTGAAAGTTTGTGTATGCGCGGAGTTTGACACTGTGCTCACCTGAAATCTGAGTTAAACGCGTGTAAGTACGAGCAGGATTTTGTGACATCACTACTTGTCCGGGAGCCAATCGTGTTCAACTTACACACATGAGAGGTTGAAACTTTAAACCTACATATGCTGAGAATTGATGTCTCAGTTAAGATGGAGACATCTTGCCTCTAGTGGTTGAACTTTTGAAACATTTGCACATTTACAGACTCTAGATTTTCAAGGATATGTGCTTTTAAAATTTTTTAACTAGGGAATTGAACTTTTTTTAGTGGAAAAACCACATCTTACACAAATCATCATTCAAAGCAGAATAATTTAATGTCCTGAACGTAGTCAATCTGTCATGAATGCGACATTTATATTTTAACCCTACGATGAATCACTTCCTGTAATAGCGCTAGCTGTGTGTGTCGACCCAGTTGCCCTTCAGGGACTTTGAAAGTTTCCTCTAATCTAATTTGTACGTGTATATGTGCACATGTAGCAAAATATTCCAACCGTGGTGGTTGTAAAATTGCTACGCAGAGAATTTCCATCGACATTCCTACATTTTTTCCTCCACGAAGCCAGTGAGGTTTGAGAGCGTTTTCTCTGAAGACACTGGTTTCACTGCTGCTTCCGCCACTTTGAGCTGAGGAATTTCAGAGGAATGTTGCTCATAAAGTCAAGTCTCTCCTCATTTCCCGCAGGGTTTTTCATCCCTGTGTATGCGCATGTGTAGTGTGCGTGTCAGTGTGTACACTGGCATACGTGCTGGTATCTGTCTGTGTACGTACGTGCGTGTGTGTGTGTGTGTGTACATGTGTGCTGTAACTTATGTGTGAAAGCTGCGTGACCTTTTGGGGTGTTACTGCAGGTTTAACACACTCCTACCAGGTTCTGCATGTGCTGCTCTGATCTTAGCATTGTACACAAAGAGCTGGTTGTACCTTTATAGATGTGACACCTCATCATCATTATGCAACCGGTTAAAGGTGCTATACGCAGCCCTTCTGCAGCAATAAAACTGCCTCATCAATCCTGAGACATTAAGTGTAGGTGTTGTAAACAAATGAATCCGTTGCCAAGAAGACTTGGCAGCCTGTTCTTGGAAATGGATTCTACATCCTGTTTTCTATTTAGGGAATTCTGCTGGATTGTTTTGCAGCAACCAGGAGATCCTCTGACATTTAAAATACATATTTGCTGTTTGGAGCTTTCAGTTAAAACCATCTCCAGGAGCAGGCAGTTGGTCAGGATCAACAGCTAATATTAAATACCAGGTGATTGCTCAGTTGCATCAATTAGGCTGATGATGTCACAGGTCCTGACACCTGGAGACAAGACATGAAATCTATTGATAATATACAAAAACACTGAAATAAATGGTCAAACTAAATATTGGGGATTCCAACATGAAGACACATTTGTCATCAGTAGATATAAACCTTCCTTGAACAGAGGTCTAAAAGCTTCCAAGGAACTCAATGTGTTAGCATGACACATAGAGCTGTGGGTGTTCAATTGTTCCTGTGTTCAATCTTACGTGTGTGACATCATCAGCCTAACTGATGCAACCGGACAATTAGCTGGCACACCTGGTATTTATTAGCAGTAGTTCCTGACATTTTAACAGCTCCTAAAGATGGTTTTAAAGTGAAACTGTTATCATAAAACAGCAAATATGCCTCTGTCCTTTTCTTGAAGTTACTCTACTCTTATTTGTTTTGATGGAGCTACTGTAAAGGTGACAGTTGTTTTCTGTCATTAAATATATATTGAATTATACAGTATCAGCCAAACGTTTGGATACACTTCCTCATTCAAGAGAATGGGAAGGTGTGTCCAAAAAGTATGTTATTAGTGACAAAGTGACAGGGACACAAAGGAGAACAATATGGTCTTCAATTTGACAAACATGCAGGCGTGTATTAGTCTATTCTATAATGATAATTGATAATGGGGAATGAATGTTCTGTTTCTGTAATAACAGGATGCCACATTTAAATTTAACACAAACAATACTTGAACATACTGTAAGTACAGATGCAAACTACAATCAACATTCAGTGAATTGAAGCAAAGAGATCGCTTCTTTATAGAGTTTTTGTTTAATTACTAAAATGTAAATGTATTTGCACAGTGCACCTTTAAATCGTCAATATTCTAATCCTTACTGTAAATGTTATTTTGAATCAGAAAAGGTGAAGAAAGTCCAAGACCAGCCGAAAAGCATCTGCTCATTCCCAGCGTAGCAGCGTTATCTCAAGTGGTGTTCTCATTACTTCTCTAGCATGCAGCACTTTCTTTGTCTTTATTTGGTGTTGTTGTGTTTGGCTTCAGTCTGAAGTGGAGTTGATATTTCACCTCCATGTGTACACAAATATTCTGGTCTGAAGGGGGACAAAGAATGTTACTTTGTGGGTTGTGTAGCCTATATATACTGTATAGGATGCAATATGTCTTAGTAAGTAACAAGAGTTGTAAAATATTAGGAGGGAGAAATAAAAAATGTTCAAAAGAAAAGAGGTCAAATAAAAAAAAAAAGGTGAGATTAAAGGAAATTAAATATTGTTTCTTTCCTTTCACAGATTCAACAATTGGAGACGCAGGTGATAGATGCAGAAAAACGGGCCTTCACTGCTCACCAGCAGGTAAAGCTGCAAACAGAAGTGTGTTCATCTGTTCTCTGTGTGTGTGTGTGTGTGTGTGTGTGTGTGTGTGTGTGTGTGTGCCCATGTGCTCTTATGTGTTTGTGTGATTTCAGGTGCAATGGATGGAAGAGAAGCTGAAGGCTCCAGACGGTCAATCCGGAGACTCAGAGGTGCGTTTGTTTCAACGATGCCAAGAGCTGCAGGCCTTGGTGCAGGAGAAAGAGGACTTCATCGCCCAACTGGAGCAGCAGCTGGAGGAGCAGGTAGAAAACACACACACACACAAAGAATTTCATCAATGCAACAGATGTAGTGCCAGTAGATGTGTTTTTTCAGATGTAAAAGAAACAAAGAATGTAGCATGCCATGCGCCAATCTTCACAGACACATATACACACAAACAAACTTCCTTTCAAAGTTTCAGAGCTGTACTCACGTCAGACAGCTGCACACCTGGCTGAAAGTCTACTGTTGTGCCCTGGGAATGTGCTGTCCCAACAAAAACCTCTATATATCCCCATGGATTTAATAAAAGCATGATCTTGGAGAGACAAACTAACCTCCTGGTTCATTATGTACTTATGAAAGATTTATTATAATCCTTGAACAAAAACATTAAAGATGCAAGAAGAGCAAACTACTTTTCTGAGCTTTTCGTCTCTACAAATACGGATAATCCAAGTTGTTTATTTAAAACTACTGACCACTTTGTGAACTCATCCTCGTCTAGTGTCATAACCCTTTTCTGCTGTGACATTCCATGTCATTATTGAAATCCACTGAGCCACTTCAAGCCAAGCTTCCTTAATTTTATCTGCAATAGCTCTCTATTCTTTGGTTGAGTCCCAAATATTTTAAGGCTGCTTTAAGGCTTGCATGACCCCAGTGTGTCTTCTTTCACTAGAAACAAATACGACATCAGGATGCCAAGACAGTGGAGGAGAAAGCGGCTAAGATCAAGGAATGGGTGATGCTGAAGTTGTCAGAGGTAAATAGTCATACACATGGAAGAAAGAAAAATGTAAGCTGGATGGTGATGTTTAAGGTCATCAGTTTGTCATAATTTCCTCTACCAAGTGGTTGTTTTATGTTAATACATGTTTGTTCCTCAGTTTGAGGTGGAGAACGCTGCACTAAGAGAAACCAATAAGCAACAGGAAGCTCAGATTTTGGAGCTACAGAAACAAGTGCAGGGTAAGGACCTGAGGCATCTGTTTATACATGTCTATCAGTAGAAACTAGCTAGATAAAATGTCCATGAGGATGCTTTGTTTTCCAGAATTTGAGCAGAGGTGTGGTGGTGGACGAGGAGTCCTTTGCAGACCAGGTGAGGCCCAGCGTCTGAGCAGCCTGACGTTTGGCTGTTTCCAGGTGAGAGGGAAGAGCCCTCAGGTCCTCACTGGTCCAGCACCCTCCCAGAGGACCCTCAGCACCCAGGAAGAGACTGAGGGCAAAGACAAAACTGGTAAGACCACATATGCAGCAGCTATGGATATGGAAACAGCTTCTGTGATTCAGCATACGTCTGGTTGAAATGGGACACTGGCGCAGAGCTGGATGCATGAGGGCATGTTTTAATAGTGAAAAATGGAAAGTGACTCAGAGGAACTTTTTAGCCATTAGGTCATATCCATGGTGTCTTAGGGAAAGGTTTTCACTACCATACTTTGTAGCCACATAAGTTGTAGATTTCATATGACTGGAGAGGCCACAGATTGGACTGTAAGTCAACCGCAGTCAAAAGGTGAAAAGAACATGTAATAGTACAGTTTTTTTAATTTGGAAAATCATATTATTGGCTAGTAACTACAGTATCATTTATTTCATTCATTACTGCACATGCTGCATCATTTCTGAGCAACTGCAGAGACAATAATGCTAACAAGTAACACACTCAGCCTTCCTTCTCAGTTGGAAAGATCAAAGGTCATAGTCAGCTAAAGAACAGCAGACCTGGTAGGGATTCAGAAAGAGGAATGTTTGGCAGTTCATTGAGTTAAATATGCTTGCCCTTTGCTAACCATTTGCTAATCATTACAGACATCATTATTACAACATCTGTAAGAGTCTACAGTCATGCTAGCAGCTGAGGGAGCCTTTGGTTAGACACAGCGCTGCTTTGAGCTGAATGCTAACATCAGCATGCTAACATGCTCACAATGACAAATATGCTATGCTGATGTTTAGCAGGTATGGTTACAGTGCTCACCATCTTAGTTTAGTGTGTTAGCATGCTAACGTGATGGGAATGACATTAGTTTTGTAGGTAATTTTGTCATAAACCAAAGTATTGGATAAATTAAAACTGTGACTAATTGATGGTGCTGGATGAAAAGTCACGGCCAACCAACATTGCCATCCCTAGAGCTATATTGCTGGCTAAGAACCAAAATCACTGCTTCTATCAAATATACTATGGGGGCAAAGACACGCTAAAGGATCCAAATCTTTAATTTAGTCCTTTATATCTGAACAAAATAGAAATAAATTGATAAGAAAGATTTTTCCTGTATTTCAGCTGGTTGAATTTGACCATAACTCTTCTTTGAGAAAGTTAGGGATCTGCACAACATCACTGAAAAATGAACTTAAAAAGCACAGTTTTACATTGTAACACATCCATTATGAAATTATACAGTTATTATCAAGTGGATTTCATGAATAACCAAAATGAAAGATCCATTTTTGTGTTTGCTTTGACAGAGAAGAGTAGCAAGCAGTCAGCCTCCCCAGGGGTGGACGGTGATGTCCAGAAACCGGACCAGACTGGACTTGTGGTAACTCCTCTGGAAGATGACAGTGCATCTGAAAGCCCTGGGGAGAATGCCTGTGGCTCTGAGTCTCGCGGCGTCTCCTCGGTGCTTTCCAGCGCTGCATCAGAGGGGGAAGGAGGAGGAGGGAGTGAGGGCAGAGAAGGAGGTGGAGGGTGTAGTCTGGAGTTCAGCCGCCCCGGCAGTGAGACCTACCTGACTGCCTCGGACGACAGCAGCTCTCTGTTTGATGATGACATGCAGCGAGCGGGGTCGTCAGATGGGGCACTGGGAGGGTGTAAGGAGGGGGAGGAGGAGGCACACAGGGCCAAGCTGGAGGACTGCACCTCCGAGGAGCTCAACAAACGATTCCAGTCACAGAGACTCGACTCCTCATCCTCCTCCAGCGAACCTAACACTCCCAGCCCCATCCTCACGCCAGCTCTTACCCCTAAACGACCCAACCCACCCCAGGACCTAAGGGACAACCCCGCCTCACCCAAACAGCCCCGGCTGCGGACCCCAGCAGGGTTCGGGTTGATGAACGTGTCTCTTGCCAAGAAACACCTGAGCCAGCCACCAATCAGCACTGAGGCAGCACATGGACAAACGCGCAACGCCCTCAGCATGCTGCGCCCCCTCCGGCCACAAGAAACTGACCTCGACCAGGAGCAGGAGGTCAACATGGAGACGGGCAAGGATACGTCTCCCCAAATCCTCCCCAACTCAAAAACTACACCCCCCTTGCTGTCTTTACAGGTCTCACCTGTCCCCTCTGAACCTGGTACAGACATGAGCCCGGACTGTGACAACTCAGCACCCGGCAGCAAACCTCCTACTCCCCCTTTACACAGGCTCCCCTCCTGGGTAAGAAGGTCCACTGTTTAATCTGAACTGTGGTCAGTTATGGGTCGATGAAAAATGTTAATCTGTGGACTGATGCTGGGAAAAATGTACATTTTGTTTCTTGCAGAATGTTAAGTTTCACAAGGTTCAAGAGTGTCTGAAGATTTTGAAGATGTTTTGGTTTTACTACAGAGAAACTAAAGTACATTTTATCTAAGATCCAGGCACAGGATAAAACTAAAAAACATACAAATTAAATTCCTAACATGTCCATCCCTACAAATGAAAGGCTTTTTATATACCTGTCTGTCATCTTAAAATACTGTAATACAAGACAGTGTCATCTACATGCAGTGCGTCCTTACATATAATGTTACAACACTATAAAACGTAAGCTATCGTCGGATATTTGCTTGCAAAAAGTTATTTTTTTAGTGTCATAATGTGTGTTTTTAAAATATTGACTGATATGTTTCCTCCACAGGAGAGTCGTATCTATGCTGTGGCTAAATCAGGAATCAGACTGTCTGAGACTTCCTGCACAGACCCTGCTAGCAAAGGTGAGACAGAAAAAATGGAGGCAACTCATCAACAGCCTTAGGCTCAAGTCTCAGCTTCAGAGACGTTCAACTGAATAACTGACTAACTGAAACTTTAATCTGTGTTGTAGACCCCTCCCTGCAGTCCTCCTACCCTGCCTTTGTCATGTACACATCTCTCATCTATAAAAACATGACTACACCAGTTTACACTACTCTGAAGGGGGTAAGTACAACTGTACACAGCAGGACTTCCTGTACATGCCGATGACGTGTGGTTGATTGCACAAGAAAGCCTCGTCAGTGTTGTGTTTGTATGCCGTCAGATTTATTTACCGCAGCAATGTGTATCAATGACTTTATAAGTGTGTATCATTAGTGGGTTGACCCCCCACCCTGCTTCCGTTTTACAGAAAGCCACTCTACTGAGCAGCAGTCCGTTCTCAGATGAGTCATCCAGCTCCGAGGAATCATCCAGTTCTGGAGAAGAGGACGGCTCCTTCTGCAGCTCCCACACCTCTTCCAGTTCCCGCAAGGACAGCAGCCCAGGCAGCCCACGTTCTCTCAAGAGAGGTACACAACACATGGACTGGAAGGTTATTAGAATTTCCACCGCAGCTGAAGGGAAGACTGTCCTTGTGCACTGCAGCTGCTGGAATGGTCAACATGAAAAAAAATCACAACAGGTTTCCATTAGAAATTCATGATGTGTCTGACAGCTAAAGGTGAATTCACAGCAGGCTTAATTTACAATATTTTATAGTATTGTCTTCTAGTGTAATTCTAATATGATTTTATTTATCTGTTTCATATACCTGAGTTTGGACAGTGATACCTGTGTGCTAAATTTTATAATTTCATAAAGAAACAGCAAAAGCTTGTGACTGAATGTGTGTGAAGGGCATTTGGTATTATTTTTACACATCTAAATGTTGTATTTTTAAAAAAGTAGATATTTACTTTTATGATGTAAAAGATGTGAATGCCTATATATTATATTGTCAACTACTTTACCTGTGCTTCTCCTCTAGCTGTGTCCATGTCTTCAATGACGTCAGAGAGTGACTATGCCATCCCTCCTGATGCCTACTCCACTGACACAGAGTGCTCTGAACCAGAGCAGAAACTCCCCAAAACCTGCTCTTCAGCCAGTGACAATGGCAAGAGTGTAAGTCAGTCAGTCTGTATTTAAAGAATACATCCAGGGTTTGATACATTGGACTGATGATGACATAGACGTGTACCTCACTAATTTAGTGAGGTACACATCTGTGTCCTGCACTGTGCATTGTAATACAGAAAACTGAACAGGGTTGTATGTTGTAGGAACCGATGGAGAAGTCAGGCTACCTGCTGAAAATGGTGAAGACCTGGAAGAAAACCTGGAAGAGACGCTGGTTTGTCCTCAAAGACGGAGAGCTGCTCTACTATAAATCACCTGTGAGATTAACTGTATATTATTTTATCACATTTTTTAATTTAGATGCTTTTTCACTAGCAAGAAACACACCACAACAATATGTCATTTAAAGGTTTTAATGGAAATTTAGGAGGTATTGGATGTTGAGAACAGATGAATGGATGTAAAGGGGAAGGGTGAAGGTGGAAGGAGGATGTCGTCTGTAAGGCTGGTCTAGGAAGATGTACTATAGAAGGGTTGGAGGGAGACCCAGTGTGGGGGTTCTGTCTCAGGCGTGTTTCCACCGGAGATGATTACAGGCCTAGGTCAGTCGATGTAGCTCTGTACGTCTGCAGCGAGCCACCGTAAAACCGTCTTCATTCTTCCACAGAGTGATGTGATCAGGAAACCTCAGGGTCAGATCGAGGTCAACGCCACCAGCAGCATCGCTCGTGGAGAGGGAAAACAAGTTCTCCAGGTATTCAATAATGCTTAGAGGTGAAGAGTATTTTAAAAAGTAGATGTCAAAATTAAAAATATCTACCGTGATTCTGCTTCCCTTTCCCACCTTCACCTCCACCTGTGTTTTTGTCACTGCATGTAGATCGTGACGGGGAAGCGTGTTTACTACCTGAAGGCTGACTCTCCTAACCTGCTGGAGGAGTGGCTCAGGGTGCTGCAGAGCGTACTGAGGGTGAAAGCTGCCAGTCCTCTCTTCACTCAGCCAGATATCAGGCCCGGCATGAAGGGACTGCTCATCAAGGTCCAACAGCTGCACTGACTGAATACAAATCTTCACAACATAGAACTTTACCAAAATGAAAACAATGAAGCAATAACATTTTTCATTTTATATATCTACCCACTTAGATTTATTTATATTTATTTGCTGCTAGATTGTCACTGAAGCCACAGCAATTACTGAAATTTATATTCTATTCACGGCAGGTGAAACACGGCTACTCGAAGCGGGTTTGGTGCGCTCTGATTGGCAAAACGCTGTACTACTTTCGCAGCCAAGAGGACAAGGTAGGATTTAACATGAAAAGATCTCAGTCTTAAGATTTACATGATGTAGAGACAGAACTGTAATGCTCTTATCAGGTGAAACTTATTGATTTTCTTACCTGAAGTGATGTACTCTTCAAACCCAAGGCTTAAACACTCATGCAAAGCTAAACAATGAGTGTCTGTCTGTGCCTGTGTTCCCAGTTCCCACTGGGTCAGATTAAGCTGTGGGAGGCCCGGGTGGAAGAGGTGGACAGGTCACGGGATTCTGATGAGGACCTGAAGGCGTGTGGGCGGGGGTTACAGGTGGCACCCTTCACCATCGCCATCCAGCCGCAGGAGCAAGGGCCAACTTACCTGCTCATCGAGTCCCAGCACGAGAAGGTCTCACTCTGAATGTTCCTTTTTTTGTTGTTATTGTTGCAGTTTTTCCCGGTCGTCAGGACAGTGATATCTTATTGTATTTTATATTGATGAGGTTTGTTTGTTCTCAGCCACTGTGGTCATCACAAGTAACTTTCATGCTCTTCTTGTATTTATTATAAACAAAACTGGAAATGTTTTCATAAATCAGATAGAGAGGTATCCAGATTGTGTTTCTGTGTACTAGTTGATCTGAACTAGCAAAAAAGAATGTTTATTTCTGTGAAAATGTGACTAATTATTAGTTCAAAGCAAGAATTGGTTGTAAAGTGTTTGTGTCTCTGCAGGACTCGTGGCTGTACCATCTGTCTGTGGCAGCAGGAACCACGGTGGGTAAAGTCGGCACTGAGTTTGAACAACTGGTGGGGAAACTCTTTCAACTGGACGGAGATCCAAGTGAGTATTTTACACAAATATTTTCTTTCTTGTTGCGTCTCTGTGCTTTATTAATAGCTGCTTCTTTTTTTTTAACTTCAAAATTGAGTTTCACACTAATCATTTTATTGTGATGTGTAAGGCTGGTCATACACCACCAAACTAGATATGATAAAAATCATAACTGTAACAGTAACACAAACATATACTGAACATGAGCCTGTTTGGAGCCTATTCATAAGCACATATAATGTTTAATAAAATAAATGCTATTCATTATGGGAATGTTCCTCACGATAATCTGTGTGAACAATTAAACAAGAAATCTGCACAATTAAAGCCTGTTTTAAATATGTTCCAAAGGAGTCAATGAGAATAGTAGTTCATTTATCTGGACCCCTGTATGTGATGGAAAATGTACCTTTGGCTGTGATGTTTGGGAAGATGAAGATTAGATGATTGTCTGATTGAGTCAAATCTGGAATAATCCCCCAATATTTGCCTCTTATAATTGCAGCCCTAAATGAAATGATCTGTAAATAAGAGATTGTTATGATTGCTGATGGATCATTCACACCCTGATGAACCAAAGCTGAGTGTGTTGATGAGTAAACTGGATCATGTTTTCTTGGCCTTCATCCACCTACAAATGACGTCAAAGACATCACAGCTTTGAATGCAAATCAGTGAACTCATTTGTTTTCCCTTTTTTTTTAATTTAACATGCAAAACAAGATGTTGTAAAAAGGTACTGATGTTTTCCAACTTGCTTTTGCATGTGGATCTTATACTGAATCTATTTATTGATGTTTTATATTTTCTTAAAGTCTCTCATTTGTCTGGTCTCTTATTTCTGTTTCTCATGCTTCTTGTAGCATATACTGCACATTGTTTAATTCATTTATATGACGCATGCTTGTTGTTGCCTTTAGCTAGAAGTCTGCCGTTCTGTATTTCAGACTCTCAGATCTGGAGACATCCCATGTTGTGTTTCAGTAAGGAGGCTCTGTCGTCTCCTCTCACTACGCTGCCCTCACAGGCCCTGCAAACAGAGGCTGTTAAACTCTTCAAGGTACACAGATATACATGCTCTTATATAGCACTGATATGCAGTTTTATCCAGAAACTACGATGTGGACAAGTAGTCCTATGATCATTCAGAAAATGTAGTAATTTACAAAGTGTGCCTTTATAGAATGAATGCTTTGATCAGACTTCACAACACCTTGCTGCATATATTTGAATGTTGTGAAAGCTCAAATGTATCTTATTTGAACCTGTCTAATCTTTATTAATAAGACGACACAGTTGACAGTCACAGGTTGACATCTCCCGTAGCTTTTAATCTTTAATAATGTTTGAATCATTGATCATCACAGCTTATTTCTCATCCTGTATCTTCTCAGACTTGTCAGCTTTTCATCAATGTGGCCATCGATGCTCCGGCCATCGACTACCACGTCTCACTGGCCCAGAGTGCCCTACAGGTGTGTCTGGCCCACCCCGAGCTTCAGAATGAGCTCTTCTGCCAGCTCATCAAGCAGACCCGAAAGAGGCAGCCGCATGGCCACCCCGGACCCCTGCAGGTGCATACTCTCACCACACGGTGGCAGCAGTAGCATGTGTTGTTTGTTGGAAACATTTGACATTGGAACGTGGATGTATTATAAGAGCTGGTGGGGCTCTGCCGCTCAGCCTTGCAGCCAATTTTTCCCTTTGGCAACTCGCAGTATTTCAACGAAAAATCCCCCTGCGGCCCAACAGGTATTTTCCCCATAGAACACCATTGTAAAAGAGACATCAGTAAAACTGTAGACAGGACACCTTGAACTGCAAACAAGGTCAGTTATGACTCTTTCTATTATGAATTTTTGATCCATGGAGGCCATATATTTTTGAAACTGTTCTCGAGCCGAGAAAAGCGATTTAAAAGTCTGTGATATCACCACAATGTAAAGTCTATGGGCTGAGTGGGAACCTGTAGGCGGGGCCAGTGGAGGAAACACTACTGCTCATATTCAGTGGGCCGCACAACACAGAAGTAAACCTGGAAGCTAGAAACTTTTTTTTGGCGTATGCGCCAGGCGAACAATTCTTATTGGACTGAATTGGCGCCATTTTTGGTGCAGTATCCAACTCTTATAACACATCCATGCATGGGAAGTACAGAGTGTCTGACTCATCAGGAAAAAGCATTGCAGTCCAGTATGTGGTTAGTTGTAGCTCAAAGTTTCAAACTGCTCTTTGTAGTTGCTTCCCTTCTGTTGGCATGGTTACCAAAAAAAGCTTTTACATACAGAGACTAAGTCCTTAAATGTTCATCTCAGAAAAGGGATTCAAATTTTCACCTGCTTCAAAGCACCCAGTGTCTTTGTGCTCTGTCACCCTGTAGTCATGTGATCTTCCATATCCAATAACCAGACAACCTGTAACACCTGCAGACACATTACCAGCAGAGGGCGCAAATTAAAGTTGACACTGCTAGACAGTGTCAAAAGATATGTAAGATTTCCAAAGCATGGTCATGTCTCAACCGACCGGAGGATTTAAAGACAACAGACTGAGTCACAGCACAATCCTGTTGGTTCTAGACCATAAATAACTCTGTGATCCTGTACATGAATGGACTAGCTGATTAACAGGAGCAAAACTGGTTATAGTAGTGACACACGTTTCATAGTGAAACAGTGTGTGACGAGGAGGATCCAGCCAAATGAAGCTGTTGTTTATGTCTCACATGCTGCACTATAATACTTCTGATCCTGCCTTTATAGATTCTCTGTCTCATATGGGTTTCAGTTTGTTCAGTCTGTTAAGTATCAATGTCTCTGTGTGTCATTCTTCAGGGCTGGCAGTTTCTAGCCTTGTGTGTGGGACTGTTTCTGCCACAGCATCCTTTCCTCTGGCTGCTGCAGGTTCACCTCAAAAGACACGGAGACTCCAGGTGAGAAAAGAGGGGGCTCAGTTCCTTCACCAGGCACTCACATAAAAAAACCACTGCACAAATTTTAACCAGGCAACTTGACTACAAGACAAACTGTGGCAGACAATTTAGAAACATTGAAAAAATAGTAAAATTATCAAGTCTGGAAATCTTGTGTTTATGTCTCCTAAAGTTATTTTTCTTGAAACAAGTGAACATATCTGCCAAAACAATTACAAAAAAAAGCCCAAATAATTGTTTTTCCATAATTATTATGGATCTGGCATGATTTAATAAACAGAAATGTAGTGTTGTTTTTTTCCAGAGGTGAATATAAAGCCCCATTCAGACATTCTTCATTCTTCTCATGTCAGATCAATCTATAAAAATGTTTTTCCCCTTGTGTGGAGAAAAATAAGTTTTTACCCTTGAAAAACCACAATAGTAATTAGACCAATACTTCCTTTCTGTGTTTTAAGCCTAATTAGGAATTAAAACAAAGTCCCAACTTAATTTCCCTCCATTCTATGCTATGAAAAATAACTTAAAATCCATCACTGATGCATCATCACCTGTGAGAGAACAGAGAACAGTCCTCTTTCTTGATATCAGAATCTTTCAATTCACAGCTGCTCTCAGCAGTGACACTGCTCCATCTGGTGTACCAGGTGCCAAATATCACACAAGCACTGCGGCTCTTTCCAGAAATGTCCTGTCATGTCTCAATAGAGCTGTAAGGAACATTTGATTAACAGTCATCTATGTCTGAATGACAAAAATCATCACATTAACAGATAGATAAAGCCAGGAATGCAAGATATTCCATGTCTGAAAAGGGCTAAAAACCTCAAACTAAATCTAATTAATAAATGAGTTAAGACTGCCTTCTGCATTCAGGGTAACAATATCTGATAACAGATTTCTGCACTTAAATTTACTTTCACACTCTTTACAACTCCTCTGTTTTGCGCCAACTTGTCTGACAAAACTGACATACTACACTTTGATAATGCTGACATAGCATTATCACTTCACACACTTAACAGACTTACAGGAAGTGAATCATGCCAAACTGACTTCTGCAGGTTAGAACTGCAAAAAACTTGGTTTTTCTCACAGAAACAATACAGACTACAGCACCTGTCACAGTTTCCAGCTGTGCATGTATTTGCATACCATATAGCTGCATAACATCCTGTCAGGGATATAATGGAGGATAAATCAACTCAGTTTATATACCTTGCTGTTGTGAAATACAGTTCATCGTGTACAGATGAATGGTGAATTCCAAATATGTTAATACACTTGATGCACAGTATATACCACTGTATCAGTGCCTCCTATGTTGTCCTCAGGACTGAGGTGGGTAAGTATGCCATCTACTGCCAGCGCTCTATGGAGCGCACACAGCAGAAGGGCGAGAGGCAGGCCAGGCCGTCACGTATGGAAATCCTGTCTATCCTACTGAGGAATCCCTATCACCACTCCCTGCCCTTCAGTGTGCCTGTTCACTTCCTCAACAACACCTACCAGGTAAAAATACAAGTCACTCACAGTCTACACATGTCCAACTGTCAGTTTACATGCTCATGCACATGCTCACTCTGCTTCCCTTCTCCACCCCAATATTTACCTCTATGCTCTGATTCAAAGTTTCTCCTGGGGGGGGGGGGTGTTGTCACTCTGAGTCCTGTCTCTGTGTGTGCTTGCAGGAAGTGATGAGATCACAGCCTGGACACCTAGTAGCAGCTCTGTATTAGGAAACATAAACCTGTTTCATGACTTGTCTGGCTGAAATATTATAATAAGGAAAACATTGCTATATATGGATCTTTTCTCAGAGTACATCAAAGTGAGAATAAGGAAACAGCACATATACACATAACAGGAATCAGCTTTTAGATGTGTTGGTACAAGTCCTGCTGACGGTCCCGGTGCCAGAGCTGGCAGACTGGCCAGACCATTTGGTTTCTGTGGAAAAATAAATGAGGAAATGTGAATGTTTCTTGTTGGCAATTTACATAATGTAATACAAAAAGGACCAGACATATATATACTGTGTTGAACATATGATCATTTAAGACTTTTAGGAGGACGCCTACATGTTCTGTTCCTGTTTTCAACTGCTGCCGTCACCACGACAACCACAACACATTGAAAGTCACCTGAAAGAAAACCTGGAAGTCACCATATAACACAAACACTGGTTAGCCTGAATCAGGTGTTTTGGTTCAACCAGTGGCATCTGGCAACTTTCAGTTGAATGCATCATGGTTGCCTGTAGCGATGGCAGCTGGCTCCTAAAAGCCTTATCAATTTTACTTTAATCAATCAATCAATGTGTTTATTATCTACGTCAAGTATTTACTTAAGTTAAACTGTGCTCAGCAAGAAGTATTCACCTTGTAACATTTCTTATAATGTGGGAAACAAAACAGAGCCTATAAGTTGGCAATGCAGCTATAGTCTATCTTGTGATTTTAAACTGTTATCTTCAGTCAGAAAATGGCCCATTTTCAACTAATTAACCTGCTTTGTCATTGTGTGTGCACTAAAAGTAGAGTTTGTGGCTAAATATTGTATAAACTGTGTGGTTACACAGCCAGTATTCACCAGGTTTGACCAGCCTACCGTCTGTTTAACTTGTAACCATCAGTGTGGATACTGCAACAAGAGTTTCATCTTAAGCAAGCCATGTAAAAACATTCATTTCAGACCCCTGGCCCCCTGGGGCCCGCTCATAACACCGGGACTGACTACTAGCATTCCCATCAGCCTCAGTTGCACTTTGTGTTTAGTGCAAATTAGCAAATGTTAGCATGCTAACATACTAAAATAAGATGATGAACATGGTAAACATTATACCTGTTAAACATCAGCATGTTAGCATTTAGCTCAGTAAACTCTAGTCTTGTTAGATGATCTTTCCATATGTGCTGTATAAATGTGTATTTATCAACATGTTGCTGCTAGATGTGTCTCTATGTTACAGTCTCTGCATGTATGTGCTATAAGATATATTGGGAAAGTAATTTTTTCATGTGAACACCAAAGCTGAACAATACAGTTTGTATGTTTTGAGTTGGAATTTTCAAAAAAACGTTCCTATCTGAGCTTACTTTTGATCACATCAATATGGCAGCAAAAATCTTTTTTTTTAACACTGAGTGGTTCGAAACACTTGGAACTTTATTGTCAGACTATCATAGCATTTCAAAATGGAGAACCGTCATGATCATTGTCATCACTGAATGAATTCCCTTTCCATAGGTGGTGAGCTTCGATGCGTCGACCACAGTGGAAGAGTTCCAGTGTCGCCTCAACCAGGACACAGGCATGAGGAAAACAGGACTATCTGGTTTCAGCTTGTACACTGATGACCCTACTGGACGGGAGCTGGAACACTGCCTGCATCAAGGAGGCATCAAGGTACATCTTTTATTCATGTAAAGAAGTTTTCAATTTGACATGATGATCTCCAAACACTTAAAACAAATCAATCTCTTTCATATCAAATGCAGATTTGTGACATCATCTCCAAATGGGAGCAAGCCTCTAAGGAGCAGCACACTGGCAAGTCTGAAAACACCAGGACTGTCCGCCTCACCTACAAGAACAGGTAGAGAAGGACCCAACAGAGCCTTCACACACATGTATTGTATGTTAACACCAGGTTGAAAAAGCCCATGAGTTGATTCAGACTTAGGATATCATGGAATTTGGAGAGTGAATTTAAGGCAGGGAAGGTTGGGAATTTTAATTTGGAGTTGAAATGTTATCTGATCTTTCTTAGATTAAAAATCATTTTATGCACATATTCAGCATCACTGAATGTTAAGTTAAATATTACAGCAAATTTCTGCAGTAGACACCAAATTGTTCTCTTCTTCAGAACACGAACAAAATCAAGAAGTTCAATAATGTTTCACCCATCCACCCCTCTTTTTCTCTTTCTTTCATTCTGTTTCTCTTTTACTATCACTGTCTTTATCTTTCCATCCCCAGGCTGTACTTCTCTATCCAGGTGAGAGGGGAGTCAGAGAGGGAGAGGTTGTTGCTGGCCTATCAGACTAATGAAGCCATTGTAGCGGGACACTTCCCTGTAAACAAGGAGCTGGCTCTGGAAATGGCCGCCCTGCTGGCCCAGGTCTGAAAGATAATACTTTCTTTTCTAACTTACTGCTTATTTATCTTGTACATTTCAATAGGTCCTAGAGTTAATGGTTGTATAAAAAAACTACACCTTTGACGCCACCTTGCCATCACTAATGCACTTTGTAATATGATAAAAAGAGGAAAAATATTTCATGCATTGATGTTTGTAGACCAGACCACACCCTGAAAAGCAATACAGATTAACACTTACAGTATGTGTTTGCTTTCAGGTGGAGTTTGGGGATTTTGAACGTCCTTTCTCTGCTCCTGGATCAGCTCAGACCAAGTCTAACCAGACCCTGAAACAGGTCCTGGACAGATTCTACCCTAAACACTACCGCAGGACCACATCTGACGACCAGCTCAGGTACCAGAACACAGTGAAACATCATGTAGACTAATCCAGTCATATCAGATCCTCATGGCATGTTTTTTCTATATCTTTGATTGGCACAGAGGGAGTCTAAAACATTTAGGATAAAACAATAGGAATCTTTCAAGTTGTGCTATAAGGGATTGTTACAATCAAGTCAATATGATGAATGAATTGTCCCCCCCCCCCCCCCCCCCCCCAGGCAACTGCTCCAGCGTCTCTCTGCCCGCTGGGCCTCACTCAGGGGTCGAAGTTTGCCTGAGTGTGTCAGGATTTACCTGACTGTTGCCAAGAAGTGGCCTTTCTTTGGTGCCAGATTATTTGAAGCACAAGTAAGTGTGTGTGTATGTTAACTGTGGTCTATGTTATCTTATCAACAGGTAGATACTGTATAAACAATGTAACAAAGTATTATTATTTGCTCTCAAAGTAAAAATAGTGCAAAAACATGATAGTGTTGAACAAATGAAGGCCAACACATAAACTAAATATGCTCTCAGCTATACAGAAACGTAAATAGAAAATTAGCAGGAAGGAGAAACCTCTGCACAGTGTACATGTTATAATATTTTGTCCACTTGTTAATTGTGACTGAATACTGCTGAATCACACAGGCGTTACTCCACCTGTGTGTTTTTTGTGATTGTGACTTGTTCAAATAGAGTCGGTCCAAAGCATATATCCACCTCTATGTGTCATTTTAGAGCAGTAACACTGTAATATATTTATAACACAGGATAATGTTTATACATACACTCATCTTATTGGAAGAATTTTTCACTTAATCTGACTTCAACTAGGCGAGGTCGAATTAAAAGATGACATAACTTTTCAAACCATATCTTACTGTGAAAATAAATTTTGAATTGTTATTGCTATTTGTTTCTCTCTCTGGTTTCAGTCCATCACTCCCTCTCCAGAGCAGGATGTTCGTGTTTGGCTGGCCGTTCATGAAGATGGTATCAGCGTTCTGGAGCACAACTCTATCGTGAGCATCTCCGGCATCACTACAATTTGTCCAGACATGATTCCTTTGCTCTACTGACTTGATACACTGTTAATACCAGTGGTACTTATAAGTCATGTAACCCGTGAAGCATGAAAAACATACAGTATGATAGGCTTTACATGATTTTTGAAATGCATGCTGCATTAGTTGGACTCAGACAGGGATACTTCAATCTCTAAACGGTGCTGCCTGAAGCTCAGTCCAGCCCTCAATGCTGCACACATATCCTGCACCAGCAAACAGTGAGTGCTATAGACTTGACTTAAGTTCAAAGAGAAACTGATAACATGTTAAAGCATGAATCATTTTAAATATGAGCCATGTATATGACGCTTTAACTTTTAATTTTACTCATGGATTTTACTTTAAATACAGGATTGTATACTTTATTCAATCAATTAAAAAGCAAAGAAGCACACAATCAGCAGGAAATATTGAATAAAACAGGACAACTGAATAAAAGACATGAAAACTTAATGACTGGATAACTCAGACCATTAATTCAATGTCAATTTAATGTTCAAAACCCAATAAAAAACAAAACGATGTTGCAAACACCACAGCATTTTACTCAGAGTGAATATATCATTACAAGTTATTGACCATTAACCAATCACTTCATGCCAGTCTCACTTACACTTGAGTGCAAATTAAACTAAATAATAAATAATAAAACACAAATATGAATGAATAAAACTACTTTTATTTTCCTATCCTTTACTCTCACCTTCTCTGACATTTGAAAAACACATCATCAACATCACTGCAGCAGCTTTCTTCTACCTCCATCACATTCCCCACATTTCTAACACCGTCAGCTGTAGAAATCGCCACTCATGTGCTCATCTCATCTTGACCGGGCCGATGGTAGCTCTTCATCAAGTCTTCTGCTCTGTCACAATAAAAAACTCCATCTAGTCCAAAATGCTACTGCTTGAACCAAAACATTTGAACAGATAACACCGATTCTGTCTTCACTCCATCGACTTCCTGTTTCATCCCAGTCAGACTACAAGCTGCTACTTATCAACTGCAAAACTCTCCATGGATTAGCATCTCCTTATTTGGCAGAACTCCTCAGACATCATATTCCCCCACATGCACTCAGATCACAGGACGCAGGCTACCTCATTATTGACTAATCATGATTCACAAGTATCTATTTTACAGCTCTCTAAATATAAGCAAATAAAAAACAATGTATTTTACTTTTATGCATGTATTTTATATTGTTATTTGCATTATTTGTATTTTTCTTTTTCATAAAGTGTACTACTTTACTTTAGGCTTTTACTTCTTATGGTTCCCCAAAGCTCTAGAGGTAGGACTGGTCTCAGACAAAGGTCAGAAAGGTCAAATCTGAGAAAAAGAAGGATTCAAAAAATGAGCAATTAGTGAAATTTGCTCTCACTTGATTTGTGAGGGGATATTAGATTATGTATTAGGATGTAAACAAGAATATGGAGGATATTAAACATGCAGTAATGAAATATGTGTTTTCAAAAGCCTCAGATGCAGTTTGTAGTTGTGGAGAATGCTTGTACATTGTTTTCATTATCAGGACATCATAACTTCCATCATGATAACACAAATAACATCATAACTTTCATCATGATAATACAAATATCTGTGTGTTCAGAAACCGCTGGTGTCCCACCCCTACAAGAACCTGATGACGTTTGGAGGCTGCAAACAGGACTTCATGCTGGTGGTGGGGCAGAGCATCTGTACCAACGCTGCCAAAGACAAACCTTCAGAGAAACATCTGTTCGCTATGGACGCCTCCAAGGTTGGTGTGAAATCCAGTCCAGCATCACACTGTGGGTTTACATGAGCCCCGGTGTAGTAGTCAGAACTTTTAGAAATTACACTCACCGGCCACTTTATTAGGAACACCTGTGCAATCTAATGCAGTCCAATACAACACAGTCACAAGCAAACTCTTTCACATGAATGAAAACAACAAAACATGAGTACAACACATTCTAACAAGCAGCCGCCGTGCATTTCATTGCGTGACATGAGACAAGATCGATATCGGTCTGTTAAATATGAAGCTGGAGCCAGGACACAGTTATCTCAGTTTAGCACAAACACTGGAAGCAGAAGAAAAAATCTGCCTACCAGCACTTCGAAAGCTCAATGATTCATACATTATATCTCATATGTTTAATCTGTACAAAAAGTACAAGTGTGAAAATGTCAGAATGACAGTTTGTGGTTTTAAGGGGGATTATGTGCAGGACCTTTTCTTGGCCAATGACGACCACCTGTTTCTAGTCTTTAGTTTAAGCTAAGCTCTCCTGGTTCCAGCTTCATATTGAACTGACAAACATTAAAGTGATATCAATTAAGTTAAGTTTCACCTGTGAAACTCTTTTATTAAATGACAAAACCTGACAATCTCCAAATAAAACATTATTTGTCATAATTTAGCATTAAAATGGTGGAATATCAAAATGCTGGCTATCAGTTCCTGCAGTCTCAAAGTATTAGTATCGTTGTTGTGGTTTAAAACATGGTTGTTTATGATAAAACAAGCACTTTCCAGCTATCATGATATTGTCAAATGTTGCAAAGCCCCACTTGGTCAGCTTAAACAAAATATAATAAGGATTTATCAGTGAATTTACACTCAGTCATGAATGAAAACACGCGCTGACGTCACTCTTTTGTTTCATCAACAGATCAGGGAGATCACCCTCCTCATCTCCAGTTACATCAACAGTGCTCATCAGCAGAAGTCCGCCGCCCATCACCTCTCTGCCCCGGCCCTGATGGTGGCCCAACCTGTCAGTCTGAAGAGCAAAGAGCTGAGGAGCAAATCTCCACCAGCGCTGGGACGCCCCAGCAAGACCCCCACGCTGCTGTGACGGCACGGAAATATCAAGCCCTGATCTCACTTTTTACCTTATTTAAATTTGAATATGTAGGATTTATTTATAGGTTTTATTCTATTGTTATACATTCCATGTGTCAGTCTGTAGATCCATCTTTGTTTTCTCAGATTACTTCCTGGTTTGTGGAATAGTCACTTCTCTGCTGACTGGAAGTGAAGTTGATGTAACTGTAAGCAGTTAACCTCCTGAGAGGTTACTCAGTGCCTTCCTCGGAGAACACATGAGATTCGAGGCAGAGACTGGAGCTTTGAGCTGGTATCTAGAAACAACTGAGAGGCTTTGCCTATCATTCTCCAAGGACGTTTTTTTGTCTTCCTCATGAGTGTTGCTTTTCATGTGCTGAGTCCAAAGAGAAAAGTCAACATTATTTATTGACAGACTGAGCTAGCCCTCTGAAATGTCTCATTAATCAGTGCTGTCTGGTACATTTCCTTTTGTACAGATGCTGTTTGGAAATGATGTATTCCCTATATAGAATAGGTAATGATGCTTTATTGAGAAATAATTTAAAGGATATTTTTGTATCTGTTTCTGCCCTCCTGTAGGGCACAACATCTCTGACAGGAACTGAAGCCCTTACTGTTTCATATTGTTGTATAATGAAGGATATTGAACACTATGATGAAAGCAGGAAGCAATAACAGGTAACCACACTGCAGTAGTATGACATACTTTGCAACTGATGGAGAGAGTTTTTAAAAAAAATAGTGAAAATGTATTTTTGCTTCATGTATCCAGTTTGATATGCAGTACATGTGATTGATGAACTGTGGACTGTGTGAGCTTGTTGTGTTGAGAAAGACTGTAGCTTATAAAAGTAAGTCAGTTTGGACCCTGTATGCTCTTTAGTTACTGAATAGCCAGGAGAGCAGTGAAACTTTAATCAGGTACAAATACTTCAAGCCTTTCAGGTAGGGTGTATAACCAAAATCAGCAAGATGCCTCCACTCTGTATGTTCCATGAATTTGTTCAGGGAAGAAACTTAAATCAACCCTGTCTTAATGCTGGGTTATTTAGAGGAAGATGGTGAGAGGAAGTGACAGTTGTTGAAAGAATAGATTGGTGGAAACATTTGGTGTTTGTTCAAGGGGTTCAAAAGAAATAGGATGTACTGTGTCAGGTATTACAACAATGACCCCACACTCTAAACCAAAGATAAACTGGAAATACAAGACATTTCTTAAACCTGCAGTGCAGAACTTTTGTCTTCCCCTTCTGGCAGAAAACGCATCACTACCGGTGCGCCAGCGTGGGAAAGTCACCACAGACACCAGATGTAAAAACTCTGGTATACTGTGAAATACAGAGAGATTTACGTGGCGGCGGTAGGCTTAATCAGCATTGTGTGAACTTGTTTGGCAGGGCTTGAATGTAATGGACGTTCATTTATATTTAAAAGTCCCAAACTCCAGCTTTAATGTAAGGTACTTTAAAAAGACAACTTTCCCTCCCAGTATTATCTTACGCCTGTATACAGCAACTATTGTCCAGTATTAAATGTATTTGTTGCATAAAATACATTGTATTTAAATAATTTTTGGAATATTTGTTATGATTATTGTACAAGTCTAATGCTTGAATAAAGTAAACTACAGCAGACAAGCGGCTGGTTTCAGTTTATAAAATCCCTGACACAAGCCATTCAAATCATTAATCTGTGCCCTCCAGGAAGTTAGATTTTCAATACCACATCCATAGAAGTCATGAGATCCATACATTCATTCTTTGCTAACACCCCTTCCCACGGCACTTCCGTCCAGCTTTTCCTTATTGGTGCGAAACACACTGACGTGCTGATACCTGCATCAGGTGCCTGACAGCAGCTGACACACCCTCATTCCAGCACTCTTTCACATAAGAGAGGGGGAGGGGGAGGATATATGATACTCAACCTGTCTGAACTAGCAGAGACATGCTTTTGTCCCAGTGTTGCTATGGAGATGAAGAGAGGGAGGGCTGGAGGGGGAGAGAAAAACCGGGCGAGGCAAAAGGGAACTAAAATGCAGTTAATAAACAAATGATTATTGACTGGCTCATAATATTCATTATTAAGAGTATAGAAATGGAGAAGAATCAAAGACAGGAAGTCCATATTCACATGTAGTGCTGATATGTTCTTTTGAAATAAAGTTCAGGATAAACATGTAAAATGCACTGGACACATATTTAAAAGTGTTTTTGTCATTGTGCTGCCTTCGTGTCGCTTGAAAATAAAATGCTTAAACTTCTTCCTCATGACATAAAGGTAAAACAGGAACTGCCTTCTAAAGTGCAGCTGCAATCACACAAAACTCTGAACACTGTGATCATGTTGTGACAGGATACTGTATGAACAGAGCAACTCAACAACATCTGTTTTGTTGTGCAACAAATTCCCAGCTCACACTCATTGTCTATTTACTTAATAAGAGGATTTCTGCTGCTCTGGCTCTACTGGCCTTAGACTTTTCTCTCAACCTGTGAATAAAAGCTTCCTCTGCATTCTATTAAATTGCTTTAAACTCTTTCTCAGTGCTTGTTGTGTACATACTGCATGTGTTCGTTTATGAGTGAGTCAAAACAGGACCGACAGGTTGAGCATGATGCCAAACAGTTTCAGAGGAACGGACAGAAATGAAGAAATCCCCTCCCTATACACTAACAGGTGTTGTCATACAGCAAGATAGTCTCAGCCAACCAGTATTGCTAGATAGATCAAACAAACTCATACTGCATTGTCTCAGCTGTTTTTGAACCACAAATACCATGATGACAAGATCCCTCTCTACATGCATGCAGAAGAAAAACAACTACAGGTGTATTTTCTGTCTGAATGATGTCAACAAAGACAATCTGTGGGTCACACAAATGTATGACGACGTTCACAACCACAATTTTAAGTTACTGTTAGAAGACACAAGACAAGTGTTCAAAAGTGGTCAACGCTGCTTTCATTTCATTGGCAGTTTTAATTAACATATTCCACATGATTCTTTTTTTCTTGCCAAAGTCTATATTTAAGGTATTAGATTGATAAATTTCCACTTTTATTTGCATTTAAGTATACTCCATGGATAAAGAAAATGTGCTTGTAGATGTTTGGAAATGTATTTTCTTTATTGTTATTGGGTAGTAAATTAATCTAAGCCGCCTAATCGGGCTACCTCTCCTATCTTCCTCATATTCCAAACACAGTTATGAAACTCTGCTTCTCAATTTGCTTCTAACTCTTCAATTCAAGTCAAGCTTTATTGTCAGTCCACAGTATGCTAAGGACATACAGAGGAGTGAAATTTCATTCCTCCAGGGCCACGGTGTATCATATATAGTATATAGTATCATATACAAGTGTGCACAATAAATACAGAATAAAAAAACTAAAATATACATAATACAAAAATACAAAATGCTCCCCTTGTACATAATAAATTAAAAAATGTTCACATTAAGGTGCGCACCTTTATAAGCTAAATGCAAGATGTAAACATAGGTGTAGTTTGGCACTGAACAGCGCACACAGCATTTCAAAAATGGCATGGGAATGGACTTAATTATTTATTTTAAGAACTTATTTAACAGTGGGACATTTGTGTCCTTTGAAACACAACAAACAGATCACAGGATCCACTTCTTTAAATATCTCCAAGCATCCTAACTCTGATGTATCACCAAAGTCCAGCTATTCTGAGCCATATGTTTTGGTCTTGTCAGTCTCTAAACTGATTCTGGGAGCATGTTTTTGAGGCTTTTATACACACAAATTCAGGAAAGAAACACAAACTCAGCTCATCCGAACAATGATGTTGTTGTAATGCCTTCCCAAATGGTATCACTGCTATATCAACTTGCACTTATACATATATATTTGAGATCTGATTTCTCTTGCATTTAGGTTTTTTTGTTTTTGTGAATGATGGTGTGTCATACGCCAACCTACGGGGGCCTGGAGGGTTGTGTTGGGATGGAGGGACTGAAGCACTGTAAATTAAAATGACAAATAAATGGTTTTAAAAAGATGATCCATGTAAAGCAGGGATTAAAGTTTCCTTCACAGACACAAACAATACTAAGACAGTGACACAAAAACAGGGCTGCCACACCCATGCAGCAATGCATCTGGGTAGAAAACAAATGGCTTACTGCAATCCACCATTATCAAAAGGAGCCATCTTACTTACATCTTTGTATGACAAAAGAGGTTTGAAATTCCTGAAAAATATTTCCATGAACTGTAATTACCTTCACACAAAGGTTAGGTTTAAGTATAACATCAAGTGCCCAGCTCGGTGATTTTGATCATGTATTAAGACTACATAAGTATCACAACATGCAAAACGTTTCCCACAGTGATTTCCTCTGGCCTGCTTTCTTCCCCCATGTGATCTGCTGTACTTTTCCACTATGGTCAAGGAAAAACTCTCTCTACTGACAAACCTTTACAATACAAAGAAACTTGCAACACATCAAGCATTTTAAAACTTTTTTTTTTTTTTTATTAAAAACAATCCAACAAAACATACATAAGTAAGTAAGAAAGAAACTGTACAATCTATGATGTGGAATTTAAACCATTAAACAATTTCTAACGTAAAAATGTGGCATGTGCCAGGCATACTTTAAAAAGCACAGTTCTTTATGGCATATAGATTGGATGATGCTTAAAACTTTACACAACTTATAAATAAATGGCGGTACCAGTAGTGCCAATGACAACAACAACAACAACAAAAAAGGCTGATTGTTCCTTTACGATCTGTATTCCTCAAGTAAAATGGTGAAAATGGCACACTTCCACTGCAAGTAAGTTCTTCCAAAGCTGATGTACAAGCTGTCTCTTCATACAGTCCCGCTGCGGTGAAAACTTTACATGGGCTCCATCTCTCTTTGCTGAATTATAAAGATCAAGGACAGACAAAAAGTTGTCAACAAACAGTAGTTCTATAATGCAGCAAGAAACTTTTTACACAGATAGACTCACATCATTGAAAAACTCAAGTTACACGAAGTTTATCTCACCTGAGCTTTGTTGTACTTCTGCTGTCTCCTTCTGGTAAAGAACTGCACACAAAAGAAAATTATGACTTTAAATTATAGCTCATAAATCAAAGTAGTACAAGTAATTGCATTTCAGCTGATGACATAATGACATATAGGTAGATGCACTCACCAGGACCAGCAGGCCAGCAACCACAGCCAGCACCACCACCACGATAACGGCGATGATACCACCCGACAGATGCTTCATGGTGAATGTCGGGGGCTCTTCGTCCACATAGTACACCAAGATGTTCTCCATCTCCAGCTTCTGGGTGCCCACCATGGGCTCAAACTTCGCCTGGTCCTTGAACAGAGGCAGCACCTTCACCTGCAGGAGGAGAGGAGATGAGGAAAAGGACAGGGTCAGTCAACACTAAGTTTCTCTTTACACTTATAAATCATAAAGAGGAGAATAAAAAAAAAAAAAAAAAAAAAAAAAAAAAAAAAAAAAAAAAAAAGCAGCTTCAACATACATCTTTCTCCATGTAGTAGGCCATTTGGGACAGGTCAGCCTTGCGATCCCCTTCTGCCTTCTTCACATCCACCACAATAAGGCGGGCCTCAGGGTCATACTGCAGAAAGACAGTTTTGATTTGAGTATTTTTGTGACGCCTTTTTTAAAAAATGAAGTACATTATGTAGAAATGTGACAAAAATGCATGTTTTACCAAACTGGACCCCCATTCACTGAGTCTCTTACCTGGATTTCTTTCACTAAGTTCTTGCTGAAGTTGTAACGACTCTGAATGGCATCTGCAATGGCACTGTTTAAAAAAAAAAGGCAAGAAATTACAATTATGATATTTTAAAAGTGATGCAAACACTAGAGTTTTGCTTCTTGTTTAATAAATGGGGACTGTTAAATATACTTACGTCTTCAGTTTGCTGGCATCCACTGGACCTTTCACTTCTTTGTGTTTCAGCTGAAGACGGACCCAGCTAGATGTAGAAAAACAAGACAATAGTTAACATTTCAGTACTGCACACTGAAATCATTTATTATAATTCCAGCCTTCCACACTGATGAGGAAATTACTTACTATGTCTCCACAAGCTTCTCACATTTGAGGTTTTTGTCTCCCTTGTCAGTACGACGAGCACCAGCACTGTTGACGCACCAGCATTCCTCAGTGTTGTTGCACTGCTTGGCCTTGAATTTGCCGTCGTTCTCACAGTCTGGGTCATAGATGCCATCGTTGTCCACAAATGCGGTCTCCACTGGCTTTCCTCCTATTGTACGGGTGCTCAAACCCTTCTTTGCTCTGTACATCTCAGCCTTCATCAGGAAGCACTTAGGGATCACTGAAGGTGACACAAATTGTCACATCATAAGCAAGCAAGAACAAAGCAACTCGCAAAAGAGAAGGAAAGGAAATATGTATTCTTGATCAAAATGTAAAATCTTTTACTTACATTTGGTGCAGTCCAGCTTTTGTTTCACGTTGTCATCAACCAGGACGGTACACTCACATGGATTTCCATCACAGGTGGCCCACTTCAGAGACTGACATGAACCTAAGCAGAAAAACATTAAGGTTTGTTATTCAGAAAGAAACAAGATTGACACTGAAGTATTCTCAGAAATCCCTAAAAACCTCTTAATATAACTAAAGTGCATATCAAGTTTAATATCAGTTACTATTTCAATTATCTAATGGCTAACTTTAACATCACTTTACTGTGGTTGTTTGACAATATCGCACATAAGTATGAATTAGAGAGACTCCAAAAACACCCTATATGTGAGTTAAATGTATCATAGTCTTATTGTAAGCCAGGTTTCTGAGAGATTTATTGTATCTTATGTTATAAAGTCCCATAAACCGAAAGGGCTAAGTACAGCAGGTAGACTAGCAGGTTAATTTAACACCTGGGCGTTGGTTTCTCTGAACAGAGCAGTCCTCAGGGAGCAGAACAAATCCTCCCAACCCCCACTCTGCAACGACACTAACTGCGTTTGATATCTAAACAACTTTTAAAGCACTTTTTCCACCCTTATCGGCACAAAAATTACTTGAAACGACTAAACATTACATTTAAAGTAGGAAGGTAGTAAAGACACAAAGATAATGTTTCAACCCAATATTCCTGTTTTCTAACTAAAGCTTTCCAAGAACTGAAAAATTAATTAAGACACTACAAAATTCTTCTTTTATAGCCTTGTTATATAAAGCTATATGACTGGACCACACGTACACCCAGACAAGGCGTTGTAAGACATTTTTCAGTCAACAAAAGTTGAACAAACCCTAATCCAAACTACTTACAGCTTTGTGCTGAAGCTCCCACCGCGAGGGCGGCGAGCATGAGAGCAATCCAAATCTTCATTATGAAAATTAATAAAAATCTAAAACCGAATGAATAAAAAGGTTCCTCCTTTGCTGGTTTCCTATCCGTCCGTCGTCTACAGGGGTCAAAGATGGAGTACAGAATGGAGTGGAGGCACACAAAGCTTCCTTTTCTTCCTACAGGTGTGTCCCGGTCAAACCTGTTTGGAGAGAAACTCAACGAGCGCGCGCACACAAAGGTAAGGACTCAAAACAGCACGAGCGCCACTAGTCAAGTTACTGCGTAAGGCTGATTGTAGTTTATATTCCTTTAAGATGTTGTTGTCCAACTGGTAGAGAGTTATAAGGAACTACATTTATAAGAGTTGTAGTCACATGACGTCACTCTCATTTGCATAGATGATAAGGAGAGGGGGGTTGAAAACCAAACGCACCTTTTCCCCGGTATGACCATATTTGGTCTCTCTCTCTCTCTCTCTCTCTCTCTCTCTCTCTCTCTCTCTCTCTCTCTCTCTCTCTCTCTCTCTCTCTCTCTCTCTCACTCACTCTGTTTCTGTTGACATACTTTACTTTTTCAGCTCTTCAGTAATCTAAATTTCCATATATTTCTGTAACACTTTTGGCTAAAAAAGACCAAAAAACCCAAACTTAGAGACATACAATTATGCCTGTTTGTCTTATTCCACCTCTTGGCAATTATCACTGTAATATTGTGTCTTACTGTATTCAGTAGGCAGTGGTTCATAGTGACCTTTATACTGAGGTCAGTATGATATTCCTATAGGATATTAAGCGGCTTATAGTTATAGTTATAGTGGCTTCTCATATCTACAGGTCTTCATACATTGTATTGTATCATAATGTATGTATATAATACTCCGCTAGGATGTTATACATCACTTTAGACAGTTTAGTGGCCTTTTCATATTCAATGCTATTCATATGTTGTGGACTCTATTGTTCCACCAAAACACTTGTGTAGGATGTTATATATCACTTATATAATGTTGTGTATATTAAATGTTTTGCAACTTAAACACTTTAGCTGCTGTCTAAAGTTGTGTGTTCTTATTCATATTTGACATCATACACCTAAAATATCTTAATATGTGCCCACAATGCTTAGTGTTATTCTAAATACACATTTTGTTTATCTGTCTGAGCAGGTATCTTTCAAAACAGAAACCAGAGGTTGGGAAAAGATTTCTCAGGTGTGGTGAGTCACAGTCTGCGTGATGACACAGCTGAGTCACAGCCTCAGGTCTTGAAGTTATGATCTGTCTGAGAAATATTCTCACCAGCAGTGCACCCACATATTTTTTTCCTAACTCATTAGTTTACGTCAATGAAGAATCAAGTGGCCAGTTCAGAGCAGGAAAGAGGAAAAACACAGCAGAGTTGAGTAAGGGAAAAAATAGTAGTTTGAATTTGCTTATTGCAGAGTGCTTGTACACCTTTGAAGTGCAAATAGAGGAAAGAAGAAAGAGATCTTATTCCCAGATTATTCTAATTCCCATTTTACATTTATACCTCTATTTATCTTTTCAATAAGAGTAAGGCAACTTTAGTCTCTCAAATATTAAGTGTTAAAAAGTCTCTTTTTAAGTCATGCACTGTGAAACCTCATCTAGTAGACACAGTTTTTAAAACAGGCCATCACTACACTTTTCAATATTTTAGCAGCTTTGTGTTTGCCACTGAAGACACCAACAAAGAGTAAACAGTTTTAAAGGACTAAATGGACATAGCACCTATTCATGGAGCCTTGTCTTCACCGTGAGGTTGCCAGACAACCAGAGGAGACTTCAGTAACTCACTACGCCCCCGTAAGAGCACAACTTGATGTTTTTACACTTTGTGCAGATTTGACAAACAAGCTACAACATGTTAATTAGTGAGCTTTGGAAGTGCTGGTCGGTGGATTTGTTTAACCTTTGGAGTGAGCCAGAGTAGTTGTTTCCACATGTTTCCAGTCTTTATGCTAAGCTAAGCTACACTGTCTCCTCGATGTAGCCTCATATTTAACAGACAGATATGAGATTTGCTCATTTGCTTCATCTATTGTTTATTGTTTAATTGAAATCAGATTTGAAAGGTAGAAACATCACTGCCTTTTTGTAATGCTTACTATAATATGGTTCAATGTTCATACATGCATTAGATTTAAGAATAAATGTGATAACACAGACATAACAGGATGCTTTACCAAACAAGATGTATCACTGAATCTTTTTACTGGTTGCAAAAGAGAGTTTGGAATACTTCCATTTGAGTTCTTAGATACCACATGTGTTCCAGGGATGGATGGAGCTCTTTTTTTTCTCTCTACGTCATGTGTCTCCTTCATAAAAATGTTTAGGCCAATGTCATAGATGTGTACCCAAATACATTCTAAGGATGTTTATGTTGTGATCTGTCACAACATGTCTTTTCCTGTGAATACAGACTTCCCCTCACAGTGCCTCTTGTCTCTGCTTCCACAGATATCCATAATTATGATCTTGTGTAACAGATAGGAGGCAGCAATGGGGTTTTCAGCTGGCTAAATAAAAGCAGCTGAGTCAGAGAAACAGGTCAACGTCCTATCAGAGAAAATAGAAATAGACCTTTTTCACAGCAGAAATGTTGACTCTTCACATTAGGAAAAGCACAAGTGTTATAACATGAAATAAAGCTTTGTCTTTTTTCAAGGGTCCCAGTAAGCTGTGACAGTCAGTCAGCATGCACAATACCAGGACCCTGAAAATGAAGCAGCTAAATGGAATTTAGTCATCATTAGCTTTAACATTTACACCTGTGCTTTTCCTACTGTGACATGTCAAAATGTATTCTCACCATAAAATACAGTATTAACACTAATACAACTGTTTCAGCTCATTTAAAACAAGCTATACATTCTTTGTCTGTATCTGGTTTCACTTGTTGAACACTCCCAAGTCGGGTGACAGGAGCCTTTCTGTTCTTCCCATTCTGCCAACAATGCATGAATACAGAAAAAGAACAGCTCACGACATACTTATTTACCTATTGACCTTTCTTTTGGCAAATATTACTCATCAAACACATGTGATACTAATAACATTAAAGATACCCTGTGAAGTTTTTGACTTCTAGTAGCACTATGGAGCAGTTTTTGTTTTTTGTATTTTTTGGGTCGATGCCAATGCACGCTATTCACTGATCTACAGGTGGCGGTAATGTGCCAAGATAAGCACCAATGTGATAGCAAAGGCAGGGAGGAAAAAGACTGCTAGCAAGTAATCAAGGATGTAAACAATGCAGGTTTAAGAGAAATCAGCTTTGCAAATGTTTTATGATGAAGGAAATGTATACAACATGATTGTCAGGCCTTAAGGACACACACAATGAGTTTTGGTGAATAACATTGAATGTAAATGAAACTTTTGTTTGTTTACAAGAAAACTTCACGGGGAACCTGTTTTGGCAGCAAGAATAAAAGAAATTAACATACATTATTAATTTGTACTAACAGAAAATAATAAGACGTGAGCTAAATGATGTCAATCAATCAAACTGCAACTTTGGAAAGATGCTGCTGATATAAAATTATGGAAAAAGATTTTTTTTTCCAAAAAAGGCTGTTGTTGTTGTTTCTTCGAGGAATGTATCGTGTGACTTTAAAAAATAAAAAGTGAAAGCTGTTGCTGTTTTCCACAATGTTCTCAAGCTGTCTCACCACTGGCCACAATTACTTTTAATTACTTTTGGTTTTTTCCAGCTGAGTGGCTCTTCCATTTCATATATGCATTGCATTGTGGAACATTTACCGTCAGCAGCACACACAAAAATTAAGTATATTGGTAAGCATAATTATTTCTTTAAGTATTCTTTAAGCATAAGTATTTCTTAAGATTTTGTAGTTTTTCCAGTGTGAACATGCTACATATCCAAAAACCAGTGTAGAATTAGTCTCTAGTGTGGAATAGGGACACAGCTAAAGTCTGATATTTTGGTGCTATTTTAGTGAGCCAATGTTAAACTCATGCTTGAGTAATTATCTACAAGCGCTGCTCCTCTGCTTTGAGTTAAATGTAAGCTAAATACAACAGAGCCATTGTTAATGTTACTAGTGACACCTGTGCTTCACCTGACATGACAAGTCAAAATGTCTGCTTTGAGAGAGGTTTGCAGCAAAGTCATTAACATAAACCTATTCCAAAAGCTGATCGTCCTACACTCTACATACTTAAAAAAAACACACACACACAAAAAAGGAAAAGCTATTTTGGCATATGTTGAGGTTATGTGGAGATGGAGATAAACCTTTGCAACTTTGGGAACTAAATAGAACAACCAATCAGAAAACTGAGGCTGTCATTTTCCAAGTTGTCAATATGGTAGCCATTTTGGCTGTCATGATTTAGGAGGCTAAAAATGACATTTTCAGGTAATCAGGAAATTCAGTTGTGCTAATCAGAGGAAGGTACAGATGATCAAAGATGTATTTCTTGGTTGCAACCTTGAATTTATGAAGTGCAAAAAATAGAATTTAAATATCTCTCATTTTCTACTTGACTTATAATGTTGATTCCAACTGCCAAATCCATGCTTACAACCACAGTGGATAAAACTGTCATTTATTAGCTTTCTCATTTTCTTAAATTTTCTGTTCCCTATGCACTATGGTCATTGTCAATACTACCTCTACTTTTGACATGGGGATGAAGTGGACATGTGCTCTCTTTATGACAACTGCTTTTTTTCTCGTGGCAGACGGAAGCGTTGCTTGAGGGGTGTAACACACAGAGTGTTCTTCAGCTGCTTTGACGTTTAACACCTCCCTGAACTGAACAGAATTGAAACTGTGCCTGTTATAGCCAGGCACTGATAACATCACACATGTAACCCAGATCATCACCTTTGTGACTTAAATGTCAAGTGTGTAACAAGGGTAAACTATTGTACAGGCCCAGGCGACCAGATACTTCAATCTTTACAACAGGCCATAAAAACAGTCCCATTTTCCTAACGGTGGACGGAGCTCATAAACCAGCTCAGCATCTATTCTGTGGCTGCCTTATTGCTCCAGTAGCTGCTGCCAAGGACTCTGTGTGTGCTATATAGTCTATACAGTGCTGACTGGCAGGTATACCATGTGACTGCTTGAGAACACGCCAGGATCTAATGACATCTAAAATTATATAGTAGAATTTACCTTTCGAATAAATGCAGAAATGGATTGACAATTTAAAATATGTCTTGTATTGATGCCATATGATTCGGATTCATCACATAGGACGATACAGAATGTCTATCGCACTTGGTTAATGAAAACAAGGGTATGGGATCTAAATGGTTTGATTAAACTCATAAGTTGTTATACTGGTATCACTGGGGATTTTAATATGTTTTTAACACGCACTCTTCATACAAAGCGATATCTCAAACTAAATTTAGCAGAATCAAATTGTAAAATATCACTTAAAGGCTCCACGAATGATCAGGTGAATGAAAGTCATGTTGGTGTCCTGTCTTCTTGACTACAGTGAAGAGGACAAATGAAGGCCTTAGGGGACTGGTGCTCTTATTGTGCGAGAGCTGACACACAAGCAGGGGATTATGGGTGTTCCCCTTCCCAGAGGTTTAAGATGTCAGGGCAGTGCATGGTATGGTGAGGTGGGCCATTGTCCTGACTCCCAGGGGTGGAGGAATCAAGACAGAGGTGGAGGAGAAGGAAGCGGAAAAGGCTGGTTGAGGACTGAGGTTCGACTCTGCGGGGAAAGACGCAG
This sequence comes from Thunnus albacares, assembly GCF_914725855.1. Classification (NCBI taxonomy): domain Eukaryota; kingdom Metazoa; phylum Chordata; class Actinopteri; order Scombriformes; family Scombridae; genus Thunnus; species Thunnus albacares. Next base: position 5,587,643 of record NC_058119.1, read on the forward strand.
AGAGAGAAGGGGAAACGGCAGAGAGAGATCTAGAGGAGGGGGCTCCGCACCTTCTCCCCCACGGAAGACTCAGAGACCACCAGGAGACGGGGAAATATGTGGTGAGTGAAAATCTCTGCTCCTGTAAGATGTCCTTTACTTTTTAAAACTTTCTTTTTTATGTTATTGGATGGTCTTTTAGTGGTGGCCTAAGACTGGTATGGCTCATATTACCAGGATACATGTGTGATTGTTTTTATGAAAAGTTATTATTAATCCTGCCGTCTATTTCTCAATAATTGTATCAATACATATTTGGTTCATGGTTAATTTTCATATTATCAAAGCACAAAAGTATCATTTGGATGAAATTATGGATCAGTTTATGACATACATCTGTCAGTATAGAACAACACTACTGTGTGTTTCACCTAAACTGCATATACCACAGTCTTACTTATGTGATTTTGTTATTTAATGTTTACCATGTTATGATTTTCTTTAACTTATTATGCAGCTTTTAATCCTCATCTGTCTTAATATTAGCGGGTAAACAAAACAAAACATAAGAATGAATGAGACTTTTTTTTTTCCTTTGCTGCTATCCATTTATTTATTCATCTTTTTATTTATGTATTGAACAATTGTTTAAGGTATTTGCTAATTCATTTCATTGCATTTATATACTGATACATTTATTATTTAATATTCACTTTTGCAATGACATGCCATTTCCAAAAGACAGGCCTGGCTGTAATGGCTGCAGGATTTAGATACATACATAAATAAAGTAATTTATTAATCCAAAAGGATAACAGCAACCAAGTCCCATAGATCATAAAAAACAAAAAGTAGGACAGAAATAAAGTACAATGAAAAGCTAAATAATTATAAAAGCAGAGAATACATCCTAAAAGTACAGGACCATAATCTTTAACTCTAATATGTACTGAATATACACCATACATAGATAGTGTCCAGTGATATACTGTACATTAGTAGTGCAAGTCAGTAGATAATGTTAGATGTTGTACAGTAAGGTGCTGGATTGTCCTTGGATGTTAAATGAATATTTAACAGTTTTGGAAATACACTTATTTGCTTTCTTGTCAAGCGTTATATGATAAGATTGATACCACTCAAATAAAGTGGTATCATTCTTCTCATCTAACTCAGCAAAAAAAGTGAATATGCATATTACAGTATTTCTTTAAATAAGACTTAACTGTACATACAATATAACTACAGTAGGGTCCAAAAGTCTCAGATCACTTTCCCTTTTGGGGAAAGACTTTTGGACCCTACTGTATATTCTCAGGTAGAGAATAAGTAGTTTAGTTCAGTTTAGGGAAAAGTGTAAAAGAGTAGAACAGAAAATGACAGAAATATAAAATAATGAAATCTTTAGTGCTTTCAAAAAGATTGACTTTCCAGAGTGATGCACATTGATGTCACAAACAGTAACTATTTCCTCACATTTCAAATGTTTTTCTTAAGGGTAATTGTGGCACAGGGTGAGATTATAGCTATTATTGCAGCTGTCATACCCATCCTGTCCTGGGTGCAGTCCATCAGGCAGGCTCCATGTGATTTACAGTTCTGCATTTATGTAATGGGAGTCTGCTTCAGTACTCTCACTGTCCATCCACAGCCTTCTCCTGAGACACAGACAATAGCCCTACATGGCCAAGAGGGAATGCTGACATTTAGATGGTAACCCAATCATAACAAATAGGGATTATTGTCATTTTTCTCATAATTCTCATAAATCAGCTTAACTACTTCCTTGAGCTATTGCCTGTAAAAAATACTGGAGTGACTGAAAAAACCTTTGTAGAACAGATTTTAAAGCAGAGCCCTCTGGTGCTAATCAGTTAACTCTATAGACGTTGGATTCTTTAATAATCATTATGTTGGAATGATGGTGCTGATAGTTGAAACTTTATGCCAGTATTAAAAAAAATAATTTAACATCTCCATATCAAAGCATTTAGGGACTGCACACCCATACAGGTGTTTTCACTTACTTTGGCTTATATAACTGCTGCTCAGACTGAGAGCCCTAATCAGAAACAAGAGAAATCACCTGTGTGTGTGTACCATTGAAGTGCAAAGCCTTTAAATATTATGAACCTGGTGTATCACACTGGTTCTGTAGAATTTTGTTCATCAGAAAGGAACTAGTATGAAATGGCATATGCTCTTCATTTAACTTTATTACCACCTCTGTAATGAAATGGTCCACCAAAAACTGAAAACGTTATGATAGCGTCATCCTGATGACAGGTTGTAAAGCATATCTAAATTTTTCGGAAGCCAAATGATTGGCTCCAAATGTCAGATGTCCCACATTGTCCTCACTCTCATTTTGATGAATTAAACAAACAGAATAACATTTTATTGCTGTTTTTAATAACAAAATCCTTAAATACAAAACTTTATTGTCTCTTGAAAATTAGATAAATGTGGTGCTGAATGGACTAAAGTTATTAATAAATAGTACCTACATCAGCACATTTTATCTGGTAGGACTCGACTGTGATGTTGGATAAGTGAGAGCAGAATGACAGTAAATGACCTCTTTGGGTGGTGAGTCAGGATAAGACAATAGGTTTATGTGTGTTACACCAACCGTAACAATAGACACCTGTCCATTGTTCAGTGAGTGGAAAGTAGGCTGTGGACACACAAAGTACAGTAAGAAAGGTAACACATACTCTGCAATTAGGTCAAATCAAGACTTTACTTCCTATTTCAAGAACAGAGCTGGATGACTTTTCAGGTGTCATGTGATATACAACTCTATAATTGTCAGAAATGAAGCCATTGCATGATGTTTAGAGTTACATGCAACAGCAACCACAGAAATTGACTGAAACTCATGTCTCCTCACCTTTGCCAAGATTTAATACATCTTCTGTCTTGTACAACCATATGTTTCTTGTACTAAATGACAAAGATTAAAAAATACGAAGTATACAGAATGCTCACTATGCTTCTGAAAAAAGCATAGAGGTAGGTGTACTACTTTAAAGGATGATGGCAGTTAGATTCTCCTGATTTTCTTTTCTTTGTCCTTACAGGTTTCCACTCCTGTGGCTGATCAGTCTATTGGCAGTGCTGGAATACTGCTGTGCAGGTGAGTCATCTCATCAAGAACAATACCTTCAATGAAACTGTCATTGCTGTTTTTACCCAACACAGCAAGAATAGACACCAAATGAAATATGCTCCTTTATATATTCACAAAAATTTGAGTTGACACATAATTAGATTCAGATTCTCCCCCTTGCTCTTTTCAGTTGCTGACCCGAAGGACTGTGAGGCAGCAGGCAGCAAATGCCACCCCCAGGCCGAGTGTCTGAAGGTCAAAAACAATTTCACCTGTGTGTGCCGTATGGGCTATCAGGGTGATGGTCTTCTGTGCAACGACATCAATGAATGTCTTAGTGGCCTACACAGCTGTCACCCAAAGGCTCGCTGCAACAACACCCTGGGCAGCTACAGCTGTGTCTGTCTCAATGGATACATTGGAGATGGCACTGACTGCAAGGATATCAATGAGTGTCAAAAAGAAAACGGGGGTTGCCACTCCAGCGCTGTCTGTACTAACTCTGAGGGTGGGCGACAGTGCCAGTGTAAAGTCGGTTTTACAGGCAATGGCTTCCAATGCACTGATATTAACGAATGCGCTAACCAAAGGATTTGCCACTGGAATGCCACCTGCACCAACAACCCTGGATCCTATGTGTGTACCTGTAATGCCGGCTATAAGGGAAATGGAAACTACCTGTGTCTGGATATAGACGAATGTTCAGAGACTCCACATGTGTGTTCTTCCTCACTTGGCTACAAAGGCTGTAAAAATCTGCCTGGCACTTATCGCTGCACGTGCAGCAGTGGCTTTGAAAGCAACGGGCAGAGCTGTGTGGATATCGACGAATGTGCAAGCAATATCTGCAGTCTATACGCAGACTGCGTAAACACAATGGGGTCATACCAGTGTACCTGCAACAAGGGATTTGTAGGAAATGGACTGACATGTGCAGACATAAATGAATGCGAGGAAGACAGTCAATGCGACCCCAATGCTGCTTGTATCAACAGGCTGGGGAGTTATGAGTGCTCCTGTCTCGGGGGGTTTGTAGGAGATGGACGACTGTGCGAGGATATCGATGAGTGTGCAACACCTGACATCTGCCCTCGTACCACTACCTGTGTCAACACTGGTGGGTCATATTACTGCGACTGTGGCAGTGGCTTCATCTTCAATAATTCCAAGTGCCATGACCTGGATGAGTGCGCAGCAGGCCTCTGTAGCCCCTATGCCTCCTGCACAAATTCACCTGGCTCTTTCTCATGTCAGTGTGCAGCAGGTTACAGGGGAGACGGCTTCACCTGTGAAGATGTGGATGAATGCTCACTGGCTAAGCAATGCCACTCCGATGCCCGTTGCACTAACCTTCCTGGTACCTACAACTGCACCTGTCAGGTGGGTTATTCTGGAGATGGAGTGATCCAGTGCAAGGATGTGGACGAGTGTCTGGTGGATAATGGAGGTTGCAGAAACAAGGCTACATGTGTCAACAACGAAGGTTCCTTCTCTTGCCTGTGCCTTTCGGGCTTTGTCTTGGTTAACCAAACTTTTTGCCAGGATATAAATGAGTGCAAGGAACTGACCAATCCATGTGGGGTGAATGAAAAATGCAAGAACATCGACGGGTCATATGAATGCCCCTGCCATGTCGGTTACTACCGCCCTGCCACCAACATGGACTGTGTTGATATGGACGAATGTAAAGATAACCCTTGCCACGTAAACGCCACATGCCTCAACACAATTGGGTCGCACACTTGCACCTGTAAGCGAGGTTTTGCAGCAAATGGCACTCAGTGCGAGGATATAGATGAGTGCTCTGCATCGGGTGCATGCCACCCACGGGCGCTATGCACCAACCTTATAGGGGACTTCCTCTGCTCCTGTCAGCAGGGTTTCATAGGTGATGGCTTTGCATGTCAAGATGTGGACGAGTGTGTCCTCTCTGATACCATTTGCCCGGCCTTCTCAAAGTGTATCAACTCCCCTGGTGCGCATGTCTGCTCCTGTTTGAATGGTACAGTGGCCTTCAATGACACCTGTGCACCACCCAGTCCACTGTGTGACCCTGCCTGCCACATTCATGGCTTGTGCCACTATTCGTCTGCTGGATACCAGTGTGTGTGTGACCTGGGTTTCGTGGGTGATGGGCTGACTTGCTCTGATGTGGATGAGTGCCAGAGGGAAAACATTTGTCCTGATAATGAAACTGAGTGCGTGAATAAGCCAGGATCATTTTCCTGTGTCTGCAAACAAGGCTACAAACTCAATGGAACAAAGTGTGCCGGTAAAACTCTTCTAATAAATCTATCAAGTACTGAAAAAGTAGTTCTGCACTGAACTGAAATGCAGTTCTGAACTGCACTGAATGTATAAAATATTATGAACTTTTTTCTCTTCACTAATTAAGATAAAGAGCTAAATTCAAGTATCATCCCTTAGTGTTTTCCCTCATCCAATACAATGTACAAAAAACTACAACTTAATTACTGTTGTTTTCAGGAACATATCTCTAATACTTGTCACATTTAGTGTAAATCATCCATCTTTAGCCTTCTTCTGAGACACAGACAATAGCCATACATGGCCAAGAGGGAACACTGACATTTAGATGGTAACCCAATCACAACAAACAGGGATTATTGTCATTTTTCTCATAATTCTCATGAATTAGCTTAACTACTTCCTTGAGCTATTGCCTGTAAAAACCTATGTGGAACAGATTTTAAAGCAGAGCTCTCTGGTATTGATCAGTTAACTCTAAAGATGTTGGATACATTCTTTTAATAATCTTTATGTTGGAATGATGCTGTTGAAAGTCCATACTTTGTGCCAGTATTCAAAAAAATCAATTTAAGATCTCCATACCAAAGCATTTAAGGCCCTACACACCCGTTCAGATGTTTTCACTTACTTTGGCTTATATAACTGCTGCTCAGACTGAGAATCTAATCAGAAACAAGTGAAATCACCTGTGTGGGTGTAACATTGGTGTGCAAAGCCTTTAAATATTATGTACCTGGTGTATCACACTGGTTATGTAGCATTTTGTTTATCAGAAAGGAACTATTCTATGAAATGGCATATGCTCTTCATTTAAATTATTATTACCACCTCTTTAATGAAATGGTCCACCAAAACTGAAAACGTAATAACTGTGTCATCCCGATGACAGCTTGCAGAGCCTATCTCAATTTTCTGGAAGCCAAATAGTTGGATCCAAATGTCAGATGTCCCACATTGTGCTCACTCTCATTTTGAGGAATTAAACAAAGAAAATAACATTCTGATGGATACCAGTGTGTGTGACCTGGGTTTCGTGGGTGATGGGTTGACTTGCTCTGATGTGGATGAGTGCCAGAGGGAAAACATTTGTCCTGATAATGAAACTGAGTGCATAAATAAGCCATGATCATTACACACTCAATGGCACAAAGTGTGAAGGTAAAACTCTTCAAATAAATCTATAAAGTACTGAAAAGTAGTTCTGCATTGAATGTATAAAATATTATGAACTTTTTTCTCTTCATTAATTAAGATAAAGAGCTAAAGTCAAGTATCATCCCTTAGTGTTTTCCCTCATCCAATCAGTGCACAAAAAACTACAACTTACTCACTGTTGTTATCAGGAACATATCTCTAATACTTGTTACATTTAGTGTAAATTATTTAAAGTTACAGAATTCATGATACAAGGAATGATTATAATTGTATCATAGCATAGTATGGGGTCATGACAACTGAATGAACATGTTTTTGTATTTTTTTTCTGTTTTAAAAATAACTGGACTATAACTGAACATCCTCTGATATTTGTTGTTGCCAACATTTGTGGGACATTATATTGTGTCACACTTATTCAGTTAAAAAAAAAAATGTATTCATTCAAATTGAAAGTGAAAGGAATCTACTCTTTGAATGGGCTTTCAGTAAAACGGTGTGAAACACTGCTATAATTACAGTAAGTCAGCAAAGAAAGAGATTATAATCATTCCGGGATAGGGAGTCACACACCACCCACTCCTGACTCTAAGTCAGTAGTCAGGTGAGTTAGCACACATTTCACTTTGATATAACAGTGCCAGAAAAATTGGGCTACTTTTTTCTCCCAAAAATTCTTACATATTACCCTGTTTGTCTTAAGTCAGCAAACAAAGGCTTTTTTATTTAGTTTACTTCTAAAAGTAAATCTGTGAAACGTTTACAATACACAAATGGCATTGATTCTAATAATATTCATATGATGCATGCTGTTAAATCTAATTTTCTCCCTGTTCCTCTTTCTAGATGTGAATGAGTGTGAGACAGGACTACATGAGTGCAGTGAGTTTGCCCAGTGTGTCAACACAATCGGCAGCCATTCCTGCTTCTGTCTCAGCGGCTTCACAGGTGATGGGAAGAACTGCTCTGGTACGTATCAACTCCTCATTGTATCCATCAGTAGCACCATGGTTCTTTTGCCCCCATAAGTGGACTCTCTTGTGAGTTTTCTTTTAGCACCATTTGGGGCTGTTTCCCTGATATTGTCCCATTTTGGATGAATTATAGACTTTGATGAGTGCCAAGTCCAAAATGGAGGATGTCATCCCATTGCCAGCTGCACTAACATGCCTGGATCTTTCAACTGTACCTGCCCACCTGGCACGGAGGGCAATGGCTTTGACTGCCAGGATGTAAACGAGTGCGAGCAGAACTCCACCCTGCCACACAACTGCAGTGCCCAGGCTTTGTGCCGCAACACAAAAGGATCCTACATCTGCCTGTGCCAGGATGGATACCAGGGTGACGGCTTTGTTTGCAAGGATGTGGATGAATGTCAGCTGGCCACAGCCTGTAGCTTGAACATGACATGCAACAATACGCCTGGTTCCTACACCTGTTCGTGTATCCTGGACCAGGTGTATGACAAGGGCACATGTGTGAGTGAAGACACCTGCCTGAATGCTAGAGGCGTCTGCCACCCTCTTGCTGAGTGCCGCCCATATCAGGGTTCCTTCTACTGCAAGTGCAAAGATGGTTATCAAGGCAGTGGCACTGAATGTTGGGATGTGGATGAATGTGACCAATCACAAGTTCAAACCTGCCCTGCCTTCTCCTACTGCTTCAACACTAATGGCTCCTACATTTGTGAGTGCTGGGAAGGTTTTCTAGACAATGGGACACATTGTCAGGACATGGATGAATGTATGACGGAGAACTTCACCTGCCCTGACAACAGCACCTGTACTAATGTAGAGGGGAGCTACAAATGTACCTGCGATCCAGGCTTCTCAGGCAAGGGCTCCCTGTGTTTGGATGTAGATGAGTGCTCCTTCAGCCTCATCCAGTGCCCAAATTCATCCAAATGCCTAAACACAGTGGGATCTTTCTTTTGTGAATGCTGGGAAGGTTACCAAGGCAACAATACTGGCTGTGAGGAAATCAATGAGTGCCTTGACAACTCTACCTGCCCTGAGCACAGCACATGCATCAACACCAATGGTAGCTACCTGTGTCTTTGTGACACTGGATTCTCCAGCATGGATGACTTGTGTGTGGACATCGATGAATGCAGTGACACTGAGCTTGGGGATCTTTGCACCAATGGGACATGTGTGAATGCTATCGGCTCTTATTACTGCGAATGCATCAAAGGATTCTGGAGTAATGGAACAAAGTGTGTTGATGTGGATGAATGCTCTGACTCCCTCAACTCTTCAGTGTGTCAGCCCCATTCTACATGCATCAACATCCCTGGGTCTTACCACTGCCCCTGTAATGAGGGGTTTGTTCTCAATGGCACAGAGTGTCAGGATGTGGATGAGTGTCATGACCCAGATGGTACCCCATGCCCTGAGCACTCGTTATGTAACAACACAGCGGGGTCTTTCTTCTGTCTGTGCTCTCCTGGGTACAAACCCATTAGTTTGGGCTGTGAGGATATCGACGAATGCAAAGACAACACCACCTGCCGCTTTGACCAGGTGTGCACCAACCTGCCTGGAGCGTACAACTGCTCTTGTCCACTGGGGTATCACGAGGAGAAACAGGCATGTGTTGACACCAATGAATGTGAGAATTCACCATGTCACCCCTTGGCACGATGCTGGAACACCCCTGGCTCCTTTTCATGCCACTGCCCTCTGGGCTTTGCTGGAAATGGCTCTTGGTGCAAAGATGTGGACGAGTGTGTCGCCCTGACCAAACCATGCCACCCTCTTGCTCACTGCTACAACTCCCCGGGGTCATTTGTATGTGTGTGTATGCCTGGCTTCATGAGTATTGGGCCACTGTGTGTAGATTTTGATGAGTGCCAACAGACTAATGGACAGTGTCACTCTGCTGCCACCTGCTCCAACCATGTAGGAGGTTTTAAATGCTCCTGTAGTCGTGGCTGGAATGCCACCAAAAACAATGGTCATGGAAAAGGAGGATGTGTGGACTTGGATGAGTGCTTGTCACACATAGCATGTCCAGGGCAAACATCCTGTACCAACCTGCCAGGGTCTTACACCTGTTCCTGTCCAAAAAACAGCACAGTGTGCAAAGGGATTACTCAGACGGGAGCGATAGCTCAGACGGGTTGGTTATGCCTTTACTAATCAGTTGCCATAATAATCACATACACTGATTTTTGTGTCTGCTAAATTAGAGGGTGTGTGTGTCATTGTATACGCTTAGTTTAGATTTATTAGTCCTAGTGCTTAATACCTTTGTTTCATTGTCAAAACTTTCTGCCATTCTTGTATTGCGAGAAACCTTGTAACCCCCCTTGGTTTTAAGTTATAAAGTCTGTGGGTAAAAAACACAAAAACTCACCAAAACTGTTCAAAAAAGCAGCACTTAGCCAGTCCCATTTATCTAAAATCAAGTTTGAACAACTAACAAATAATTTCAACGCAATCCACATGGCCTATTCCTAAACTATGTTGTAAAATTGATGTCGCCTCTGCTGCTTCACTGACAAGCTAATGTCACTGTAAGACAGTTGCATTGTACAAAGTCAGCCAGCATTCTTACCTTTATCCACATTTTTCCATTTCCATTTTAGTGTTCAATCCAAAGTGCTTTGTCACATTACTGCTTAGGTGAATTAGTGTCATGATTATTGAGCACAGCTTGCTAGTTTTCTCAGTATTGTGTTAGCAAAGAGGATAGCAATAGCATAGCAAAGCATGCATCAGAGTGACACGCCGTTGGTTTTTGAATTTGAACACATAATTACACACCAAATGTATTTTTTTTGCCCCACATTCGAACAGTAGTTTTAATTTTGAAAAAAAAAATGGTGAGTGAGTGTAAGTGCCCTATCTGATACAGTGTTTAAACATTCACTTCACATGTTGGTAGCAAATGAATCAATTAGTTTGGTTGGTGACAATATAATGCTGCAATAATGAAGCTGTCTTGAGTTTTGACATTGATTAATTGTCTGTGCTTCTCCAATAGAGAGCAACCTGTATCCCTTTGGAGAAGAGGTTGGTGATAAAGGAGTAAAGGTGGACACAGAAGATGGAAACTCCCCATACATCACACCGCCAATGGGTTTCCCCTTTATAGGGAAACTGTATGACAGGGTTTATGTGAGTTTCTAAGTGCATTTATCTACTAAACAATCCTCTGAAATTTTTAATTAATGGACACTATTAAGAAATGTTTGCATCTGGATCCAAAAATCATATCTCACAATATTGGGAAATCCTTAAACAAAAATCCTGGATCTTCACCAAAAATTAATCTGATCTCTGATCTCCTGATCTAACTTTTAATGTTAGATCTTAAATATTTTTAAACAGGACTGAAAACATGACGAGAATATGACAGAATACAGTATAACTTTCATGGGTGTGGTATAAATAAACATACTGTACATGGCTTACTACAATCTACGATGTGTAAAAGGCAGCACAGCATTAGCCAGAGAATAAATGACAAAATGAAATTACAATTAAATATAGGTTAGTTAAGATTTTATGACAGAAAATACCAAAGTCAACCTCTTTAGTTACATCTCTTGTGAATTTGTGTCTCTCTTTTTTGTTCTCAGTTCTCTGATAATGGCCTTGTCCAGTTTCAATCTGCTGCTGAGAATGAGCAGTACCTGCTTCCAGCTCCTTTATCCAGTGGGTTCCCCAACAACATGAATGTGACTCTGTTGGCGGTTTTCTGGGATGATGCTGACCTCACCCAAGGGGACGGACGGTTGCTCTATCAGGTTAGATGTCATGAAGGGTCAAGGGTCAGACTGGGGTTGAAATGAGACGGGGGTTTGTCATATCTAATTATGTATTGGCTTGCTGCTGCAACTTGTGTTGTATCTTCTTTCTTTTCTTTTTTCTTTTTCAAGGAATACCATAAGCTGGATATGTCAGATGTTTACTCCCAGATAGTTTTTAATCGTACAGCAGATGAAGTGACAAAATTTGAGGAGCGGAGAGGCAAGCCTGCTTTTACCCCTGCCTGGATCCTCAAGATCACCTGGGACCATGTGATGCCAGTCTCTTACCAGAAAATCAATTTCTCAGAGGTAAAGAGATTTTTTGAATCATGAAAACACTCCTATGTAGAGACTGAAAAACACTGAGAATGTATCTTATTTTTCTGGTCTGATTTCTCTTTTAAAATTTCTGATGCAAAGTTGCAAACAAAATTAGTTCCAGGGTACTTCCCTAAATAAAACATTCTTCATCAATAACGTTTCTTGTAAAGTAATGCTTCATGGGCATGATTCTCGCACTGGTCTGCTTGATGCAGTGGTTTTTACTATAGCTTTAAGTTTAGGTTTTATTTCCTGGAAATGACTAGTCTTTTTTTCTGCATTATCAATCCTTAAAAACCACAAAACATTTTTAAAATTAGTTTTTTGTCTTTTTTTCAACAATGTTATGTAAGTTATTTACATACTTGTAACTTAGTAAATATGCATGTCCTGCATGGCATAATTCACATTCTCAGTTTCTACACACCACCGGGGAGTGTTTCTGTTTGTTTGCAGGTTTGTCCTACTTTAAATGCTATTGTTATGTGCAATGTGAGCCCTTTAACCATCAGCTCAAAGAAAGCAGGGCCCATATTTATCAAACTTCTAAGAATTACACCTGACAATGCTCTTAAGACCCAAGTTGGGGTAAAATATTCTTCACTCTTCGAATGTGAAGAATAAGACACAATTATCAAGCAACCGAGCAACAGTGTGGAAGTGACCTTTAAGAGCAACTTGAAGTGATCACATGATTAATCACATGTATACTCAATACAGGAACAGGAAATCAGAGACAAAGATTTATCCTACATACAGTACGCCATATTGTTGATTCTTTGAAAAAAATCTGCAAAGACATGTCATTTTAATTTAAAGGTTATTTGTGTGAAATCCTAAATATCTGCAGTCACAACTAATATGTGAAATGAACAACAATGTATTTATAATACATGAAGGTATAAATAGGGATGAAATATTAGGAAATTGGCTAAAATGGAAACAAAAAGATGATCAATGATTTATTGTACAGTCCCTCAAAAACATGTCTCACAAGGTGTATGCTGAACTTTGTCTCTGTACTGCAATTTTCTAACATCTACTCTTAACCAATTTATTCTTTAAGTTTTCATTGATTTTGTTTTTCATTATTATTCTTAAGTTTGTGAGTAGAGTAAAAATGAAGGATTTTTACCTTTATCTTTCACTTAAATGTAAAATTTCATTTTTAACCATTTTATAAATACAGGCCTAGATATTCAGCCATAATCCCTGCAACACTCATGCTATTTTTTTTTTTACTTTGGTGCCACCTTGAGGCCATTTTACTAAAAGTGTCTTGTCCTGTTGTTCCTGTACTGTGGGAATTGTGTTCCCATTTAGTGTTAGTCAGTGATATACTAGGTTATATAATGTTGGTAAACAATAGGAAAACTGTAAAACATAATTAATCATTTATTAAATTAATTCAATTTAATTAAATTAATCAATTTCTTTTTTTATTCATTTTTGTTCATTTCAGACTAACACTTTCCAGTGTATCCTGACCACAGATGGAGCACGCTCCTTTGCCCTCCTGCGATACGGTGAGATGCTCTGGGGTCCTGGCCAGAGGCAATACCACGACGCTATCATCGGCTATACAGATGGAAAAAACTTCCACAAGGAGCCCACTGTTCCCCCAGGAAACCTATTCGGCCCTGGGGGTAGATACAGGCCCCAGGAGGTGAAAGGGACCTTGGGAAAGATAGGCCAGCTGGTGTATAATTTAACAGGATCAACAGAGTCAGACATGGATCCCAAAATCATGTGCCAGGCATGGGCGATGAAGGAGCCTGATCCCACTGACTGGACAAAGGGGCTGTCCTCATGTCCCTGTACCCGCACTCAGGCTCTGGAGGACCTGTCCATCTTGCAGGATACCACTGATCCAGGTTCAAGAGTGAAGATGCTGAGGGGTCAGCGCTGGGGTGGTGTTGAGGGGCACACCTTCCAGTCAACTCTTGCAAACAAACATGGTTCGGGGAAGAGGTGTGTGTACGAACCTGAGGGGCCTCTGCTGGCTGGGTACAATGAACGCTACTTCTACGGACACAGCACACAAAAGCATATCGGTAATACATGTGATTCTGTCTTCTTTGGTCAGCAATCCCCAACTCCTGATGGTCTGTAATATCTAATATATTTAAATTGTTCTTAGTCAGTAGGGGATGATCTTATCCAGGGTTTTTAAGACAGTATTGAATCAAAGTCAATACCTGCTCCAAAGGGGGTCTTGCAAAAGCCATGACGGCGCAAATCAAGTTGTAGTCAAGACAAGACTAAGTTTCTTTGTACCCTTGCACCCTTCAACACTGTAGCGATTAATGCATAGGAATTCAATCATTCCTACATACAAATTTCAGGAGTATTACCCATTAATTACTGAATTTTGTGTTTAATAAACTTTTCTCTCCAGATGAAGATCTCCTGCCATTTCAATGGTGTTGCATTGAGTCTCCTCTATGCCACCTTTACCTCAACAAGAGGCCCCTGGACCGTTGCCAGGGTTACAGCTGGGCCGGTCCTGGCGGCTGCACCCCAGCTAAGAAGGTGACACAGGGTGTAGGTGAGGGACTCTTTCCAAGTAAACACAAGCAAGTTAAAACCAGCAAAAAAATAGACAAGCAGCAGAAATGTTTACATTGTTTAAGTTATACTTGTGTATACAACCAGTTGATGGTCAGCAGTCATATTAAAATAATCAAATGTAGCTTTTCTTCAGTCTGAGAAGAATGACACTTAATTTTCTCTGATGTATGTTCAGACATATACCATAGCACACTTTGCACCTTTTAGGGTACAATGAACTTGTTTCTTCATCGCATCTTCCATCTTTGCAAGAAAATTTAGACTACCTTTAGACACAGCTGACTAAAGTATGATAGATTAAAATTCTGTCCATGTTTCCAATGCAGCAATGGTGTATGGAAGCCTCCATTTCATCACCTTCGATGGGACGGAGTACTCCTTCAAGGCCCTGGGGGAGTTTGTGATAGTGCGCCTATCCTCCAACACAGGCTCTAATATCTTCACCCTGCAAGGGCAGACTGAAAAGCTATACACAGACGCAAAGGGGATCATTGAGGTCCCAGTGGTGGTGCGTATGGCTGCGTTCCACCAGGGCATCGGCAAGGTCAGTGTGTGTGTGGGCGTGTATGTATCTTACAAAGAGAGAGAGACAGTTTATGTGTATTAAAGGAATAATTCATTTTTGTGAAATTCGAACCTCAAAGGTCAGTCTTTTAGCACATCTAAATCTAAATTTAACACATTATATCTCACATACACTTTTTCATCTCAAGTCTTATCATCACCATGAGGTTGCCAGGTTTGGTACCACTGAACCTGTTCAGAGACCCACTAAAACTTGTGCTCATGACTATATCTGGCGACCTGCACAAATGCTACACAGAAGTGTTGGACTCATGGGCCGTTGTTTGTCAAGAAATAGTTACAGCACATAGCTGTCCCTAAAACCATACATTTTGTTTTTACATTTCAGAATTTATGGATTAAAACAAGGATATACGATGTGTTTTGGCTCAAAGAGATACTGGTGTATGAACTTTGGAAAGAGCCAGGCTAGCTTCCCCATGCTTCCAGTCTTTATACCAAGTTAATTACCTCCTACTTAAAGTGGTTATATCATTATGATAGTGGTTGATTGTATTGACAAACCCACAGACAATTATCACAAGACTCTTCAGTTACCTTCACAGAGCTTTTCAGTCCATCAGAGTTGCTTTTGGACAGCTATTTAGAGTTAAAAAAGCTCTAAAAACTGCTGTATGCTACCTGCCCAGCACAAAATGGCAGACAAAGTTAACGACTAGCTGGTAAAAGTGGTGCAGCATTTCAAAGCTAAAGAGCCAGATATTTCTCCCAGGAGTTGGAGAACAAAACAGAGCTAACGCAAACGAGCAAACAAGACTACTAATGACTGCTAATATTGCTCCATATCTGCTGGATGTGTCAAATGTTGTGTTTTCTGCTTGTTCCTGCTGCCCCCAAGTGGCAAAAAAATCAATTATAGCAGATTTCACTCTTGGAAAGAAAGCGAATGGGCGCATTTTGATTCCTTCAAGAAAGCAATACAGAGAGTATGAATATTTAAATGAACGTCTGTACTGTAATCCTCTCTATTGGTCAGAGATATTGGGAGAGATATTCCTATCAATTTACAGGATTTCTTTTTTTTTTTTTACAAATACCTGTTACAGTTTAGATGATCACAGATCTCTACAGTATATGATAGTATATGATGTATATGATGCTCTGAAAAACCTAAGCTAGCTAAAAGAAACAGATAATATTTGAGAGTAATAATTTAACCCTCTCTAATATTTGCGTATTATTTCCAGATCGAATGGAGATGTGCCGAGAAAAGAGAAGGCCTGCAGGTTTTTGTGGATGATGTTGAGGTTCCAGTCACTATTGGTAATTATAACCACACACACTCTGACACACTATTATTGTTACATACTATTGTTTTTGTATGAAACACCACAATGGAGAAGCATGTGAAAGGCCCATTGTATGCAGTCAGGAGAAATGTACCTAGGGTAACATAACGGTTAAGAAAATGTTATAAATGTATTATCAAATCCAACCCACCTAGACAAGTATGTATAATAGCTGTATACAAATGCCTTCATCATATGACAAATATGCTGTTTTTCAGGTGTCGTGCACATGGGGGAGAGGGACTTTGCTGTACGCTGTATGTCAGTGAATCGCTGTGCAGCGGTGTACGCCAGCGGTCTCCATGTGGTGGCGTGGCGAGTTGTAGGCCACAGTCAGCTGGCAGCCATGGTGGAGGTTCCTCAGACCTTCTACAACCGCACCGTGGGGCTAATGGGTCTCTGGACTTCTAACCGCTCTAACGATTTCCTCATGTCCGACGGCAGGCTCCTCCCCTCAACTGACCTCAACCCCCCTTCAGAGGAGAGTCTGCATTACTTTGGGCTGTCCTGTAAGTGGACAGCAGACAAATACACTTATACTATTTAATTGTGTTTGAAACAAAAAAGACCACAATCAGTCCTCCTGATTCATAGCCAGGCTTACTGGCTGGTTTATGGAGTCATCTACCTTTGAATGCTGCTCTGTTGCATCAACTCTTAATACCTGGACCTCCACCATCCACTGTCACTGCAAGTGACACTGAGTTGCCTCCCCCAGATCGACCTGTAGCTGCCAGTCTGATGCAGTATTCAGTGGATTTGATAGGTTCTTGAGCTAGAGTCTTCTCTTCAACACTGACAAGTAGCATCCTTCTATATGGGTCTGCTTTTAAAGCTGTCCTAACCTTTTTTAATGTTATCAACAAGGGATCATGTGTAATGTGAAAGGCGTCAGTGGTACTGAAGGATCCACAGAGAATTCACCTGACTCTGCAGTTATCTGCTCTACAGAGGATTTTAGTGTCTTTCAGCAATTTGTTTCTTTCAGCCTTTCAACCTCACTGTTTTGATCTACTCTGACCCATTTCCAGCAACAACAGGTGGCTCTTTTCTGTCAGAAAGCTCTAAAAACCCATTTTATGCTACCTGCCCAGCACCAAACAGCTAACAGGCAAAGTAAGCAACAAGCTTGTGAACGTAGTAGAGTAGCAGCTAGAGAGTCATATCCCTCAGGAGTTAGTGAAAACCAAAATGGAGCTAAAAGAAGAATGCTGCACTTACATTGGCCGTGTGGCCTGAAACACAACTCTAAATGATTGCTAATGTTGCTCTGTGTCTGCTAGATGTGTAAATATGCAACTGTTTGCTAACATGTTCACCATATCAACTTTATAGGATGATGATATGTCAGTGTTGTGTTTACAGGTCGTTGCGCTGCCCCCAAGTGACAAAAAAATCAGTTAGTGAAGGTTTGAGAATGTGCTTTGATGTTCATATTCATGTGATACATAAAATGAATACATGAGTTCAGATTGCCAAAGACCAGAATGGGAGATCTTTATGTTCAAAACATGACCTGCTGTGTTTTCAGTGTTCATGTCTGACACTATAGGAATTTTGGACTCTATGTCCTGTGAATTTTGTTGGCTAAATGCCAAAACAACAATTAGTAAGTCAGGTTTCTCATAGAGTAAAATTATTGAAAATACTAGCCGAAAATAACAGTTCCAGGTTGGCTTCCCATTATTCTACAGCCCAATGTTGTATGATGGACATTATCTAGACAATTTATGGGGTGTTTTTCACAGCTACACTTGTCCCATATCCATCTCTATACCCATGTGTGTGTCTCTAGGGGCAGTCCCAGTACCAGAGAGCCTGTTGTTCTCTCAACCTCCACTGGTTCCACTGGAGCCTATCTCCTCTAAAGACCTGCTGGAAAGCATCAGTCCTGCTGCAGCGGAAGACCTGAGGAGAACCTGCAAAGGCAGCATGCAGTGTGTCCATGACACCCTAGCGTCCGGCAGCTCTGACCTGGGCCTGTCAACTCTGGATGCCAAAAAGCAATACCAAAATCTGGCTCTAATCTATGGTAAGCTGGCTACAGTATTTTGGGAAGATTATCCTGGATAGGAATAACTTTTTTCACTCCACATTCATATCACTACTCTTGCCTAAATCAAGGGTTAAATTAGTTACTGAGTGCTGTCTTTTTATCAGTGACCTGTACTAATTTGTTCTGTCTGTTGTGGCAGGCAACATGCCTCCCATAGTGACAGAGCCCACAGTGATCCATGGTAAGGTAAACTCTACTGTCAACATTCAGATTGTTGCCCAGGACCCTAATGGAGACCCTATCACCTATTCACTGCTCTACCCCAGACCTCCACGGGCTTCCATTGGCAGTGGTGAGACACTCACACATACATTTTCCCTCAAATCTTCATACCAAAAGACTCCATCCCCCCGCCCTCCATCATTGATACAGATGACGTTACTGTTGACATTTGTTAGTGGGATGGTGAGGCTGTTGCTGTAGCCAGCAGTGCAGTCTTTCAGCAGATGGGACATGAGTCAGCGGATGGGTCACACAGAGAGAGACACGCACAAGTGTACAGAAAGCCCAAAAGACTGAAGTATGAAGTAGTGTTGTTAATAATGTTATTTCTAAAATGAACATGTAATTGTCACATGTTTCTTTTTTAGTAGGCCTCAGAAAGACAATGTATAGCCTTTCTGGTATCCCATAATGTTCCCCTGGTATTATTATGTACAATATATGAATGAATGAGTTCCTGTTGTGCAGACTTTACCTGGACTGTTAGACCATTTTTGTGCTCTCTGCTCCAGGTGACGGTTACCTGACATGGACGCCTCTCACTACTCAGCCTGTCCAGCTGACCATCAAGGTCAGTGACGAGCTCACCAGCTCCCTGTTCACTCCCATCCTGCGTGTTTGCAACTGCCTCAACGGAGGAACCTGCCAGTATGACAGCATCACTGAAAATCACCAGCAGGGAAAGTTCCAGGTAATTTTTCAGATTAGCTGATCCTCTCATTCACTGCAACAGTTCCATTATTATCACATATTCATCACCTAACATGCACACTTCCATTTGACATTTAAGAAAATAGCTGTTTGTGCTGATGGGGATCCTGAATTGGAATAGGCAGGTACAGAGCAGACCCTAAGTCCTTTTTGTGTTAAAGTGCCCCTCCACTCAAAAATGTGTTTTTCTTCTTGTTCCTACAGTTGGATGTTTGAGCTTCACTGTGCAGAATGATGTATGTGCAGAGTTTGACACTAGAAACCTGTTTTCACATTCATCTGCTGGGTTTCTCTGTGCTCTTCTTAAATCTGAGTTTAAGGCATGTATGAACAGGATTTGTGACATCACAACTAGTTTGGATCCAATCATGGTCCAGTATTCAACTTAGACAAGTGTGATGTGGAAACTTGAAACTTCCAGTGCACAAACACTGAGAATAGACTTTACAATGATGTAGGAGACATCTTGTGTTTCTGGGGTTTTTAATGAGGGACAAGGAGAAGATGTAATTTTAAGAATTAAACTTTTAAGGTAATTAAACAATTTTGTGGAAAAATCATATTAGACATAAATTATTTTTTAAAGAGGAGTATTTTTTTTAATGTCTTAAAACATGTCTGGATGACATCTATAATTGTAATGATGCATATGTTTTGCATAATAATGATAAAAAACCCCAACAGCCCTTCTCTTCATTACATGCTATCATGGATTCTGGAGTAAATTCAAGAAGTACCAATGTATTATATTCATTACATGACAAAATAAATGTAAACATTTTTCATGCACTAAGCCCTCTTTGGAACAAGTTAGGAATGCTTTTCGAATGTGTCCTTGTTGGTGCATTCAGGGGCCTGTGGGGAGGTAGGAAAAATGTATTCTCCAATCTAACTATTTATGGAATGGTATGGAAAGAAGAAAGGCCAGTCACTGTAATAATTGGGTTCATATAGCATCTCTTTTGAATGTATCTGTCAGTCTGTATTTCTTTCTGTTAATTTTTATCCTCCCAGGTGGTGGGGTGCCTGTGCCCACAGGGGTTCAGCGGCAAGTTCTGTGGGAGCACTGCAGACGTATGTCAAGGCAAGCCATGTTTCCGAGGGGTGCAGTGCCAGTCCGGGTCACTGCCCAGCCAGTTCACCTGTGGAGAGTGCCCTGATAATACTGTCTCCGAGGGAAAACAGGGATACAAGTGCTTTGAGCATGGTCAGTAGCAAATGAATGATGATGATTGTCTTTGTGCAGTCACATTATCAGGTTCGGACAAAACGTTTGACCTCATATACCATAACTGACCTTGTTCTTGTTTCCCTGTGTACCATCTCAGACATGTGCATGCCTCCTTTCCCTTTCCCCTGCCACAAAGATGCGAACTGCTACAGCACGAAACAAAACTACACCTGCAAATGTAAGCCTGGATTTACCGGAGATGGACGCAACTGCACAGGTACTGAACACCGGACACATCAGTATGAATAATCACACCTTTACTTACAATAATTGAACGGCACAGCTGTCTCTGTCTGTATTGTAGATATAGACGAGTGTGCGAACATCTCAACCTGTCCCAATGCCAAGTTTGAGTGTAAGAACAAGCCAGGCTCTGTCGACTGCTCCTGTAGATACCAGAACACCAAGGACACTGATGGATGTGGTATGTGCAGAGTCATATATTTCCACTATCATTTAGCCAGCAGTGGACTTTTGTGTTAGTTAGGCCTACACTCACAGATCATACAGTAAATATGGGCCTAATTCTTTATCTGTATTTTGTTTGTTTTTCCCTTCCTCTTCTCTGTCTGCCTTTTCTTCCATCTTTGCTATTTTTTGGTTTGTTTACTTCTTTTGCTCACAGACAATAGCCTCACATACCTTATAAGCACACACACACAAACAGCTAAAATATCCATATTTTTGCCTTTCTGAGAGCTCTTTTAATGTAACATCTATCTCATTGATTCATTATTTGTTTTGTCACATCTATCTTTAATATATCACCTCTGTTTTATTGTACTGCACTAATAAAATATTGTTGTGTCGCCTTATATAGTGTTGCTAAAGTGCACGTGACTCACATGTCATGACTCTAGTCTATCTGCTATAAATTAAAGTACTGTGTCTTTCTTTATAGTCCAATGCCCTCCAGCCCCTCAGAAAGTTGTACATCATTTCTTCATTATTTCATGTATTTCATTATTTTATTGACAGCCTCTACATAGCCATACTACTTCTGCAAGGGGTTTTCACTTATTTTTACTGATTAGACCTCCCCTCAGGACTTACACTGCATTCGAATTGTATGATATGGAAGGTAGTGATGGAAAAAAATCGCCATGTTTATGACTTGTGAGTTTTCGCAACATTGGACACTCAAGATGGATACAACCATCTTGCAGAGTTGGTCGTGTGAGGGTTCAAAATATACTGCGCATAGTCAATATAGCCCTGTATTCATTCAGTTTAATTACAGTGAAGGTTTGCTTATTACAGGAGACATCCATTTTTACTTGGTTTTCAGGTACTTACTTTATTCTTGATGTGATGAGTATTTACTAGTCTGTAACTGGTAATTACAGGAACTTTCACATGACATAATCGTGGCATTGGTGGGCATGTACAAACATTGCTTGATTGACATCTGCCACATATTGCCCAATAATTTTGTTAGTGTGCTACAGCTTACACTATTATGTTTATTGCATGGCTTTTAGTGACCTCACATAATTCCCAGCATCCCATTCTCCTGTAGTATCCAGAACTTGGTAGAGAGTGTAAACCTTGCATGTTTTTATCTAACACACACATACAAACACACACACACACACACAGCTAACACTGACCTCTCTTGTAAATGAAAGAAAAATTAATTATTAAAATTATTAATCTAGTGTCACTTGTACTATCTACCTTCCTTAAAGTTCTTGTTAAGTTTTGTAAAATCACCGATAGGTCTTGTGTGCATATCTGCAACACACACAAATAAAATATGACTGGAATTGCTCAGAGTACACCTCAATTAAACATGATACATGTAGAATAATGAAACATAGTGAAATATCAACATAAATAATAATAACTAATATTCAACTCAAGAATCTCAGTTTGGTCCCTGACCTGAGCAGAGGTCTAATCAGCCAGTATAACTGAATTTATCAATATGATTATCTTACCACTGATACACCAGATAATATGCAATGTAATGGAACTCTTGATGTAGTGCTACTTTGTGTAGGAGTGTATATGTCCAGTGCATCACCAGTGTATATTAATGCAGTTCTGAATGATGTGTTTCTCTGCAGGTGACTCTGCCAATCCTCCAGGTAAAAGTTCCCATATGGTTCTTTCTATGGCTTCATTGTATTATAATAGCTTGGCTCTGCCTCTGGTGTCACCATGGTGAAACATGCCCATATATGGTAACAAGAGGTCATCATACAGCTGTTGCTGCTGTTGTGTGTTTGCAGGGTGTAATGTGTTCAACGTCTCTGTTAGCTGGAAGAAGAACAGATATGATGGACTCAGACAGGTGTGTTGTTGTGTCTGTGTGTGTGTGGATGTCAGCAACATCAAATAAAATATTAATTAGTGACATGTTACAGTCATGATATTACTCTTCCAACCATTTTGTGCTAATTTAACACATTGCTATACTGATAAATGATCATTTCTTTCTCCATCTTCCTCAGCTGGTGGAAATCCTGTCCCTGGGTTTCCAGAACAAATTCTACAACGCCAGTAAAAAGGAACTAGGACAGGGCTCCGTTCTGGGTTTGGATGAATATCGCATCAATGTGTCCAGTGACACACCCCACTGGTACATCAGAGACTACCTGGCCAGAGTTAGCAGGCACTATGACATCAGTACTGTAGAAGTTGACGGTAAACTCCCACTAATTTCATGTTTTGTTTTTTTCCTTTTTGAAGGCGTATTATAATAATTGTTTTTAAGCTTAGCAAGTCTGGCAAACACTACCATTTCAAACGGAGCACATTATTAGGTACACATGTGCTATCTAATGCAATCCAATACAAGAGCTCTGCCATAAAATCTCTACTTTTACAAAGTGTATACGTTTTCAGTTTCTGTTGACATGTATGTTAATGGGGTGGACAAAATATTAGGGAACACTTTTCAATATAATGCACTCCAGTACACCACCACCACCTACTACGACCTCAATAATAAACACAAAGTGGAATTATCACCTTTCTGACAATGTGAACAAAAACCGAAAATGCAGAAGTTTTGTAAAAATAGAATTAATGGCAGAGCTGTTGTATTAGATTGCACTACGGCGTTTCACTCATAAGAAACTGTGGAACTGTAATCTCACATACTACAGTGGTTCAAGTTTATCATGGTATTGTCATTTTAATGTATAAAATATACTGTAGCATTTTTAATGATGGCAAAGTGTTGGTAAGACTACTTCTCTCTCTCTCACTTGCTGTTGGACTGTCCACACCTACAGATCTGGATGAGTGTAAGGCCAAGGAGGCGGTGTGCATCCACCCTGCCCTCTGCACCAACACGTATGGAGGCTACAAGTGTGTTTGCAACAGCACAACCGATGTGGATAACACCCAGTCTTGCATAATAGGTGAGGATCTGTGCATACTTAACATCCGTTTCACAGTTACAATAATGACACCACAGCTAATAAAATGTCAGAATCAGTAATAAGACTGAGTGCTGAAGCTATGAAATTCAATGTATTTCAGACATGCCTCTAAATAATGTTTTAGCCATTTTGAAGGTCATGATTTATCATTACATGGTGTTGCCATTACTGGTAAACATGTGTCATATTTCATTCTGTGAAGCAATATGTGACTTTTTGTTTGAGAGAATTTTATAAAACAGT
This sequence comes from Thunnus albacares, assembly GCF_914725855.1. NCBI lineage: Eukaryota > Metazoa > Chordata > Actinopteri > Scombriformes > Scombridae > Thunnus > Thunnus albacares. Next base: position 5,611,537 of record NC_058119.1, read on the forward strand.
TTGTCGTGACTTGATCTGACTCAACTCTTTGCAGATAGAGACAAAGTGCTCAATAAGGAGCTGGACCTTGTTCTGGGCCTGGTCCTGGGCATCGGCCTCCCCCTGCTCCTGCTGCTCCTCCTGGCTACGCTGGCCTGTTTCTGCTGCTGCAAGAAGACCGTGACTGGAGAGTGAGTAACACAAGAAACACACTGAGTAGAAATTACATAAGATGACTGACTGGAATGTGAGGATTGGGAGTTTGACATCTGTAAGTTTTTGAAGGCTGACGGCTGACGACATGTTACATGTCATCAAAGCTTCTTATAATGATCTTTGTGCTGATAAAGAATATATATAAAGGACTACTTCTGTCGAACCCAGTTGTAGGCTTGATAGGTGGTTCTGAAACAGTTGCAGCTGTGATCATTTTGGGTTAGAATGGTGGTACAGTGGCCCAGTTTTGTACCGAAAACATCCACAGAAAATTCTCAAACCACTCCTGCAATATAATCCAATGTCAATGTCAATTTTTTTTTCTAAATAAGGCTAAATACACAGCCTCCATCTGTGCCTAGCATGGTTATCTGTCTACATTTATTCATAACACAACTATGTTTTATTACGTGGGTCACTTCTATCTGATTGGCCGCATAAGCACTGTAAACTCCCAACACAACTATGGCAACTGAGTCCTCAGGGGAGCCCACTTCAAGGCTCCAAGACAGCCAGAAACTCTGAGCCTCTGGGCACTCTACAGAGAATAAGGGCTTTTAATTTAGATATCAACATGACTTTTTCTTTTGGCCCCACCTTAATGTTTTTTTTTGACTCACTAGTGGTAAGGATAACAGCTCATTCACTTTTCATCCATCCAATAACCGTCTTTAGACATGTTTTGTCTGGTATGTAGTGAGCATTACAGCATCACTACAGTCTTTCTAAAACAATTATAGCCACACACCTACAAAACAATAACTGGACCATCATGGGGTATAAAAACCTGAATGAATAAATATTTAAAAAATGTTTTTAGGTGGGTCAGCAACTCCTTTGGGCAGGATGAGGCAGGGTTCATTGTAGGTCATGAAAAAATATACTGCTGCTGCAGAGAAGGACCAGGACACACACACACACACACACACACACACATATGCACAGTTGCACACTGTTTCAAGGTACAGTAGTCAAGTAGGTCTGCCCAGAAACAATCCTCTACATTAACTTGAAGGATTTAAGTCATGTTCTCTGTAACGCTGCTGCAGCTTCTTCTTTGTATTTAACTTCTCAGTTGGAGGACGGACTGCCCACTCTCTTACTATATTAAACAAAAACACTTCCTACTACCAGCTTTGGTCCGAGTTATGAAACTGCACTTGGGTAACACTGAGGAAGATTTGCAGATAGAATAGACAGAAAACCAAGGTAATTATAAGTTAAAACATCCACCTGTGGTAAATCAAGAGATATTAGCACCATAATTCAGATTAGAGGTGCTTTGTTTCCTCACAGAAAAACGGTTCAAACAGCATCATCAAAACAGTGTAATTTCTGAAATAAATATAAATCATCTAATGATATCAGATCACTGTAGGATTTTAATAAAAAATCTGAACGTGCCACATTACATGAAAATCCACTCTCAAGTACATCTCAGATGTAAATGTGTGTGTGGATGTGCATTACGGAGTATCTGTTCATGACTTTGTGCATCATAATGTGCATGTGTCCTTGGCCCCAGCGTGTGTGTGCAGATGTATGACATCTGGGCCAGGTGATAGTGGGCCATGGAGACACATAATCCCCCTGATGACTGGCCTGCTTTCTCTGCTATCAGTAAACTAGACCCTATGGATATAATGGACGCGGCTGGCGCCAGCATTGTGGGATTATGTTGTTAGATTAGAGTGAATGAGCAAAGCCAGGGAGAAGGTTATGCTATTGCCTTTCATTAAGACAGCGAGGTAGAGATATTTGGATTATATGGTATGATATAATGATACTTAAGTTCCCAGATAAATGCGATATGATGGAGCAGATATGGTTGGATTTAATTTTTCCAATGTTCCCTTTAAATTTTCCATTAAGTAACATTACACATGCAGGTATAATGTTTTCCTCACTGTTTTGCAGCATTATATTTGTAAAATTATACAAAATCAGTATTTTATGTAAGATCTAGTATCCTTGACTACAATTTGGACTATGCTTCAGAGAGTTTGAACACTGCTTTGTCTCAAGATTAGCTCTAACCAAGGGCCAAACAAAGGTTTTATGAGGCTGAAGAGGTTAAATTATTGCAAAACCAACAGGCAAATTTGCAAAGAATCATCTGCAAGAATTCTTTATGTATATTTCCTTTTGGTCTTTTATTCACTGAATGGTTCATGATATACCAGGTTACACCTCATTATCAGAAAGGATATACATATTTGCACAGAGAACAACCATAATGATATACAATCCCAAAACATCTGAACTGCAGATCAGACAACAGTGAGTCTGGAGAGGAATTCGGGATGTGTGTTTCATGTTTTTAATCAGCTTTAGCCCCAGATTTCAGCATCTTTCAACACTCAGAATATCTAGGCTAGAGTTTGCATGAATATTTATGAGTCCCTGAGTATTCCACAACAACTGCTGCCCCTCCAAACATTTCCATAAATTGCTTGAAATAATTGTGTACTGTATGTGGAATTATCGACAATGCTAATCAGAACAAGGGACTCACTGTGAAAGGTACAAAATGTAAAAGAAATTAGACTTTTGACTGGATAACTTACAGTTTTACAGAACAGCATGACCCACATTGTGAAAATTAAAGACGTTAGCTCCTCACATGCTGTGCAAAGACTGCAAGACCGACTACAGACATTACTTATCTCTCTAAATGTTTTCCACTTTACATCATCTCTGTGTTCTGCCTGATTTGTTTGTTTACTTCTGCATTCTGATTGGTTCGTGTGTTTTCTTCCAGCCTGCCACATTCGTTGCCAGATTACATACAGGAGCAGTACAACCCTCCGCCCTTCAACTACGCCGACCCTGCTCTGCACTACATGACCCACTGCAGCCCGCGGATCATAGACAACATCACACCTCGGCAACGCCTCAGATAGCACATAGTAAAACCACATACATGTGCAAATCACTGACACACACTTTGAGACACAGAAAAAACAATAGCATGCACACTCGCACGCAGAAATGTAAATACAAACACAGTGCAAGCACTTTTATGTTACGCTGTATATGTTTTATAATGACGAGATAAATGACTTATTTATATTGTAACAAACAAGTAATTAAACCTGAGTGACTTTAAAGTCAATTATTTCCAGTCCTCTCCGCTGAGCGATGGACCTGCCAAGTTTGAGCTAGAAGTTTTTTTGCCTGGACAACAGTTTACAGTGGGAGTCTGACCCAGCAGAACTCGACAATGTCTTGGCTGGAGATGTTGATGAAAAGTAAACCACTGCAGTGGTCTTCAGTTTCCAGCTGACCCTAGGCCAACAGCCTCCTTGATAGCAGCATTAGCATTTGCCAGAATACCTGGCGTCAGGCTCCTGCCTTCTGCTCAGTTAGTCAGTATGAAGTTTGTTATGGTTCTAATCCATAATGTAATGCACCCATGTTTGGAAAATCAGTATCACTCATAATCACCACAGCATAGTTGATTCAATTTTTATTGTTATTATTTTGCATACACAGGACTTTACCTACAATCCATAAAATATACAATACTGTCACTTTTTTCAAAAAGCATTTATCTCATTTTGGAATCACACTCTGAAGTTATTGTTCATTGGTGGATTGTTTCCCAGTTTATTTAACACAGTAGAGAAATTCAGGGTTTCAACTGATAGCTGTCTTCTCTAAAGCTGGACTGTCACTACATGTAAAACAATGTGTAAATATGATGTAAATCAATAAAAAAATGTAATTTTATCAACCTTGTGCAGCAGTGATTCTATTCCAAGAAAAAAGGAACTTTCTTCTTGTAATACAGATCAAGCTGAAGCTACTGATACTTGACACTTTGTGTAAGGACACAATATGTTTAAAAATGAACATGCCACAATACTTCTTGTTAGAGTGGAAAAGCCTCTTACATTCTGAATCAAGGACACCACTCTGACTACTATAATAATAATAATAATAATGATGACTTAGTTGTAATCCATTACAACTAAGTCCTGTTTTCAAAATACAGTTTTAAAAGTAAAAGTACTCATAATGCTTTATATTCATAGATAGTTATTATTATTATGGAATTTATTGTTGTACTTGCTCACTTTATTGGATTACTAAAAAGGGAGAGAGGACAACTGCCCTGAGTCTTTAATCAGTGGTGGATGAAGTATTCAAATATTTTACATCACAATATAAAAATACTCCATTACAAGTGAAAGTCCTACATTCAAAATCGTACTTAAATAAATGTAAAAGTATTATCAGCAAAATGTACTTAAAGTACCAAAAGTAAAAGTACTCATAATGCAGCACAATAGCCCCTGTGATTGTTATATTATTATATATTATATTATTGGTTTATTATTATTGATGCATTACTGTGTATGTGTGTGTGGACATGAAGCTACAATTAACTGATTCATACTGTTAGGTAGTTTAATCAATAACAATACATCATATTTTATTAACATATATGTTTTAGAAAAATCTGAATGTGCAGAGTAACTAGTAACTACAGCTGTCAGATAAAGTGGAGTAATAGTGTATAAAGCAGAATGTTTCCCTCTGAAATGTAGTGGAGTGGAAGTATAAAGTAGCACATAAATTGAAATACAAGTGCCTCAAAATTGTACTTATGTACAGTACTTGAGTACATGTATTTTCACTTACAATAATGCATCATATCTTCTCATATGTTCTGAATGTAAAATCTTGATCTGAAAGGTAATTGGTAATTATAGTTGTCAAAAAAATGTAGTGAAGTAACAATACTTCCCTAGTAGTAATAGTGAGCAAGAAGTAGAAAGTAGCATCAAATGTAAAACTCAAGTAAAGTACAATTATTTCAAAAAGAACAGTACTTGAGTAAATGTACTTAGTTACTTTGCACCACTGCATCTGATTAGTACTCCTTTTACAACATTGTAGTCGTGTTTTGCCAGCAACCTGCACTTTCTCCTCCAGCCACCAGGTGTCACAGCTGAGTCTTCCAAACAAGGCTGATCAATCACATTTGTTTATGAGCAGGGTTTAAATAGAAACGCAGCACACTCACAGCCACACACACACATAGACGACAAGACACCTGCTCTGCAGCCTTCATCTGGAAGTGGCCTCAGCATGCGGTGGAGCCCGCTGCCCCCTGCAGAATGAGATCATCTGAGAGCGAGGCAGCCCTGCGGGTCTCCGCCACTGCAGAGTCAGACCTGGCCTATGCTACAGCCAGGGTCAAGGACAGGGCGCTGCTAAACACTCTGTCCCTGTCACCTCCTTATTTGCGGTTAAGCACTAAAGTACACACTCATGCACACAACTACTCCTGAACAACCTCTGCGGTGCTTCTCGATTTCCCCTGGTTTCAGTTTCTTCAGGATTGATTGAGAGAGTAAACTGAGATCACTTCACATACACTAGAATTCTTAAAGGAAACTTATGGAAAGAATAAAACTCCATAGCAAGAGGAACTCCTGACACCTGTGATAGACACAGCTAACAGGGAAAAGCAGATACTGAGGATGAAATCACCTTGGCGAGAGAGCTTTGTAGTGCCACACTTCTGGAAGGTTCCAAGTAGCACTGTTTCATGTGCTGCTGAAGGCTGCAGTGTTTGAACTCCAGCTCCACACTGACTGCAGCAGACAACCTGGAGGCAAGCCAGTGATGGAAAGAGGGAGGCAGGGAGAGGGACAGAGTTAGATAGAGTCAGAGAAAGAAAGAAAGAGAGAGAGAGAAAGAGAGATGGAGAGAGAGGACACGAGGGGAAATGAAAAGTGGGAGAGCGAAGATCAACCGCAGGGATTCTATTTGACAGCCAGTAAATGGTTTTGCCCCTCAGATCCCCTCAAATAAAACAACTGACATGTGCAGGTTTAGAGACGGTTGATGATCCAGTGCCAGGCCCAACAAACACAACACGTTAAAGGGATAAAACAAAAAAACAACTAAGTGCATACTTAACATTATATCCATTTCATCACTACATGTTTGAAATAAGCAGGGGATAGCAGGCTCGACCAAATCCTCTTATCTGATTTGAGGCCATTAATCATTTCTGCATCATGATGTAATTTTGGAAAACAAGTCATTTCTCAGTAACAGGTAGGCCAGCAAGGCGATGGGATTGGCTCATGTGCGGCTCGCCTGTTGTTGGACCTTATACAGCTAATAACCTTATCGCATGGTTGTAAAATCATCCACCATCAACTTTGTCCATTGACTGGGCCAGACCTTTAGCCAGCTAATGCTGGTAAACATTACTAATACTCTTCAGAAATAGCACAGATCGAAATTGCCTTCACATCATAAAAAATACATGTGCAAATGAACACACCTCCTCCACGTCATATTTACCATCAGTGTGCACACACACACAGATGCATTTGCATACAGGCATGTAGGCTAATCTCACATATACACACGTGTGCGGATGTTCAAACACACTCTGGAGAGCAAACAGATGTAGGCCTGCATGTGCGGAGACATACACACTCACAATGTAAAGGTCTTTTCACTGATAGTAGCTTCACATGCATGACACACAAACAACTACCATTCTCTCCCATGAAAGGTGATCCGCTCCCTTGGCATTGAACCAGCAGGTGCATTACAAAGCCTCATTCATTAATAATGGCGGCTGCGTCTTTCAGTTACACAGGTAAACATCTTCTCATATTTGTCACCAAGACTTTATCTCTCAAAGTCCTCACATGCCACTTAGGTACACAAATTAGCCGTCTCATCAAGCTTTTGCGTGGAAGCTGCTTTATTTTAGAACATGATTGCGCAATATCACTACCCTGCACTGTACCACTGCATGTCTCACGTGCTGTGTGCCAGCCCGGCCCGCCCCCATTGCCAAAAATTGAACTGACCCACATGGTAGCTTTTTCTGCGGAGGGAACAATGCTAACTGCTATCAGCGGGAGTGATGTTACAGGCCATCGGGAGGTGACATTAATGAAGATGGAGGGATGACTTCAGCCTTGCCTCTGCTGAACTGAAGTGACCTTTGACCCCCCCTGCGGTGTGGAAATGAACGCTGCCGTTTTATATAAATGCTCCGGGTTGGGCTGTGCCTGATAAGGGCTCATTACATGAGGAAGTTACATATTCACAGAGCTGATAAGAGGAGAGGGAAACATAAAAGGAATATCTTTTTTGGAGTGCACACACACTGATTAACCTGGGTAACCATTCATAATGCAAAAACAACACTGTAACACATATTATATTGTCCTTCATGTTGTGAGCAAGTCCTCCTTGGCTTACATCGTGGAGATTGGTTTCAGGTTTTATAGACCATTAAGTCATGTCTCCTGTGTTCCAATATGCCCTTTCCATATTAACCCCCAACCAAGTCACCTTTGACCTGCAGCTGGTCCTCTGAGACCTGGGGATCATTGAAGGGCATCTCATCAACCAACCAAACTGCTGATTCTGCATATTGGATGAAGTGCGGCTATAGAGATTGGGCAGAGGACAAAGTAGAGTGCTTTTCTGATTCTGAAATATTTATGACCCTACAGTAAACCATTGTCTCCCAACAATTGTATTATTGGGGCAATTCACCACAGATGTTGCATAATAACATCTCAAAAACGTGAACGCCAGGGGACATACAGTTAAGTTTTCATGGCCACTTATAAATATTAGTCTCCAAGTGTTTTCAGTGAGGCGTGAGGTGAATTCATACACTGCTACATACAGTCATTTACACATGCTCCAGCTTATCTGGTTCTTGTGACAGATTTAGGCCTTTGTGCCGTCACCTTTGGAATTACATAATCTGCAGAGTGTCATAACCCCCCGTAGCAGAAAAACAGATTTAAATGAAAAGAATCCAATGTGCTCCAGATTAGCAAGGTTGGAAAAAATCTAGCGGATTCTGAGGCTGTTCAGCTGATCACATGCCACAGGCAGCATCACCTCTGCAAACAGTGCAGATGGATGTGGGAACCACTTTGGATCCTCATGTCTTGCATGTGTGAGATGTTCAGCTTTTCACAATCCCAGCTCTCTACATACAGTGTGACATCTGTATCTAATAATAAGAGAGGCAGTAGAATTGGGAGTTAGAGCGGCTGTTTTGGGACATACTGTAGAGATTCTAGTGCATTCTCTGTGTGGTTCCTCAAATCCTTCTTCTCGCGCATCTCTGTCTACCTTCCTCCACCTCCTCCACAGCATCTCCCATGGGACCAGGCCAGAGACAGGTGGTCACTGGGAGACAGGAGAGCAGCCAGGCATAAGCAATCAGGCTATCAGATACTCCATCCACACCAGCAGCATAATTAGACCTGAGAACCCACAGTCATCTGACAGCAATGCCTGCGACAGACCCAGTCACATATCACACATCTAAATGCGCATGCATGCAGACACTACACAGATGCACAAACTATTATCTATTACAAACTATTAAACCCAAAACACCTCAGCCCTGACACTGCATCTCATTATGCATAAGATGCAGCAAACAGGAGGAACTTTACTTAAGAGCCACACTGAACTACATCACAGTCTGTTGTAACCTTGTAAACCTTGTAAACAACAATCTGAAAACAGCATGGGTATCAATATGCAACTGAAAATACAAGTAATGTAATCAGAAATGAGCCAAGTGCAGCAACAGGAAATAAGAGAAGCTCATGGAAGTACAAATTGGGTCAGTAAAGCCCTAGTTACAAATGATAAACTATGTTCCTGGTAGCTAATTACTTATCAAAACTGTCTTATTGGGTCTCCCTAAAGATGATGCCCATATGTATACACACTATGCAACAAGCTTGTCTGCCATGCCTGTGGCACTGACTGGGATGTCTATGGATAAGATGCAGCGGCAGCGCAGACCATGGGAGTGACGCATTGCAGGTACAAACACACCAATCAGAGCGCGCGATTTCTTTCAGCTACGTCTTGTGCCCCATCACAGAGTAGCAGAAAGTATTCATACGCCGTTATGTAGACTGCCAGCGGTACGCAATATCATTCCAAATATCGACGTTAAAACTTTCACAAACGTCATACATGGGTATTACAATTGTTTCTTGATTTTACTGTGTAGATAATGATTTCTACAAATATGATTTTAATTAATTTAGTAACTGAGGAAAAGGGGGAAGTTGGCGGAGTGATATTGAAAAGAGGAGGAGTTTAGGATAGCCGTTAAAGGCGAGTCCAGTTGGCTCTTCCTCACTGTGTTCATAGAGACTGTCAGTTTCGTGTCGGCTTTGGCTTTCTTACGGATTTTGTTGTGAACCAGCCGCTGCATCTACGTCGAAATGGTAAGAAAAACAAGATTATGTTTTCTCTCTCCAGTCTATACTCGTCTGAGAGCCCCGTAGCAACTTTTTCAATGTTTGAAGGAAATGTCATGAAAACGTAAAGTCATCCGTGGCTAAGCTGAAGCCAACATTAAAACGATGCGATGCAGTTGCCGTATAGCTAACGTAAACTAAAGCCGCAATGGCCTGAATAAATGCAGTAACGTTAACACTCGTGTGCCTAACGTAACTAAACCGTAGTTACTCTTGAAACTGTGTATCAGCGTTCCCTAACAAATCTTTTTATTCAAACCAACAGTATTCAAGCTAATGTAAGACTCGTTAAATTATGACCGTGGTCGGCGCTGATTGACAAATGTGTGACTATTTGCCAACCGGTGCCTTGCTTGTGACGACTAGCTGTATTAGTCAGTCATTCTGCTAAATGTTGAGTAACGTTGGTGTTTGTCTGAAAGGGCTGTAACTGTGAGCCGGCACATGATGGTAGCTTGCTAACTTTAGCTCCTCTAGCTAACATTTACCGCCAAATTGTATGTTGTTCATTGTCTGGGCAAAGTTAGCGTCATCCATCGTTCAAACGGAGATGGATCTAACGTTAAATGGGCGCGTACTAAATGTGATCTGACATTTTTTCGGCATTGTTTCTTTCTCCTAAGATCACATAAAAGATTGTTAGCCAACCGCATTAAATTTGCCTCTGTTTTTGTGTAGTTGTACAGCTGCTCGCATAGTTACTGCAACCTCCAGTGTAAAAAGATGTGTTTGTAAGTTAGCTTTTTAGTAAATGGATTGCCCTGACTTTGAGGTCATTCATTAAGATTTGGGATGGCTATTAAAATCTTCTTTTTCCATCCTAATTTCCATTAGGATGGAAAAGCTTGTTGTGAATATTTTCAGTTTTTGGCACATTATTAATTGCTTCATTTGCTTCTTTTCAGGCTGATCAGCTTACAGAAGAGCAGATTGCTGGTAAGACATCGCTGCATTGATCTTCTGCTTTCCTCATATCCTGCAAAATGGCCTTCGTTATGGATCCTTGCATCCCTTGCAGTGGATTTATACTTTTGCCTTTTAAGGCGTTCCACAGGGCAGCCTACTGGTCATAAAACAGGAATGAATGAAACGGCTGTTGCTTGCTGGCTTTGGAGCACAGAAGGACTCCCTCATGGAAAACTTTGCATTTTCATGGTTGCTGTGTAATAAATGATGTAATCTGGAAGGGGTGTGCATTCTGGTGAGGTGTTGGCAGTCACCTTTTTACATGCTGTGCATGATGTGTCCTTTGCCCTGGGTGTGTTCTCATCAGACGGAATGCTTACATTACAGTAGTAACTTGGGCTTAGCGTCCTGATGTTATAAGTTTTAATCTAGGTCTTGTCATAAGGCATGCAGTAGGAGTGTCCCCTGAGGCATTGTTGCCAGTTGCTTGTTTTTTATCATGCTTTTCATGTCTAAAATGTGGCATGGTACAATTGTAATGCTAGTTTTATATCTTGTTAATCTGCTTCCGTTGACTTGAGTCAGTCTATGTCTCATGTTTCACAATATCCTGATCATATGGAATAAGCCCTTAGTGCGTTAACAACTTGCTTGATGTTTTGCTGACACGTGGCAGTTTTTAAATTGTCAGTTTCTTTGAACAACAAGAGATCATGCACCAGCATGCCTCTGTTGATGTGGAAGTCAACAGTAATGTTAAGCACCTGCAGTGATGTGGGCTTCTAACAATCCATATCATTGGATTTCCCTTACATTTCCTGCAGTTGATGCAGATTGTAGGCCTTCTCTCATAACAAAGGGTGTTGCCTTGTGTGTTTGACCCTGCAAATGGCAGGGCAGGTTGTAGTTTTTATGATGCTGACAAGCTGCTGCATGCCACTACACATTGCCCATTGGCCTCATCACACTTGATGAGTGTGTCATTGTTCGTCATCCCTCACGGCTCCACCAAACCACACAGGCTGTCATTCGCTGCTGACTCTGCCCTTCTGCTTGGTCTCGTGGTCGCTATCCTTGTTTAGCCAGAAACGACTGCAGCTGGAACTCAAAACAGAAGGGCTCATCAGTATGCTGTAGCCAGTTTATAACTGAAACATGAGTGATGTAATGCCCTTTTGAGTCTTGAGCTAATTCAGGGTTTGGGTCAGTGTGATTGGCAGACTTGAGGATAAGATGAAGACTTGGTTATGCAAGGTTGCCTGAAAGCCTTTACATGGATTTTCTATATTTTCTGCTATAGATTCAGATTCTGCAGTGTTGGTATTTTACACCCACTGTCATACTGTCTTGCCAGTTCTGTTGTGTATGTCTTGCTTTTGGTGTGACATCTGCTGTACTAAACAAGCCCATGTACTTTTTCTTACTAACAGAGTTCAAGGAGGCATTTTCGCTCTTTGACAAGGATGGAGATGGCACCATCACCACCAAAGAGCTGGGCACAGTCATGCGTTCTCTGGGCCAGAACCCCACAGAGGCAGAGCTGCAGGACATGATCAATGAAGTGGATGCTGATGGTGAGAACTCAATTTGGCTTCAAAACCTGCTAACCACACATACTGTAGATTCGCTGGATGGAAATCCCTCACCATGTCTGTTTTTATGTCTTCAGGAAATGGAACGATAGACTTCCCGGAGTTCCTGACCATGATGGCAAGGAAGATGAAGGACACAGACAGCGAGGAGGAGATCAGAGAAGCATTCCGTGTCTTTGACAAGGTAAATACTGTCTGCACTCCCACACATGTATGTATAACATTAAAAAAAATTTGCTTACTAACTGATCTAATTTTCAGGATGGCAATGGATACATCAGTGCTGCTGAGCTGCGCCATGTGATGACAAACCTCGGAGAGAAGCTGACTGATGAAGAAGTGGATGAGATGATCAGAGAAGCAGACATTGACGGAGATGGACAGGTCAACTATGAAGGTTGGTAGATGTTGGATTTTATGTTTTTTTTTGTGTGTTTTTTTTTTTTTTTAATAAATATGATTGTTTTTACTCATTTGACACTGAGTCTCAACATTTTTGTTTCTCCTTCCTTTTTTTTTTTCCTGCAGAGTTCGTACAAATGATGACGGCGAAGTGAAGGCCTTGTACAGATTTCGTATATAAATAATTTGCCTTTTTTTCTTTGTGTAATTTATCTGTAAAATCTTAATAGCCCCCCTTCGTCCCTGCCCCTTCTGCTGTCCAAAGGAACTGCATGTAAACTGCATAGGCTCTTGTCCCCATGTCCCTTTCTTTTGCTGTCATGGTGTTTTGGAGTGACGGAACGGTCATACAACCAGATGCCCGTGGAGGCCCCTGGGAGCCAGAGAACTTCGAATCTTCCTGTCTTGTGCTCGGGGCCCCTCCACGCATGGCGACATTGGAAACCTGTCAGCTGGTTGTCACTTGGCAACACTGTTGGCATGGAAACAATGTAGAGGAGTTAAACTCTGCATGGACTACGGACAAAGTATATATGGAAAATCTCTCAGCATTGCACTACTGCAAAAAAATGACACGGGTGTATCTCCTAGGTACTCGTACAAACTCTTTTTGTATCTGCTGTTCTATATACCAGAAAACGACTAATCTTACCATGCTTTTTAATGTTTTACTCACTACTTTTGCTTTTCTTTCTTTCTTTTTTTTTATGGCCTCTGGTCATGCCTCAAATAATCCATTCCAAGTTGTATATTTTTGTTTTCCAATAAAATTTACAATCTACCCGGATTTGAAAATTGTCTTGTTTTCTCAGTTATAATGGATCCTTGAGTTTGTATACCCTGTAATAATTCCCATTTTTGTATTGAGGACAGGATGCTCCATTTTTGATAGGATTTTTTTTTTTTTTTCTTGTTGCTTAGAATACACATGAAATGTTTACCATTTTAAGTGTCCCCTGTTAATTCCCAAAAGCACTGAGGAGCATCAGCCAATGCCTCTTAATGTTCAGATAAGCTCAGATCAAATCTGTATTGTCATTAAATAAAAGCACTGAGTGGGATCAAAGGCTTCTATCTTGAAGTGCCCACAGTGGTACTCGACATTAGATTAGCCTTGTACTGTCCAGCTCCCTTACTGACTGCATAGGCCATGTGTTGTCTGCTGCTGTTGGCACAGCACCATGTAGAAGCTGACTAACTCATGTCTTACTTGGCATTTGCCCCCAATCACGAGGTGCAGGTGATCGAGAGTACATCAGAAACCATGGTGTAAATAGAGGTGTACCTGTTTTTTTTTTTTTTTTTTTTTTTTTTTTGTTAATTTCTGATTATTGAGTTTGTTACAGTAGCTTGCAGAGATACTAAGTTTGTTATTTTGATGAATGACAAAATAAAGCTCTATTGTGGACCTCTGCTCTGCCTCCTGTGTCAATTTTATGCAAGCTGCTTCTAGTTTATGCCTCTGATCCTGTGCAGTGACTGAATTAACACTTCCATAATGCTAAAGAAGAAAAAAATGAAGGTGTTATGTGATGGTTTTGACTGTGTTGAGTAGTAGGGGGGCAGCAGTTTGTCGCTTGGTCAGATGTACATATTATTCATGAGTCTCTGTAGATGCATATTCAAGCATTTAGCACATCACAAAATGCACTTAAGTAACAAGCCATACTCTAACAAGGACTATAATGTAAAGAGGTAATTTACTCACCTCATTTGATTTTTCTAAGTCTTGTCGTGTGTGCTGCTATAAAAAGTTTATTATCAACTAAATTTCCAAGACAGAACAAAAAGGAACACCACTACCCACAGCAATTTCAGGTGTGAATCGATGACACAAGTGGCTCTCATCTTGTCAAAACCAATTATCACAAGTCTTAAAAAACTCTCACAGTCGAAGTGTTGTCGCAGTCTACTTATAAAAAGCTGTTAATTACGCTGCACATGTAACACTAGTCTTGGCACTCCTCTGCATTCATGCATTGTCCAAAACAGAAAACTGAATGTACATGAGGTACTATGATGAAAAGGGACATATATGCACAGAACAGCCTCAGTGTGTTTTTAATGTGTGTGTAGCCTTCATCTCCACATGTACTCTCAGGTCACATGAGACTTCCTTGACAGGCAGTGTAAACATGATTTCTTGGCTTATTTGAACCATGCCTTCCATGTAGCCTTTGCTCCCAGAGTGAGATTTTAACTTCAGGTGATGGTCTTTAGTTATGCTGTGCTGTGTGTGTGTGCATGACATCACACTCCTGCCCAGTATGCCACAAGAGGTAAGGTACTTCAAATTTCATAAAGAGAGAAGAAACCTGTTGTGCTCCCAAAACTGTTGCATTTCAAGACCCACACCGGAAAGAATGATACATGAATTCCTGTTTTGTCTTGTACTGGATTGCAATTAGCACTGTGATGACAAGTTTTGATCGGTATCTTCTAATCAATATGACAGTATCACTCCAAATATCACAGGGATAATAATAAGAGGACTAACTGCAACATGTACAGTATGAACCTCGCATAGCTTTCAGTTAGGACACGGACTTACTCACAAACAAACTGGTCGGTGAGTCTAAATTTAGCTCTCCACCACCAGGCCAGCTTGTTGAAAAATTGATCGATAGTGGAGTCGCTGCTATAGTAACAGTCACAGTTTTAATGGTGGTCAGGTGTCACTGGATCTCCAGTCAACCAGATAGTGAACGACAATGAGTACAGTGCAGGGTACGGCCACACGGAAAAACAAAGCTGCCTCTAAAGTCAGTGACATGTCCAGGGGTGGTAATAGAACAGATAAGGTAAGGCTCTTTAAAGCCCTTGTAACTGTGTGTGGTTAATTAGAACAAGCAGAACTGGTAAAGCACAAGATGATACATGTGGGAGACTCATCAACACATTGTTGGCATAGCAAAGTCATCATAGCAGAAACAGTCTCTACCATCTCGTGGCTTATGTCCTGTTTTTATCTGCAGGGTGATGACAAGGTGGACCTGTGTGGCCGGGGGCGCTGGTGGCTGGGAACACTGAAAGTAGGTGTCTGTCATACTGCAGTATGGTTTCATAGCCTGTCTTTGGAGCGGAGGCTGCTATGCTGTCGCCTGTGCGGGCCAAAACACTTGTCACTGGTTTGCCATTTCAAAGTGGCTCATTAGCTCATGCACAACTATAGCAGCACTGGTACATATTACCTTCAGGTAGCTTCCAACAGCTGTGATTTCAGCGAGATACCGCACTCCCTCACTGACATATCATGTTCTATTAACTGTCAGTTAATAGCTTTTAATGGACAGCACTATCCCAGTGTTTCTGTCCAAAGTGTGCAGTCTGGTAGAAATAAATTCAAACACTTACACTGCAGTGAGTCCAGTCCCTAAGTGCTTAACAGTACATTAATGGTAATGACACTTAGACCTAATTAATTATCAGTTTATTTTAATGTGAACCCAGCTCCCAGGCTCCATTGTTAATCAGCTGCCTTCTTCTGTCTGTGAATGTATCCTATACAGCTGACAATAGGCCAGGCGGCTTAGTGTTAGTGCAGCAAACATAGCTTGTTTGCTGTGCATTTACTGTATATACTCTGCTTGTACAAATAGGCATTTCATTTTGAAACGTCTAAATTTAGATTATTGTTTGGCTAGGACGCCAGTCAGCATTTGTAGGTGAATAGGCCTGAAGTTAAAAGCTTCCTCTTCTTAATCGTATTTGAAAACTCAACATTCATACTGACCTTCATACCATCATTTATCTTTATTTCCTATGTTCCTTTTCAAAGTTATTATACAATGATCCAGTGGTGGCTGCAACATGGCAGCAATACAGTTAAGTGTACAACCCTAGCACAAAGCGATGTGGTCTTACATTATCTAAGCTTCTCTCCTCTCACTTTATTCTAGGACACACCCATCCCAGGTTTCTATCACATCCGGGATTTCATTGAGGAAGCTGAACTGAACCCGGTGAGGAAGACCTACGGGTTTAAAGGCTTGGGCAGGAAAGCCCAGACTGTGGGCGTGCACAAGGGGGATCTGCTGCTGCCTGGGGCGTACGAATACACCGACGCTACCCAGGAGATCCTGATGCACCAGGCTTCCTACTCTTTCAAAAACTGCCCACGGCCTGACATCATCACCCTGGGCATCAGGGACAAGGTGCGGTTCAGGCATGACCTTTATCCTTCCTACTGCTGGCATATGGGACACGTTTAAGAAATAGTTGAATATATGGGGGAAAACACTTTTAACTAACTTATATGTAATGTATATATGTAATAAATCTACAAACAGAAAAGCCAAAATGTAATACCTCTAATGCCATAAGGTTTGAAATATAGTATAAGTGTGTTTTTACCATTTCTTATTGGTTATTACAGTGCAGACTGGTATCAATTTGCAAGTAACAAGAATAAAGGGAGTATATATCTTAGATTTTGATCAAATATCTTGATGTTTTGTATGCTGCTCTAAAATAAGCATAATGGTAATCTATATATTTTACCAATAACATTAGATATGATTTCAAGAGTGATTATTGGTAGGATCTATGCCACTACACCACCTTGATTGTAGTATATATTTCTTATCCCAAGGGTGTCACTTACTTAAGCAGTATTTATCAGTTGCTCTGTTTGATAGTCTACTTGGCAGCGGCGTCTACTCATCATCACAGTACCTGGCTTAAAAATACAGCAGGTGCTAGGGCTGAATAATATATCAAGATTTTGTCAGTATTGTGATTTGAGACTTGATATTGTCTTAGATTTTGGATATGGTAATATCGTGATATGGCATAAGTGTTGTTTTTTCCTGGTTTTAAAGGCTGCATTACAGTAAAGTGATGTCATTTTCTGAACTTACCAGACTGTTCTAGCTGTTCTATTATTTTCCTTTACCTACTTAGTCAATATATCATTTTATATCCTTTTTATATATTACTGATGATTATTTGTAAATATTTTGTTTAAGCACCAATAGTCGTCCCCACAATATTGTCGCAATATCGACATTGAGGTAATATTGTGATATTTGATTTTGTCTGTATCACTCAGTCCTAGTAGGTGCTCTTAAAAAAGCTCCTGCAGCAGACTAACTGAAAACAGAGGATATGTTGGAAAGAGAAGCGTGTTGTTGGCGATGTAACACAGCAGACACAAAACAAACCCATGGTTCAACTGTCATATATATCTAAACACTTTATCTTTATTCCCTCTGCCAGCATATAAACACTTCACCGTGTGACTACACTGTGACAGCCAAACCAGTGGAGAAGATTCCCTGCAAGTAAGCACTCGACAAACAGCCTCTCTTTAACTCTCAGATCACAGCAGAGCAGACAACCTATGAATCATCCCTTGATCGCTGAATCCTTCCTCTTCACACAACTTCTGCTTTGCTCTCTCATCTCCTCACAGCACAAAGATGGAGGAGCAATCACCAACCTGCTCTCTCATTTTCTCTGCCTCTGATCATGCACGGCCTTATTCTTTTCTTCTCTCACTCTTCCCCTCACTGTTCTTCTGTCTTTTCTTTTTTTTTATTATTATGACAGCCACCCCCCCTCTTTCTTCTCTCCTCTCCTTGCAGGCATGTGATGTTTCGGTCGACTGTGCAACGGATCAGCTTTCCGCCTGTAAGTATCTAGTCACCAAGGCTGGTTATTAGGACCATTCAGTCTTTCCATTGCCCACAAAAAGGCTTCATTACAATACACTTTCAATAGGTTCTGGTTACAAACTGTGACCTACTGTAGTGTGTATCTGGTATGTGCTGTACATGAGCTAGTTATGACAACCACTAGGGTCAAAGAAAACCAATCCCACAGCCTGTCTGATTGTATCATTTGCCCCATTTGAGGGCCTGTTATGGCACTGCACTGGCTGACCAGTCAGCTTTGGCTCATATTGCAGTGTTGCAGCCTTAGCAGTGTGTCCATGCTGGTAGCTGATGGATATTTGAGCCGTGCTGGCAGCTGCTGAGTGTTGACAGAGAAGGAAAGGTGCTAAGAAATCCCGAGGGTGTTATTACTGCAGACTTGGGAGCAGTTTTCTGCTGTTAGTGGTGTCACAGCGACTCTAAGACAAGTTTGTTGTCAAAGGTTAAGCAGTTACACAAATCCTGCAGTGAAGTTACAGAAAGCACAGATCATTCAGATGGATGACCTGTCGGAGGTACACAGATATTAGCAGATCAAAGTTGAGGTTTAATGGTTTATACTGGGAACTCTAGGTCCATCCTGAGATGGGGGGTAAGAATTTCAGATTTTTCTGAGCCATGCCTCTCAGCTAGGAGTAAAATGAAATTGATTTCCTCACATACAGAGAGAAACCTCCAGTGAACTGAAGATGTTTGGGAGCACAACAAGAAAGATATATATTCTCTTTTTTTCTGATTTTGACTTAATTTCTCCATCCTGAGGCCACTGTGTGTCCTAGATTTACATGTTGTGCTTTTTTGCAAAATCGACTGCACGTGCTGCTCGGAAGGAACAAATCCTCCCTTGAGATTCAAGCCTGTTTGAATTAAACTCATAATCCCAGACATTTTCATATGAATAAATGTCCTATTGCTGTAGCTAAGGAGTGATTCAACTTTTAACTACTGCATGAGAACCTGCTACTCTAAACACCTGCTAGCGGCATGGCTCTATCGATGTTGGTCTGTCAATCGTTCCACCACTTTGGTCCAATATCTCAACATCTATTGGATGGATTGCCATGAAATTGTATACAGACATTCATGGTTCCCACAGGATGATTCCTAAAGATGGTAATCTTCTGTCTTTTAATCTAGTGCCACCAGCAGCTTAAAGTTTTCACTTATCCAGTGAAATATCTTAACATCTACTAGATGGATTGGCACAATATTTTGTACAGATATTCATGGTTCTAAGAGGATGTATCCCAATGACTTTGGTGATCCCTTGACCTTTTCTCTTGCACCACCATGAGGTTAACCTTTGTTGTTTTGACTGAAATATCTTGATAATTACTGGATGGATTGCCATGAAATTTGGTACAGACATCCATTGTCAAATGAAGAAGCACCTCAACCTCATCGAATTTATGCTGGTGGCCTGAGGTTTACCACACATTATGCTGAATCAAAGCCCCACATGAGTTGAAAAACCACTACTTATAAACTTTCAAACATCACACAAGGCACCCTATAGGACAGACATCTATTGTCCCCTCCAAAACCCTTTGGAGTACATGAATGGATGTCTTTTATGGAAGCAAAAATAGCCACACCATTAACTTTTTCCAAATCAAGAAAAGCAAGAATATGTTGTAAAATATTTGATTTCAGAAATGAGTTTTCCAGTTGATTTAAGGAGTACTGTACAGCAAGGTCTTGGCTCAAAAATAGGTCAAAGTTTAAAAGTTTCACAGACATTCGCAGCATGTGCCAGTTACCTACGCCACACAGGAAAATGTTTCAAACGTGCTGTGCCATAGTAGAAAAGTAGGCCAGGTGCTTTGGCTCAAACACACTGACACACACACACACACACACACACACAATGAGGTTTCATAATGGCAGTAAGACAGTTTCACTCTTCTCGTCCTGCCCGCCAGCTCCTGTGAAATACACCTGCATTAGCACCTCTGGGAGCATCATGCAGGCTTGCAGGGCCAGCAGGCCAGTTGCCGAGGATCAAGTGAACTGGCAAGTGGGATCAAATGGCACGTAATGGTAGCAGCCATCCCTCCAAGGAGCAGAAGAGAGGAAAAGACACCTTCCTCTCTCCCTAGGTCAGAATCAGAGAGTGGCTGAAAATGAAGGGCTGGTCCTGTGTTCAGGGACAGGGAGACAGTTTTATGTCTGAGAAGGAGGGTGGAGGGAGGGTGATGCTATTTCTGCATGGCACGCCGCTGGTGATGACCAGTATGTGTGTTAGTGGGTAAGAGGAAAGGAGAAGTGAAAGGCAAGAGAGAGGGAGAGAGATGGACTGACTTTTGACAGAGACTAACCTTAAACATACCTAAACCACAGATCTACTGGCAAAGACCATAAAGACACGAGTCAAATGATTCGTCATAGCTCTTAAAACTATCAGACTGGGACCTCAAAATAGGTCTGGTGAATATTGTTAGTGCGTCCTTTAGATGACTGAAGTATCAGTGTGGTATAACAATAGGTTTTCATGAGCTTAGATCCAAGGATGAAGGAATTAATCTCTCATTTGGCTCTAAAATGTCAGAGGTCATGATGTTCAGTGGATCAATTAAATTAAATTTGTGTTTGGCTGGTTAAGAGCAATGCCATTTCAATTCAGATGGCACCTTAGAAATAAAGGTCTAAGCTCTCTTCTGAGAGAACCTCCATTCTTCATAGGAGCTACCAGCTAAAGCCTGGTCATCGGCTCATAGTTAGCTGTTTCTCTCTGTGTATTTAAAGGTATACTATGCAAGATTTGCATTTACGTATTATGGTTGAAGTATAGCTGAAGCCAACAGAACTACAATCCGGTTGGTTTTAACTTTAAGCTAGTGCTAACTTACATTTTCAGTAAAAATAATGGAGAAAAACAAGCCATTACTGGCAAAAACACAACAAAGAAAACTTCCTCACAAGGTTATTTTTTCACCTGAACCAAGATGAGAAATCGTGTGTGCTCACATGCTAATGATCACATGCTAGGCTTGGTCTGCTGCATACTGAAGTTTTATCACACTTTCTATCGATCAATAAATCAATACTAACTACTATCTCTGACCACCTCAGAAGGAGGGACCTGCTCCATGCCACTACAATCCACAGACTAGACCAGCAAAAGGCATCACCTCCTGCTTCAAATCCACATTGCCGCGGCTCCACTATGTGCACTCAGTGAGTTCATACTTCACTCTTACACTTCACTATTCTTCATGAACAACAGTACATTACTAAAAGTGTGACTGTAAAACTTTTTAGTTTTAGAACCTCTCAGCTGCATTATGGCATTGGCAGTTTTTTAGTAAAATGCAATATATTTATGTTTTGATTTGATTCAGTGATGATTTTATCATGATTTTGGTGGAAAACAAACACATTTGTAACATATTAGATCTTATTGGAGTAATATGTGTAAATAAAATGGAACCAATCAAATTACTTCAAACAAAGTGACAAGAACCATTATGTTTCATACCACATATAGAGATTTAAATTTTACAATTCTTTGTTTAAGTTTATTCAAAATGTTTAAAATAATACATTTATTTTGAAAAGATTTCTAATAGACATACAGAAAAAGTTAAACCTCAGCTCTAGATGAACATCACAAACAACTTAATCTAAATATCAAATAAAAAGAGGTACATTACAGAAAGCACTTCAAGTCATATTCTATATTCAACCCATGAGGTAACAAGGCTCTTAGATGGTGGATCCGATAGTGTTTCCTCTTGGAAAGTAAAAAATCCAAGTTACCTCCTCTCGAGGGGAGAGATACCTTCTGAATAGCAATATATCTTAGAGAGGAAATAGGAAGATTAAATTCAACAAAATGTGCTGCTACTGGATAATTCATGTTTTTGTATCTAAGAGTGCTCCTATGTTTAGCAATATGAGTTTTCAGTGCTCTACTCGTCTTTCCAACATATGACTTACCACAAGGGCAAGTGATAAGATAAACGACCAACTTAGTGTGATATGAAATAACTCCTTTTATAGACATCTCTTTACCTGTGTGAGGATGTTTAAAATTGTTACAATGGTAAGTTTAGTTACACTGACTACAACAACCACAGCGGTGGTTGCCCTCAGGGATAGGTATTAAAATGGCTTGGGCTGTTACTGATTGAAGAGGAGGTAAATATGAGTGTACTAGGTGGTCTCTCAGGTTTTTACCTCTTTGAATACATCATTGAGTTGACAATCAGATTCAAGTATAAGCCAGTGTTTTGTTATTATTCCCTTTATCTGTTCTGAACCCTTAGAGTACTCTAATGATTTCACTGTAGGTTTATTTTTCAGAGATCACACCTAGATCTGTCTTGTATTTTAGTGGCAGCATCATTTAGGATAGATTTTGTTGTATCCTCTTTGCTGAAAGTTGTTTTTCATTTCACTCATGTTCCTGTCAAAATCATCAGTTTTCTGGAAAATTCGTTTTAATCTGCAAACGGTAAGGGATGATCAGAGTCTGCCCTAAGTAAAGTATTTCTAGTAGTAGGTTTTCTGAACAGATTTGTATACAAGTAATTATTTTCTCTCATGATCCATAAATCTAGAAGTCTGATGTGTTTGTAGTCATAATCCATAGTAAATGGCAGGAATCAGAACATGATGGGTTTTGGACACTTTAAACAAACAAAACACATCATCCTAGTAGCTCTTCCATAAGAATATATTCTTGTGAAGCCATCGTTAGAGTAAATAAACTTCTCTTCAAACAAGCCCATATATAAGTTAGAAAAGGTTAAAAGTTAATTGTTGGTGAGAGCTGAACAGAGGAGAGCCAATCAGTTAGTTAACGTCCTGCAGGCCATCTTTTGGGGCTCCATTCGAGGTTCCTACAGAAAAAGATGTTGCCCCCACTTGCACCTTTTTTGTCTCTGTTGAATTTTTTTGATTTTCATTTCTCTAGAGAGCTTCTCCTGCATGTCTTGGTTAGCCTTAAGAAGGTCAAGGAATTTTTCTTCATGTCTGATTGCTTGGGATAGAGACAGATTTTTCTCATCAATTGATTTGCCCAATTCATCCAGGTCTTTCTTAAGTTGGTCAACAAGCAGAGTCATCAGGTCAAAAGCACACTTATTCAAGATGGCACACTGGCGTTCACAGAATTCTTCTGTTTTTTTGCCCAGCATGGGTTCCTTCTGCCATCTAAGACCTCGGGGAATGACTCCTTGTCTGCCGTAATCACTCAAAGTAATTACATGTAGGTGGGTTTTGACCTGGTGTCTGGAAAGGTTGAACAGTTCATTGGAGACCTCTGTAGACTGTGGCAGTGACTGGTCTGTGGATGATACCTTCTCTTTGGTGTTGGCAGAATTCAAATGATCCTGGTCTGGTCAGGATCTAACAGTTGTGTTGACTGTATAGTAGACATCTTGGAGCTCTTTTACTTTTGGTTGCAGGATACAGAAGACAGATATAATGGAAAAGTAACACACACCAAGGGCTGTAGTGAGGTGCTGATCACTGGAAGTAGATATGAAAGTAGGAAAACAGTGTCGCACACTCTGACTCCCTATGCATTTTATTCAATATAACCTAGCTTTGTCTGTCTTTCTCCCCCACTGTATAACATGAGCTCCCTCTCCTCCTTATCCTTGTCTTATTGATTAACGTTTCTTAACCAACAAGATGAAGAAAATAAATGAAAAACTAGAAAAACTACCATGTTTCTCTTTTGGCTAAGTAACTTTCTTTTTGACATCATAATGAACAAAGTATGTGCGTGTATGTGGGTATTGTTTTGCATACCACAGAAGACCCCAGGACCAGGGGCCTATGAACCTTGCTGGAAGTTGGATGACCGGCTGAGCACAGAGACCACGATGGACCCGTCATTTAGCCTCTTCTTCCGTAACATTCCCTAGCTTGGACTTGATTTCCCACAATGCCCTGATTCCACCAATGTCTCCCCAATCCTGTCAGCTTACTAGCAGATCACACCTGACCCTGCCTTATTGATAAAATAAAAATAACATCGTGAATGTACAAAAGCAAGTCTCTCATTACTTGGACTAATGTTTATCTGCATGTCAGTGAGGAATTTTGTGGTCTGCCAACAACATAACAAGCTACATTCATTGTGCTCAAATTGCTTTAGTGACGCCGGCTAGGGAAGCAGAATGATCTTATCTGCAACAAAGAGTACTTCATTCCACTTAACTACATGTTCCCGGTATTGCTCTCCCCCTTCATCTCTCCTGCGCTCGCTCCTCTCTCTCCCTCTCTGTTGGCAGTCAGGCTGCTTTGCCTTCCTACTATCTCTGCCCTGCGATGCACTCAGGAGGAGGAATGCTGCTCAGCCATGCGTCACATGCACATAGCTTAATGTGGCATGCTGCACCCTCAGATAACACATTCAGTATTAGGGGCCAAGGCAGTGGCACACAATAAAACAGCTATTCTTATCGCTACCTACTCCGCATACTCTCTTTCTATCGACGAACCAAACAAACACGGCCAATAATGTCGGGACACAGCAGCGATAGGAATCACCTCCGCATGGAAAATAATGGTGGCGTAGATTACAGCGCGACAGGGAGTGGGTACAAAAATAAAAACAAACACATTGCAGAATTGTTATTAGCGTGATCCTGGTCAGGGTTTTTTTTTTTTTGATCATGTATTTATTCAGAGCAGGGTTTTGCTGAGCATGCATGCACTTTGTCAGCACTGCTTCACATTCATAGAGCTAGATAGTCACGCCTAAAAGCAGCAGAATTTTGTGCTATGGCCAGTTAGACAGTTGTTGAGGGAGTGGAGAGTTATATTCATCCATTCTGCCCACCCAGATTCTGCTGTCGAATCCAAGGATGAAAACATGTTGAACAGTAATTAAAGCCCACTTTATTAAGCTTTATTTTAGTTCTGTATTGATTTATGAGCATGAGTAATCACCCATAGCCACCAATACAGCCTGGAGTCTTTATAATGCCATTAACAAACAATAATCTACCTCTTTCATTAATAGCAAATGGGACACTTGGCTTTCATGGAAGAGTCGATTTTATTTTTAAGCTGTTTTGGAAGTAGCCACTCAGTTATATGATCAGTCTTTGTATGTTTCCATCAATAAAGCAGCGCCATGTCTGTGACCACAGTTTCCCAATAAAATAAGAACAAACTTGGTTCCACTTGTCTCTTCTTCCATGTTGGATGTACATTAAAGCTGCAATAATCAATATTTTTATATTAACAATGGATCAAGTGACTAGGTGTAATGTAAAAGGGGTCATTCAAAACCAACCATGAGTCATCAACCACTCTGCAATTTCCCTCAGCTCTACAGAGCATTTTAGCGTCTTTCAGCTTCTTGTTTTGGTTCAATCTAAATAATCAGTCTCACCCAGCAGGACAAAGTTAGCAACTGGAGGGTGACACTGGAACATTTAGCAACTAAAGAAACAGATATTTTACCTTATAGCTGGTGAAGACCAAAACAGAGCTTAAAGGAAAGTGACAATGAGACTTGCATTTGTCAGCTGACCAGAGACATGAGTCAAATAAAAGCTAATGGTACTCTGTCGGGTGCATGTGTAAATATGTAACTGCTTCTTAACTGGTTAGCCACCACAACTTCATTAGGTGATAAAAAATCAATGTTCTGTTTACATTGAAAATAATGTTTTGATTTCCCAGGTTTGAGTTGGGAATTCTGTGATCCAATCACAGAGTAATGTGCTGAGGTCACAGACGGGGCTAACTGTATTCTTATTTTGGTGTATTGTTCATATTCACAAAATATTTCAACCTTGACTTCTGACAGAGCAACATCCCTGGAGCTGGTGGGGACGCAGTATCTTGCTCAAGGGCGCTTCAGCAGGGTGAACACAGACATAAAAGACTGAGTGTAGAGGCTTATTTCGAGAACAATTTTTGATAAGAGAGGACCTGAGGGAGTTTTGCAACTTGTGAGATACCGTACATAATTAGGCATTGGATTGACTCGTCTACATGTATTGACATCAGTGAAGTGTTTTGATCGGGACAACAGTCAGGCGAGCCGTCCAGAGCTTTATCACGGCACATCTACTTTGCCTAGACTTTAATCCTCACCACTCTGTTTTCCTTCAGTTGCCGACACTTAAGAGCTTGAAGAGGTTCAAGAGCTGGGCTCTTATTCCCCATGTCATTATTCTGGAGACAAAGGAGTGCACACTTCCACCCGAAGAGGAAGACAATCTTATTAACACGGGGCTTTGCACGCAGCCTCTGGAGGGCTGGGCATGTGAGGAGGACGCAATGAGAGAGATGTGAATGTGTGTGTGTTTGCAAGTGATGAGCAGCCATTCTGCCTGTGGTCAAGGCACCAAGCCCCCAGTAATCTCTGTGTCTCTCAACCCCCGGAGCCCTTCCTCCCTTCTCATCTCAGTGATCTCCACGGTCCAGCACTGATCTCTGACATATGCCTCATACTGACGACTTAACACCCTCCATCTCCCACAGCCTGCCTCGACCACAGGCACGACCAGGCACCCGCTCTTTCACTGTCAAGCAAGGTCTCCCTCGTAGACATACATTGCTTCAAAGAGTGCGCACGCGGGCACACAATGAAATGAAAGCACACACGTGTGCATGCACTTGTGATCCTTTGTTTTTTAAAAACCCCAAAATTAGTATGCATGAACCTGCAAACACATGCTCACACATTCTCATTTCTCAAAGGTTCTGTGTGCTAGTGATCACAACATTCTTTAAAAATATACAATATTTATCAATCATTTTATATAAAGGTCTTTAATAACTAGTACGAACATTTTTATATAAATAAATAAAACCTCTGAAAGATGAATGTGGGCCTTGCATCTGCACTTTGCAAGGAAAATGATCAGGACGCTAGGCAAAGCACGCACCACAGTAGAAACTACCGTGCACAGCATGCACTGCACAAAACCTACCATAAACACAATCTTTTCATCTGTGCTATTTCCTGTCAAGAGTGGTGACAAGGCGATTTAAGTGTGATTTAAGATGCGAGTTATGCTGGCACAGAGGAATTATATCATTTAAAGGTCCTGAGAACATCTGGTGTCAGGGAAGGTCACACAGGTAGTACAAACATCAACTTTGGTTTCCGGCGACAGCTTAATGAGATCCGGTCAACATTCAGGAAGCAGTGCAGCACATCAGTGGGGTCTGGAATAAATCTGTGTTTTTGGCAGCTTACAAAAGGAGCTGACCCTGCTACCCAGTGGTGCAGCTGAGCCGGAGTCAAGGATGTCAAATTAACAGCTAAGTCAGGACAACATGCTGAGAAAATGTGACATTAGTGTGGAACAATGACGAAGCCATGCCGCTGGAATTTCCTAAGAATGCGAGGTTGCTCAAAAATACCCATAATCCAATACTGTTGCGGGACAAATGCCATTATCAGTTGCTGAGTCCCAGCTAAAGGTCGCCAAACAAACAAACCCCAAACAGAGCAGCTATTGTTCGCTCAATGACATTGTGCTGAACTAAAATGGCCTCCCAGTATCACACAACCAGGCTGGCTCTGTCTGTCTTTCTCCCCCACTGTATAACATGAGCTCCTTGAGAAACTCCAGCCTGCAGTAAGAGGGTCAAACAAAGAGGTGGCAAGTTCAGAGGTTCTGCTCCCTTGTGTCCCCTTTAAGTCCAGGTCACATTCACTCTCATCACCACATCCCACACTGAGGCCGATGACTAGTCGGCTGAGGAATTTAGCAGGCAGTGTGACACACCAGGAGGGTGAACAGGTATCCTTTTACCCCCCCCTCAAGCTGCTGACAGACACATTGGAGCAACATTACGCTTCTATTAAATGACATTTAAAAGTTTAATCAGCTCCAATGGGAGACTGTTAGCGAACAAGGGGGTCATTGTTTAAGTGGGTAATGGCGCTGGCACCCGTCGCGGCGTGTGTGGACGTGGACCAAGAGCGCCTGGAGGGTGATCAGGTGAGCGGGGGAGTGATTGATGGAAGAGAACACATGGCTGGCCAAGCTGCCTTTTACTGTGCTGCTGTTGCGCTTGGTGCTTGACAATTCCCCATACCCTCATAAATAAGCATCAGAGCATATCTAAAAATGAGGCTGATGGCTGTGTGGCAACAATGTGAGAACAATCCAGTGCTTACTTAATATCATTAAACAGGTTTAGCATGGCTGCTGGTGGCTCAGGAGTTTATTGTGCATTTGAAAGTATCTCATGACCTTTTGCCCTCGCACACATTTTCTCTTATTCACAGCCATATGGTCTTATATAGTTGAAAAGTTTTTGACATTCTGGGAAATAAACCTATTCACTTTCTTGCAGAGAGTCAGATAAAAAGATTGATACCACTCTCATGTCTGTAGCTTATGGTAAATATGAAGCTACAGCCAGTAGCTGTTACCTTAGCTTAGCATAAAAACAACAGGAGAAACAGTGGCAAAAAGCTAGCATGGCTAAGTCCAATATTAACAAAATCTGTCTACAGGCACCTGTAAAGCTAATTTAACACCTTACCTCTTGTTTGTTTAATGCGTGCAAAAACTAGTGAAATGTAAAAATGACAAGTTGCGGAGGGCTTTGTACCACACTATTTCTTGGCTAGGCGCAGTGACTTCCACAACATGTCCTTTTTACACTTTGGTTCATCTATGGAAAAAGACAGAACATATAGTGTGTTTGTCAGTGAGCTTTCAAGGTTCTGGTAGGTGGATTCCTTTAGTTAAGCTGACTGGCTGCTGGCTGTAGATTCATATATACTGTACGGACGTTAGAGTGGTGTTAATCTCCGTATCTAACTCAGAAAGATAGCAAAGCTACTTCCCAAAATGTCTAACTATTCCTTTAACCATTCTGATTAACCTGTGAAAAGTAAATTAATGGATTTTTATGACAATGCATTAGTATTATAGCCTACATTAATTAAAGTAGATGAAAACACAGCAGATATGAAGTAGGTCTCTGAAATATATTCAGGGTTTTAACTGTAAAATCTTTGGGAAATGCTCAACTCATGTGAGACTATAAATCTTTAAAAGAAGAAATGTTTGTTTGCCTAAGTGTTTGTATTTATCACCTTTGGGCAATTTTTCTTTACAACATTTTGAAAACATGCTCATGTCAACATGTGAACATTGGAAGCATTCTTGTATTGAACACTGCTGGAACACATTTGCCCCTTGGGAATGAACTCTGTTTACGTCTACTGTAGCAGTCATTTTATTTATAAATGAGATTATGGAACCACATCTCATCCTTATTACCTCCATCACTACCCTCACCCATCCATGACTCCCCATCCTTGTTTGGACATCACAATGATGGTTTATGGTTTCTCTTTTGGCGCTGTGCACCAACACCACCCAGTCAATGCCCTCCACGTGGCACCAACACACACAAATACGCACATACACCCCCATGACCTGAATACCGGGCCCACACGCACATACACACCTCACTCCTCAATGTGGTTATTACCTTTGTTCACCAATTCCAGTGTGGCTGTTGTCAGTTACAACTAGTTAATTACTTCATGATATGTATGCAGGATGGTTGTGTGTAAATGTGCAGTAAGTGCACCTAAACACTTGATACCTGTTGCTGCCCACCACCCCATCGTCATATCACAGATACACATACAGAGTGTGTGACAGTCTTGTGAAACTCAGGTGTGGAAGTGAGAGCTTAACCAGAGTGACACGCCTGGGTGCTCTGACATCACAATGACACAGGTGCACATACTCGATCTTATGCATACTACTCATTTATCCCAGGTATATGTACTGTATATATATTTATGTGTGTGTGTGTGTGTGTGTGTGTGTGTGTGTGTGTGTGTGGTGACACTTGGTCTAGTGAATAGAGCTTCATCTGCCCCTTGTCATTCTGAGAGGCTTTGCAGCGGGCCGCTTCCCCCATTAATCTGTCTCCTTTTACCAGAGCTGTCAGGACCACTGCGTGTGTGTGAGCGCAAGTGTGTAGCATGTGCGTACTTACTGTGCCACACAATGTGTGCATGTGCCTCTCTTTGTCAATGTGTGCGTCTGCATGCCAGTGACCACACATGTGTGTGTTTGTGAATGTGTGAGCACACCATGTAATATTTCACTCCTTACCCACAGGGATTAGACCATTCATCTCCCGAAGCTCCTGTGTAGGTGTCACACATTGCACTAATGAGGAGAGGATGGAACAAGGGAGAGCCGGCGAGCGAGGAGGGAAAAAGTAAAAATAGATTTTTTGTTTTCGGACAGCAGAGAAGAGGCGACAGTGATCGATAATTCCTGCGCAAATCGAAGTATTGATGAATGAGGGATTTTCATGCTGGGAGCGATGGGAGTGTGGGTGATTGTAGAGCTTTAAAAAAAAAAAAGAAGGCAGGGATTAGCACTGGTCGCCCTACAGGGAGGGGAAGGGTTAAGAAATGGGGGTTTGCTGAGAGCAAAGGCAGGTACTCCTTTTATAACACAAATCAATTTACGCTAGCCTGAGAAATTGATTACAGTTGGCTCATACCTCACATGGTAACAGCAGACATCAAACAGACACTGTCAAGCCTGCAAAACCACACAACGGGGGCATTATCTGCCTCTCGCTGTGTGTGTGTGTGTGTGTGTATGTGCGCGTGTGTGTGTGCAGGGCCTGTGTGTGTGTTGTTCAGCAGACAAGATATCTCTTCGCTTTCCCCAGTTACTCAAACAAGGGGATGGCTGCTAGGCAACCAAGCCACATCACATCACATCAGGCAAGCTGGGAGAGAGAGACACACACACAGAGAGATACAGTAGAGATGGAGAGAGAGAGAGATAGGAAGAGGAGGAGGAGGAGGAGGGAGTTTGGAGGCAGAAAACTGTGCTGGCAGTATTACATAAGCCGGCAGCCCAGTCCCACTGCTCACATTAATGTGGTTAGGCACTCGGAAGTGATGTCCATTAGTCACAAGTGACAAGGCAGGTGAAGACGCGGCATCCAGCAGTGATTTTAAAAGCTGTTGTTGTTTATAATGGAGAGCATTACGAACAGATGAGTCAAAAAAAAGAGAGAACACAATGCACACATGGATGAATCGCCTACTGTATCGTACAAACAGAACAGGAACTGATAACACCCCAGATGGATCATTTAAAACTAACACACGTAATGTAAAGACATACTGTATGAAAACACATGCACATAGACACACACATACACAATAATGACATGTGGAATGATATGTGAATGCCCCTCTTAGAAAATACATGAGCTCTCATTTGAAGATGAGAGGGCGGGAGTGTTAGGGTGTGTGTGTGTGTGTGTGTGAGTATGTGTGTGTGCGTGTACATAAAAGCTGTGTCAATCAACATGATCATCAAAAATACATCAAAGGTTAAAATAAAGATGAGCTGCTGTTGTGACTGACAGCCTATACATAATCTATGAATCTGCATTTCCACATTATAACACAACAACATACATTCTATCACAAGATGTAACCAGCACATCTTAGCAAATTATGAATAATTAAATGGATATAAATGGGTCAATACAACCCAAAGTCTATCTTTTGAGAATGAACATAACACTCCCTTTACAAAATGAGTGCTTTAGACTCAAAAGATAGATTTAGCTTTGAATTGACCCAGTGATTCTGATTATTAAAAATATTGCTCGTCATTTGTTATATTACTGCTGTACTCCATAGGAGATGTGCTCACAGTTGTTACAATACTTACAATCATTTTTACTTTTCACCCCTGTTATATTCGATAACCAATATTCTTGTCTCTGTTTTCATTCAACACCAGGGGAAAATAAAATGACTTGCTATTTTTCATTTGAGAGAGCATATTCAAAATTGAGGCTTGGAATGTTCAGATACAGTGTAGTCATTTTGAAAATATTAAACTGATATTTAAGACAATGACAATGAAAGTCACGACTCGTCATCATTAGCAGTCATTATCACTGAAAGTGAAAAAGTAATTTGTTACATGCCTTGTCACTGAAAAAGTACGTATAAAAGGAATTGTTTGACATATTAGGAAATATGCTTATTCACTTTCTTGCCATGAGTCAGATGAGACGATTGATACCACTCTCTCAGAGCGGTGCAGTATCAATCTTCTCATCTAACTTTCAGTAAGAAAGCGAATAAGCCTGTTACCCAAAATGCCCATTCCCATTAAATTAAATTTTTCCACCCAGCACTGCTTTTGACTGTATTTGCATCAGTGTATAATCATCCAGCAACAGGCCAATTCCTTAACCCTGACCAAAGACCTCCACCTCAGCCCAAGCCCCTCAGAGCTCCCTGGGGATGATGGTGAAGGGCCGGACCGGGCAGGACGCCTCCAGCTCCAGGGCGGTCAAGAAGCAGTCGGGGGCCTGGCTGGAGCCCCGAGACTGCAGGGCCTCGCCCAGGCCGCTCCATGCCTCGTGGGATGTGCTGTGGACCTGAACTGCATCACGCAGGACCTTCTCGCCGAGATGGACACGCCCGGTTTTCACCAGAAACCGGCCCTGGATGGACAGATGGGATAAAAGAAAATAAGGAAAATAATAAAATCTGCATTGATATACAGTGTACAATATGTATACTAATGTTGGGTTCATCAAGTCATGTTCAAAACACAAGTGTAGAGGACACCTAAGACAGAAATATGTTGCATCAATGTTTCTATTTAATCTTCTGGAACATTTTAAAACTCTGACGTATATACAGTAACTTAAAAGTATGTTGTGGTTAAAAGGATTTTTGTAGGTCATGAAAAGTTGATATTTTGGGAATAAAAAAACAATTATACAGCAGTTTAAGTGGGACACAGTGTTTTTTATTTTTGTTTTTTCTGCTGAATTTGCTGTGTTAAAACTGAATTAACCCCACTTCTGATGTGAGTTACAGGCTGGAAGTTGACCTATGGCATGCTCTCGTTTTCACAATGCAGAATGGTGATTACACATTTAATTTCTCTTCCTCATCCTTAATAATATTTTTTATCCTAAATATCAACCATTAAAGCATTTTTCATAGCATGATAAGATCAAGCAAACAGATGGTGGCTTTTTACAAAAAAATCCAAATCTTGGATTATAATGCCTGCTGTCCTGTGGTCTAGTTTAGGATGACAAAAAACAAAACACCAACAATGACAAACTGTACTACATTTTACTACAGTCATATTCAACTAGAATTGTACAACTAAAGGGAGAAAATCCACAAATCATGAGATTAGGAGCAACCCTTTGCCACACATATACACACACACACATACACACACACACACACACACACACACACACACACACACACACACACACACACACACACACACACACATACAGACTGATAAAAAGATGTTGATGCTGTGTTTAACTTTCTGAGATCAGAGGAGAGATATCTGGTCAAAGAGACAATTTGTGTACAATTTATGT
Source organism: Thunnus albacares (assembly GCF_914725855.1). Lineage (NCBI taxonomy): Eukaryota > Metazoa > Chordata > Actinopteri > Scombriformes > Scombridae > Thunnus > Thunnus albacares. The sequence goes on from NC_058119.1 coordinate 5,644,948, forward strand.
ACACATACATTATTGCTCATAATTTGCCAAAGCATAACCTTGCTTTTTAGATTGATGAACTGTGTTTTTTCTAACGACTAGGCAGAGACAATGGTTTCAGGTTTTACTGGCAGCAGGTAGAAAATGGAACCCATCTGAGATGGTGTAGCAGGCGAAATCTGTTCTCAGGCATGGAGATATTTTGGGCCAAGTGCAGCATGGAAGAGGTGGCTTTGAGCTAGGCACAAGTAGACCCAAATGGCACAGAGCAGGACCTGCCCAGAAGAGATGGCTGGTGGTAAAAGCAGGTGGAATGTGCAAAGTGAAAAGGTAGTCTCACAGGCAAAACAAGGCCGGTGGACAAGATTGGAAAACCTTGTGAATCTTTGGGAAATGGAAGGAGGCAGATTGAGCTTCATCATCAGAGCCATCTACGATGTTCTTCCCAGTCCCAAGAACCTGAATCAGTGGTGTGGGGAGGACCCATCATGTCCCCTTTGCCAAACACCAGCAACCCTACGGCACATACTTACCAGGTGCAAGACCTGCCTCACCCAAGGCTACACCGGGAGGCACAACTAGGTCCTTTGGCAACTGGCACTAGTGCTGGAAGTTAGGAGGACTAACAACAATGCCCTCCCTCCTCCAACCCCTGGCTTCTCAAACACCATGGCCTTTGTACCAGCAGGAAAGGTGTGAAAGAAGTCAACTGCAAGAAAATGATCAAACATACTGGATACAGCCTGGGATTGGAAGATGAAGGTTGATCTAGACCAGAGGCTCATCTTCTCATTGGAGATCATTAAAACTAGTCTCAGGCTGGATCTGATCTTGTGGTCAGCCTCACAAAAGGCCCTGTTCATCATAGAACTGACGGTGCCATGGGAGGATGCAGCTGGTGAAGCGTACAAATGTAAAAAGCTGAAGTATTCCGATCTAGCAACTGAAGCATAACAAAATGCCTGGAGAACACAAGTATTCCCTGTGGAGGTCAGCTGCAGGGGTTTTGTGGCCATGTCAAACACCAGACTGCTGCAAAGGATGAGAGTCCGAGGACAGGCCCTCCAACAGGCTATCAAGTCACTGGCAGAGCTGCCGAGCATAGCAAGAACTTGCTCTGGCTGAAAAGAAAGGACAAGAACTGGGTGGCAAGATGACCATCAGCCAGAGGGAGGGGTAAAAGTGGAGGGGGGTGAACCTGGGACACCAGGTGTCACCATTGAATCCTCTGGAGGTGTCATGGGCTAATAAATGAAACACAAAGGAAGGAGGGTGCCCACCTGATGACCCCACTGAAGCTTCTACCCCTACCCCCACTGCTGGTTATGATTTACAATCTGCACAAACAGGTCTGAATCACTGACAGAAGAAACCTGGACTCGACTGATCCTGTTGAAATTCTGTTGTTGTGTGGGCCTATCAACGAAACAGTAAGGAAAGAGGGTGCCCACCTGATGATTCCAGTGAAGCGTTTACCCCCAACCCCACCCAAGGAGTAATTGCAGATTACAATACTGGATTGTAAAATCAAGTCCTATGAGCTCAACTAGTTCCAGTACATGTAAATACAGAATGACAGTTAATCAACAGTGACACAGTGCCCATCACAGTGCATTGTATTTTTGTTAGTTATTTTGTTGTTGCACTGTAATCTAGTTATGAGTCTGAGATCTGAGAACCTGCTGCCAAAAAGCAATGCATTTACAAGTTATAGTACCAGAAAAACAAACCCTGACGGCAAATAAGGAAACATGAATGTCATGGAAAAGACATGAAGCTTCCTGCTGTTTTGGTTGTAATTTTACCATTTGCCTTTGTTTTCTCTTCCGAATAAGTTTGGCTAACCTGAGGGTTTGTTTTCAACCTGTATGATTGTCTGATTGCTCATGCTTGTTTCCCTGTTGGACCTATTTTTGGCAATGTTGCTGTATTCCCAGATCTCGGCAATTAACTTAGGGAGTACAATGTGATCATCAACAGCTCAAGGTAGAAAGCTAAAACCCAAGTTGTAATAAACCAGTTTTCCTTTAAGTTTGGTAGAAAAAGTCACTCATCAGCACTGTTGGTTGCTTGAAAAATGTAATCAATTAATTATTACTCATTGAAAATGTTATTATATTACTTAACTAATATCTCAACTACACATTACTGTCCTTACTTAGCTCAGCTCGATTAAAGATGCCTTCCAACAACTCCAAGGCCTCCACACCCACATGTCCCATATTCTTTGTTTAACATATGTAGAAATAGAAAACAAGATATTAAGGTTAAGCAGGCAGCCTATGTTTTGGCGGTATTTACTGACCATCAACAGCTAACTTAACATCAGCCATTGTGACTACATGCAACAGCACTCTAAAAGTTCCGTCCTCATAGTGAAGCTGCAAGGTTCAGACATCCACCAACTCTGAACAAAAAAACTGCTGAATCTTGAATATAGGCTTACCAACTAACATTAGCAAGCCAGCTAAGAAGCCACAACATGTAAATAAGACAACTTTGGAGGTACCAGGAGGCACATTTCTCTTCTTTAATGGAGGCCAACTGCCTCCCCCAAAACCTCCAGCCACTGCATTAAGCTACTGTCCTCTGAATGCAGAAAGACCAAACTGATATCAACCCTCTTTAAAGGTTACGGTAAGATAGCGAACAAACAACCACCAAATTGAGTATTACTAGGATAAGTAAATGTAATGTAATTACTGAATATCAAATTGTAATCCCTATGCGCTACTCATTACTGGAAAAAAAAAACTAATAACATTACTGTAATGTATTTACATTACAGTACATTGGCTTTTAATAATGTATTATTGGTATGTTCCTTTAAAGAACATACTAGTCCAAAGTTAATTTGCGGTGGCGTGCTGGGTGGCTACCGCCCAGGGCTCTGCCAAGAAGAGTGGTGGGTAAGCATGCAATCTCTGCACTCACTGGTTTTATATTGTATGAACATATACTGTATATGTGTGTGTGGCAACAAAGGACTGAGGAAGGCAGGATCGAGAAGTATATTACTGATATTTCATGCAAAACTGTATGGATACATGAATCGAATAAATGGTTGCTAAGGCTGATGTATGGAAAATACGTGTACGCTGTCAGTGTGTGTTTGAAAAGAGAATATATGCGAGCAAGAGAAGGATATTATGTATGATGTCTGTTGTCACCATGTGAAAGGTCATGCAGAACTTTGTGTGAGTGTTTGTCTGTGCTCTGTCTCATCGATGCTCGGCCCAGTTGGGGTGCGGTGTGTTTGAGAGCCCAGTAGAAAAGGGCGTCACGCAACTGACAAACAGCATGGAGTCAAATCTGTCTAACACACAAACATATTGTGCAGGCGCACACACACAAGCTACAGTGTCACATGCACACTCAAGGTGACAACAGACAGCCACTCTTGCACAATATCATCCCCTCCCTTACTTTGACTATCTGTTACACACACAAACACACACGCACACACAGAGCTGGCCTGAGGTCAGACAGACGAGTCTTGTTATGCAGTCTCTGCTCGCAAGCTCCAGATTAATTGGGCTGAAATTCACATAGCTGTCTAGGGGCTCTGATGCAACTTTCAATAAGAGCACGCACACACACACACACACACACACACACACACACACACACACACACACACACACGCATACACACTCTTCCTTCTTTCCTCCTTTTCCTCACTGCTGCTCTGAGGAAAACACAGAGGAAGATTGAAACTCTTGGGTGCGGAGAAAGCCTGTCACAGGATGTACACACAGGCTTACAAGCTTGTGTGTGCGCCTACATGACATGAGTGTGTGTATGAATGCTTGAGTGAGTGTGTGTGTGGGTGTATGCTCGAGGTGTATAATGTATTTCTTGCTGCTGGTTTGGCCACTAGCTTTCACATCTTACTGTCTGTACTTGTCTCCAGACACATAAGGGTTATATCGTTCCAACGTTTCTAGCATCAACACAGTCAACTACTGGGCTAACACACACACACACACACACATACACACACACACATCAGAGACTCCCACATCACTTAACCAGTTGTCTTCAAATAAAATTTGAGTTTCCATCGCTTCAAAGGACATTACATTAACTTACATTCACTTCCTGGAGACTTATCCTAACCTTAACCATAACCACCATATGCCTAACCCTAAAATAACCCTAAACTTTAAACTTTAAAATTAATGATTTATGTTAAGGGGACTTGCTTTTTGTCTCCATAAGGGAGGTGAGTCCCCACAACATGACTGTGTAAACAGATTTAAGTCCCCACAACGTGAGGAATACCTGGACCCCTTCCATTTGTGCCACATGTCAGTTATGCTTGTAAGTTGTAACCATGGAAAAGTTGATCCTTCTAGGTCAGCAGCTCAATCAAATAAACACTACAGTGGTGTGATGTAAACACAGGAGAGGCTGAGCAAGACAAGCTGGCAGAAAAGCACAAACACAACAGTAGACACACTGGAAAAATGGTTGCCAGTAAAACACGTCAACATTTTAAGAAATAAGTGTTGTTTAATAATGTGTTTTCTTTCTGAGAGTGAAATGAGAGGAAATACGTATGTCAATCTCACATCTGTGCATTAAGTACAGAGCTGAATAAAGGACATTAGCCTAGCTACCTCTATAGCTGTCTAATGTATACAATGTATCTTGATAGTTTAACCAGTACATGAACAGAGATGTAAAAATGACAATTTGTGATAGGGAAGTTACATGTTGGCTGAGGCGAATTGCTAGATAAAGTTGTAAAACTACAAATTGTCATTTTTAGATTTCTGTTCATGTACAAGGTCAAACAAAACAAGATATAACATGTTGAGTTAGTTTTAGAGGTGTTGGTAGGTATGTTTTAACAGAGCCAGCCAGGCTAGCTGTCTCCACCTGTACTTTGATTTTTGTTATAGTTTCATATGACCGGAAGACTTGATATATATGATGAATATCCGGAGACTTGACTTTAACTGCATAAACTGAACATTTATTGTATATCACACTGTATTGCATACACTCTGAGCTCAACTAAGCACACTTTGTGTTACTCTACCTCCACATCAGTAACTTCATCACATCAGTATAAGTGCATGGCACTACATACTACATCCTTTGTAACTCTCAGGTGGTCAAATAACTTGTGGTTTGAGCTGGCCTCAATGAGGATGAGAACTTGATGTCAGCACTCTGCATCTGCACATCAGACACAGGTACAGCAGGTCTCTGCTCATCATCTACTAGGTCTGTTTCTGAGTACATCTGGTGCTTTGTGGTGTCTTCCTCAGATGGCCTCTGTTGCGTCTGTAGTGCTGACCAGATGATGTTACTATGTCATAGGACCATGGTTCATCTCTCTATGTGCTGACCACAGCCGGACACCAACCTTGTGCTGTTTCCATGTGAACAGTACTACCTGGGTGCAGTTCTGGAAGCTGCTTTGCTCCTCTGTTGCTGTCTTTTTTGTAGATTTTGAAGAGTTGAGTGTACATCCTTGGGCACTGCAGGCTGCAGAACAGTGCTAGAGCTGGGTAGAGTGCTTCTGAGGACTCTGCCCATGAGCATTTGTGCTGGGTAGTACTCCTTGTCTGTTACAGGTGTGTTCCTCAGGGTAAGTGCAAGATGAGGGTCTGTGTTTGTTTGTTGCGCTTTCTTCAGCACGTTTACAGTTCTCACTGTTCTCTCAGCTAGTCTGTTTGACTGTGTATAACCCAGACTGGAATGAGTGAGTTTTATGCCCCATGACATTGCAAAGTTTCTCATGTCCTGGCTTGCAAATGGAACAAGGTCACACACTAACTCTTTTGGTATTCCTATTCTAGAGAATACCAATTTCATTTTGATGATAACAGTGTGTGATGTCTTTTCTGTGCATAGCTTTTTGTAACATTTCTGTTCCCATTGTGCTTGGTAGGATTATCCTGTCTCCTGTGAACATTACTCCCTCTCTCACTGCCATTCTGTGTCTCATAGGCCAATATTGTGTCAGTCTTGGGTCCACCTGCTTCTCGTGACCAGGCCAACCATGTCTGTGTATGTCTTGCAACAGCTGCAGTATTTCTTTCTTTGTCGTCTTTCTTTGTTTCACCCTTGAGCTGCTCTAGAGTCTCTGTACTCAAGGCCTCTGTTGGCTCCAAAGCATAGACAACTTTTTCGTCCATAATGTCACCTACTGCCATGTGTTGTTCTGGTATGACAGCTCAGGAGAGTGTGTCAGCGATCAGCAGATCTTTACCTGGTGTGTAGGTGACATTTAAGTCATATTGCTGTAGCGGAAGCAGCATTTTCTGCAATCTGAAAGAAGCTGTTCCCAGTGGGTTTCTCAGGATGTTTTCCAATGGTTTGTGGTCTGACTGAACATTAACCCTCATCCCATATACATATTGATGGACTCTTTTGACAGAGAAGACTTTTTGGTCACTGTCAGTTCCCTTGATGCATAGGCCTTGACTTTTGCCTCATCTGCCTTAACACCCTCTGAGATGACAATGTGGCCCATGTAGTTTACACTGCTCACCTTATACTGTATTTTCTCTTTGTTGAATTTCACATTGGCTTCTTTTGCTCTGGCCACCACCTTCTATTATCTCATCATTCTCCCTCTGTAGATGCGACGATGATCATGTTATCAGCTATGATGTGAACTCCTTGGATGTCTCCGAATGTTTCACAGTTGTGTTGCTGGAAAACTTCACTTGCTGACTTGATTCCAAATGGTAGGCGTTTGAACCAATATCTTCCCCATGGTGTCTTAAATGTGCACAGTAGCAATGACTCCTTGTCTAGCTTTATTTGCCAATAGCCATCTTTTTCATTTAGCACTGTGAATATCTTCTTACCACCAAATTTGCTCAAAACTTCATCCGTTGTAGGAATGGAGTGACGCTGTCTTAAAATTGCTCCGTTCAAATCACTGGGGTCCAAGCAAACCCATAATTTCTTCTTGTCTTTTCTGGGACTACAAAGCTCATATCATATAAGCTTGTGATTGGTCATCAAGAGTGGCTTAGCTTAGATTTCAGCTAGTAAAAACTTTGGTGTCCCTCGACTGTGGCAAAATGACGACCTGGAACAACTTCTGACACCATGTTATAGTTTCATATGACCAGAAGACTTGATAAATATGATGAATATCCAGAGACTTGACTTTAACTGCATGAGCTCATGTTCTATTGAAGACACTCTTACTGCATTACATGCACTCTGAGCTCAACTGGATGAGGCACACCTCGTCTTACTCCACCTCCACATCAGTAGCTTCATCACATCAGTGTAAGTGAATGGTACTATATACTACAATTTTAAGATAACCTTAGCTAACAATGTCCTGATGCTATACTTAACGCTCAGACATGAGATTGATCTCAATCTTCTCATCTCACTGTCTGAAAGGAAGTGATTAAGTGTCTTGGCAAAATGCTGAACTCCTGTGATTAAGTATCACTTGATGGAGAATAAGGACATGATTCAAGGAAAGATCAACAGGACAGATTTCCGGGCAAAGTAAAAGAGATTTTCAGTCAGTATGACAAATGAACAAGTATGACACAATGAGGAATAAAATGGTATTGAGAGTTAGGAGTTAGGAGGTATTAGGAGAGTGAACAAATGCGTTCAAGAACATTTAGATTGCTACCAAGTCTTTCTGGCATTACACTGATAAAACTGGTATCTATTGGTTTTGCTTTAATTACTCTCAGCCATCTGTCTGCAGTTTTACCTCAGCTGATCCCATCGAGCTTGGCAGCGCAGGTTTGTTTCTTGTCGTGCCATTAAAGCACAACTAAACTGAGCTGAGCCAAACTGAGCAAGTGGGCATTTTTGTTTTCATCTGTCTTTCAAGCTAAATTTAAGCAAACTTGAAATGCTGCAAACAATACACAAGATTTAATTAAGTGTATTTCCGTCAGCATCAAGAATATCACAAACACACTCAACAGAGATTTGATTATGGAATTGTTTAGCATTGAGGAAATGAGTTTTTTGTTCTTGGGTGTCAGTTGATATTATTCATACTACTACTGTGCAAAAACAGAAATTAATCCACTTTGTAATATTCTAACGTACCAACCACAGCCATCACAGAGATTTATTTATGGAAATAGTAATTATTGGATAGCTTCTTTATTAACAGAAACTTTCTCTGCCTCAAGCGAGTATTGAAACTTTTCATTGCGTCATAGTTTGCATCCAATACTTGGATTCAAATTCATCTAATGTATAAAGCCACACACTGATTAGAAACTATAGGCTTTAAACGAATTCGTGATTAGATGTAGATCCAAACTGAGCTGACCACATACTAATAGACAGATGGCTAGCTAACTACATTCATACATGACATAAACAAAATCAAAATGAGTGACAAAATGGTCATATGGATTAGTTCCCAGTAAAAAACAGCACATAAATTCATGTCTTCTAGACAGTGTACAGACAGCTGAACTCTAAATTTAGACTTGCAATCTGCTGTTGCCAGCCATATTGCTTACAGAGCTGAAGAGCTCTGACTGACCAGACAAACTAGAAAAATAGAATAACATTATAAATAGTCAGATTTAGGTATAAGGTTAGAAATTGTTATGTTGAAGTTTTAATTTAGAGATGATTAAGTATCAGCATGACAGTTCAGGTTCATAATGATATGACTGCCAAAGGGCTTGTTATGTTACTCAATAACCATCTGTTGAACCCCTGTTAGGGAACATCTACTACACACATCCACACAGCGTAACCCAGTGGCCTAATGCCCTGCCATTGAACCAGGAAGGGAGGCTCTACCTGAACCTTTAATCCTGTCAGTGGTTAAATCTGGGCAGGCAGGGAGAAGTGAGGTGAGCCCTGGCAGCTGTATTTACCTCAGTCATGTTGGCTTGAACTTTCAGACTCATTCATGCCTCAACATACAGTTTTCCCCCTTTATTTTTTCTTAAAGGAGTAGTTTGACATATTGGCAAATTTTCTTATTTGCTTTCTTGCCAAGAGTTAAATGAGAGGATCAATACCACTCTTATAAGTTAGTTAAACTTAAAGCTGCAGTCAACAGCCAGTTAGCTCAGTTTAGCATAAAGACTAGAAACAGCCATAATCCCCCCATAAAACTTGCCATTTTTACACTTCTATTTTTGTACTAATTAGACAAGCAAGATATAACATGTTAATTTGTGAGCTTTAGAGGTTCTGGTAGGTTTTACCACTGGACCACTGTTACCACTGGACAGAGCCAGGCTAAGGGTCTCCCCGCTGTTTCCAGTTTGTATGCTAAGTTTAGCTAACCGGCTGCTGGATGTAGCTTCATATTTTGCGTGACTTCTCATTTAACTCTTGGCAAGAAAGTAAATTTATGTGGCTTTATGTGGCTTTAAAAAGCACCTTATTCCATACTGTCTGATATGATCATATGTATTATGTAACAACCTATTATTGAAGCTATATGATGTGTACACTGAGTCAAAGATTGAAACCCAAGATTCCATGTTTTTTAGTCTTCATCATTACATCTAATGGAATAGATATTTTTTGGAAACTTCACTAGAATTCAACATAAGGTGACTGGGCCACTGGCAGGTTTTAGTGAAGTTTCAGAGGTTAAAACCTCAACCCTTTCAGTTTTACAGTGTTTACAGTTTAGTTTTTGTTGGTGTGATATCATATTGAAGATTTACAATAGGTCTAGAGTCCATTCTTACCTCTCTACAGATTAGAGGAGATATACAGTATAAACATATGCAGTATAAAAGTCAGCATGGCGCACACACACTTGCATATACACACTCACATAGAAAGATGGCAATAGGAAGGGAAAAGAGAAGGAATGACTGAAAGAGATGATACAGGAGCCGTAGAGGAAAGGAAAAGGAATACAAGAAGGAAGGAAGAGAGTGTGAGCGAGCAAGGAAGAGCTAAACTGGGAACAATGAATAACGAGAGAGAGATAGAGTGAAAAAAAAGAGAGAGGCGTCAAAGAAAAAGGAAAAAATAAGTGAGCCCAGATGAGCCATACATAGCAACGGAGGCACCAGCCAACTCCCAATCGTCTTTCTGTTTGCCCCCCCGATTCCTTTCTTCCTCTCTCACACTCTCCTTCTCTCCCTATCTCTCTCTCTCTGGTTATCAGAGGTCTTGCTCAATAGAATATATTTCCCTGGTTGCTAGGCAATCCCATAAAGCGGCGAGAATGAGCAAAGTGTTATAAATAATGTATTTGCATTATCTAATCAGCTGACAACCACCCCCATCCACATAGAGAGGAGAGAGAGAGAGACAGACAGACAGAGACACAGAGAGAGAGAGAGAGATGGGGGGCATTTGATAATTGGAACGCGATTAATTCAATGAGCACAAGTCCTCGTCCTTGAGAGTATGCATGCATATGTGAAGCTGTGTATGAATATGCTTCTGTTGGAGAGGAGGAAAAGTAAAGTGTGTGTGTGTTAAGGGTGTTTGTGTGTGTGGTTGACTCAGAACATGCTCCACTAGAGAGCAGGAGGGATGAGATGTGGAGGATGTTGGGAGTGGGTCAGATTCATTTCATACCATTGCCGGAAGCAAGGCTGGGCCGTGTTTCAGGATCAGCTACCCATCAGAACGCACACACATGCACCACATGCCACGCATACACACACGTCAGCCAAACACTTACCATAATGAGGTTAACACCGGAGACAGCCAAATGTGTAAAAGCTGACATGGCTAATAACATGATAGAGGAACAAATAGAAGCTTAGATTTAGCCTGTGGGCTGTAATGACAGAGAAATTAAACTAGATATCTGCAGTTAACTGTTAGCGCACACTCACACTTAAAAACACACACAGCATACCATAGTCCTATACAGTTTTTCCTCACTACCACACCCTCATCAATCCAAAAATACCAGCAGCTGACCAGAGCTGTGAGTCACTGTCTGATCTCTGCATTTGCCTCTCTCTCTTACACAAACACACACACACACACACACACACACACACACACACACACACACACACACACATGCACGCTTGAAAAGCCATGTGGACATGGTTGATGCTAATATGTAGAGCTGGGGTGAATAAAGTGGCGTGCGGTGAATAAGGGAAGATGGCGGTTGTGTGTTATTACACACCACACCGCAGGGGCTGGTGAGCTTCTGTGTGGCTTCCAGTTATGGGTTTCCCTTACTCACATTTCCCTTTTTCCCATTTACTGCGGCTACTGTGGAGAGAATTCACTCCACTCTGGTTGGCCCGGGTGAAGCTATGCAATGCTGTCTGAAACCTCCAAAAAGTCCTCATGTACTACCAGTGCTTGTTCTGCCTTTGGAAAAGGCAATTTAATTGTTCACGTCAGTCACATGTACTTTGAAAATTTGGTTAATGACAGTCACAACAATGTTCCTACTGTATTACAAGAATATAGCCGCATGAATGCTGAAGCCAGATGTGGAGTTTAACCTCTTTTGGGGAAATGTCTGTAAAAATGGACAAAACATTTAGAATATTTCTATTTGATGTCACGGAGCATCCACAAAAACATAGCGCCTTGTCTTTGAATAGTCCACTCTGTGCAAGCAATGCTTACGGCCCCAAAGAAGAATTCAATTGAACAAGCAGATACAGAACATATGCAATACTGTCATACAGTGTGGTAGGTATGGTAAGTTATCCAAAGGTTAGATGAGAAGATTGATACCACTCATGTCTGTGTGTTAAATTTGGAGCAGAAGCCTGGCAGTGGTTAGCTTAGCTTACCATAAAGACTGGAACCAGGGGGAAACAACTAGCTTGGCTCTGTTCAAAACTTCAAGACTCCCTGTAAAACCACAAATTGTCGTGTGTATACTTCTGTTTGTGTACGAGAGCCAGGATGGCTGTTTAGCTCTGCTTCCTGTCTTTGCACTATCTTAAACTAAGCTAATCACCAACTGGCTCTAGCTCCTCATTGAACACACAGATATTAGGGTGGTATTGGTCTTCTCGTGTAACTTTCAGCAAGAAGGTGAATAAGTGCATTTCCCAAAATGTTGAAAACATTCCTTTAAGGGGAACAGAGATTTTGAGTGAAAAATCAACAGTTGTAGACATTAAAAGGCTTAAGAATTGTGTTCAATTTGGCAGGACCACTTTCCACATTAAAAACATGTTAATGATTCTGATTCAAATACGGTTAAAAATTACTCATAAGTGTACAAAAAAGTATATATAACTGTAGCACTTATATGCTGTTGTGATTTTATGCACAGGGGGTTTCCAATACTGACTAATGGTTGCTACATATTTACAGTCAGGCAATACAAGAACCCACACATTCTCAGGGCCACACCCTTGACCTAGTTTTGTCTAGTGGTCTTAACCCTGACAACTTTGAGACTAGGGATCTCTGAGTGTTTGATCACAAAGCAGCTTTATTCAGTGTGGTTTTATCCCAACTACCTATTAATCACAACACTCAATTTTAATTCTTTTTAGACCAAAGTGCAGCTTTTGACACAGTAGATCATGATATTTTAATTGACAGTGTTCAAACCTTGGTTGGCATGAAGGACACTGCAATCAGTTGGTTTTATTCTTACCTTTTAGAAAGAACTCTGTCACCATCTAATTACTCATCTTCTACAACTCACATTACCGGTGGTGTACAACAAGGTTCAATTTTAGGTTCAATTTTATTTTCTATCTACATTCTTCCACTTGGCCAAATCAAATCTTTTCATTGCTATGCAGATGACACACAGATATATCTTCCCCCGAAACCTGGTGACACAAAAAGCCTACCTGCTGTTACAGATTTTCTCAGTGATGTCAACTGTTGGATGGCACAAAACTTTCTTCAACTCAATAACTAAAAATCAGAAATTATATTGTTCAGTCCCCCAAACCCTATCAGTCTCACTGAGAGTGGAGTAAAAATTGATTCAGATTTAAGCTTTGAACCACAGATCAAAAAAGTTGTCCAGTCCTGCCTCCTTAAAATAAGAACAATCTCCAGAATTAAACTAATGCTCTCACACTCTGACCTGGGAAAGTCATTCATGCCTTTATTATCTCTAGACTTGACTGCTACAGCTCCCTCCTTTCTGGCATAAACCAAAAGTCACTGTCTCGCCTCCAACTAGTTCAGAATGCAGCAGCTAGACTTCTTACTGGTTTGAACAGACAACATCACGTCAACCCAATCCTGGTTTCTCTCCACTGGCTCCCTGTTCGATTAAGAATTGATTTAGAATTGATTTTAAAATTGTACTAATCACTTTTAAACCATGTTTGGGTCTGGCCCCAAGCTAGGTACATAACAGAAATGTTGACCCCATATGAGCTAGTTGGCAGCCTTAGATCCTCAAGTGGGGCCCTTCTGGCCATTCCAAAGTCGAGGCCTAAATCTAAAGGTGACTGTGCTTTTGCCTTCAGGGCCCCTTGGCTTTGGAATGACCTGTCTGAGGAGATAAGGCTCGGAGAATCAGTGACTACTTTTAAATCACTTCTTAAAACCCATTTTTATAGATTTGCTTTTATGTGATGTTGTCTTTTTCTTGCTTTTACTCTTTTTATTAGTATTTTTTTTTCTCTTTTACCATCTTTCATCATAATTTTGTCTTCTCTCTGCTGTGTTTCTGCTTCTTTTGTCTTCTTGTTTTAACTTTACCTTAATTTTGCCTTGCTTTTGTTTGGCTTTCTGTTATATTGCCTTTTGAGTATCCTGCTTTTGCTTTGTCTGTCAAAGCACTTTGTAAACTCTGTTTTTAAAAGGTGCTATATAAATGTAGTTATTATTATTAATGTTAAAGTTATTACACAGTTTTACTGAAAATTTAATTAAATATGTAAAAGTAAATCATATATGTTAAAGTAACAAAACAAATAAAGTAATAGGGAAAATACAACATTAAAATCAAATGCTGAAATCACTGTTGCATTCAAGTTCATGTAAAAACGTCACTTTTGTGGGGGCAGGGGAGGGGTCTGGTGGCCTAGTGGTTAAGATGGATATGATGTAATGTAGCTACACTGCCCCCGATTCAAATTTTGCATGTCATGCCCCTCTCTCTCTCCCTATATTTCCTACACTATAAGCTGTCCTATTAAGGGAAAATGGCCAGAAAATAATCTAAATAGCATCTACATTTTTTTAATCTCTAGAGGCTTCACATTGGTACAAGGTACTGCTTCATGATGAGACTGTATGTCCATATCAATTTAGAGGAACTTCATTGTGAAGCCACAGCAGGAGTACATCTTCTTTTATCTGTAGCCCTAATAAAAAAAGATCTTAAGGACATTCAAGGAAAGTACAGTATGTACTTTTGCAGAATAATAGCTCAAGTGTAAGAATATCAACCAAGAATATAATCAGAATTCCCCTTAAGGCACAGCAGAATAAATGGGCCACTGGCACACAAAGTGTCCACAGCAGATACAGTATAAAAATAAATGCATGAAGCTAGAGCCACAGAGAAGCAGCAACTGTAGGATATATTCTAGCAGGCTGATGCAAGCCAGAAATATGGGAAGCGCTCCAAATAAAATGTCCCACACACTGTCCCACTTAGGCTATATCACAATGCAAGGATGCAACTATTTACCATACTGATCCATTAGCATGTCTAATACATAATCCAAAATATACAGTGTTCTATATAGCAACATTTTTATATTTTGGCCTACTAGCGCCTGAGCTTTAATCCACGTACCCACAAATACAGTATAGTAAAAAAACGTCCACACATGTGTCAAATCCATGGAGGAAAGAAGGCACACACACACACACACACACACACACACACACAATCATGCCTTAACACATGCACATGCGCACACACACTGAGAACACATCTGCCCTGTAAGAGACCCAGAGTAGGACACTGCCAGCTGGCTTTGTTTCAACTTTTCACCCCTTGGGATTGGTTCTCCCACAGGCCAAATATGGAAGAGACGCGTACCTCTGTCTACCCCAACGGGACTGCACTTCTACACACGCACACACACGCACACACACACACACACTCTCACACACACCAAAGTGCACAGGAGCAAAAGCATTAGCCTTATGTGGTAACAAGGTGCCCAGTAATTTAGTCAAAGAGATATCAACCTGCACATCTATGGTCACTATGGAGACCACAAGCATTACGTGCGTGTGTGTGAGAGCGCTACAAGCAGTACGAGTCTTGGATTTGAGGAATATCCCTCCCTGGTCTGTTCACCATGACAACAGAGAGAGTTCAAAGGTCAGAGCAACTGTGGTTAATCCAGTGGATCATCTGGAAGACAGACTAGGAGAGAGACTGAGTGAGAGAGTGGGTGGAAGTGGGCGAGAGAGGATATTTATAGTGTGGTAGAATGAGATATAATAATATAATAATATAAATACATATATACATAATACTTTATTTATGAATATATTAAATTATGAAGTGTATGTATTTTGTTTCACTGATTCTTGATGCTTTGGCAATATTGTTGTTGTGACATTCATGCCAATAAAGCAAATTTGAATTTGAAAAATCTGAATTCGGATCTACTCGGATGAAAGAAACGGAACGAATCAGGAAAGAGAAAGCAAATCTCTGACAGCTCTATTTGTCATTTGTTGGTTATGGACTAAAGATTGTTTCTATTTTCTGAAATTTGACGTTTGCCTAGAAATAATTAAAACATCTCAGAATATAACTGTGCTATAATGTTATAATTTAGACTATAATGACAAAATCTTGTGCCTGGTTAAGTTGCAGCATAAAGGAAATGAGCTAAAATGACAGTGACATAGTACAGCACTGCTCACAGGAGGAAAACAGTCATGATTATGAGCAGCTGCTATCACTACTGCCAGCTAGCGAGCTAATATTAGCAGCTGATAGCTTACTAGCCTCATAATTTCTGTTTTTCAGCAATTACTCAACAAAAACACAAATGTCATCAGTTAACATTAATGTGCCTTCTCAGAAAGAGATAACACTTAATACTACACACAGTATACTTGATTATATAAGACTAACAACAGATTTTTTAAAGTAATAATGAGAGGAATTTGTTCAGTTCCACCACCAGCACATCTGATTCAGCTTAATGAGGTATTGATTAGATATTGATTAAGCATGCCAGGACACATTAACGCTGTGAGAGGAATCACAGATATTCCACCTGATATTGATTAATGCATCCTTCCAAAGCAAAAATGTTGTCATCTGTATGATATACTCATACAGTTGTCAGTTTATTCAGTGTATGATGTGGTTGTATGAATATGAATCTTCCGATGAATATTATTTGTTTGTAAATTGATAAGTAAATCACAAAACTGTATAAAAAGTATAAAAAGTGGTTAATTTTATTTTATTTAAGTTGTCCCTTAATAGGTTCTATGTTGAAGTTGCCATATATTTACCATTACATTTATCATTGCTTACACAGCTGAATGTCTGCACAGTTAGTGTGTGTGCGTGTGCATTTGTGTTTGTGAATGCTTTTTTCTTTCTGATGTACATGTCTCCATGTATACAGTCATGTGTTGTCCAGCCTGGAACCCATCAGACAAACTTAATTCCTGAGTGTCTGTACTGTATGTGATTGCTGTTTGGTCTGACAGACTTTAATGTCTTTAAGTGAAATGGATATTAAAATGGTGTCAAAAAACACATTTACGGTAAAATGTGTGCGTGCATATGTGTAATGTGTCTCAGCATGTGCAGTATGTTTACACAGTATATCTCTGTAAATGTGTGTGTGTGGGTATGTTGGTGAGAAAGAGATGACAGTTCAATCTCAGACATTTTGGAGTACTTTAGAAAATCTATAAAATACATGTAAAATATATGTGTGAACACACACTGTGTATTGGTGTAAATATACTATGTGAGTGTATTGCAAACTAGTTGACTACAAAATGTACTGTTTCCAGTGTGTGTCATTACACAAGATCTTTACACACCAAGTTATAGCATCATAACTGGTTAAAATTCTGTGAATAATGAAAAACATTCATTATCAATGTTGTAATTCATTCAGAACTTGGAGCAACCATTTTCTGTGTGATGTAGACAAAGACTAATGCTGCAAAGACCACTTCTCTCTTCCTTTGTTGTATTATTATGCAACATTATAGCACTGTATTACTGCCCTCCACATAACAGTGAAGTGTCATCATTTTCATAAGACACCAGATATTAACACTTTGAGACGCAATAGCTTGGTATGTAAAGATCTTGTATGATGACATATATGTGTAACTACATGTTCTTAGCCAACTGGCTGGAGTGTGTGGTGTGCTGGGGGCAGGTTGAGGAGAACTGACAGAATTGAGTTTTGTGTAAGTTTTAATTTAATTTAGTGGATTTGAGAAAAACATTTCTTATGTGTGGGAGTTTGTGTGTATTAGTACATGACTGCTTGCGTGACTCTGACTTGATTTTGAAGTTCTTGCGTAACATACACTGTAATGTAATTGAGTGAACTCAAGTAAAGCATTTAAAATGTGTGCATGGATGTGTGTGTGCAGTTGTATGCACCCCAGCATACAACTGCACACATACACACACACGCACACGAGTGTGCGTGCACATGTTTGAACCGCATCTTACGTCAATGGTAATTTAATAGACTCCATTAAAGCACTTAAACTATATTAGTGTATCTATGCATGTCGTGTGTGTCTGTATGTGTGTACTGACCACTGACTGTGTGTGTGTGTGACAGAGCAGAATGTTACATAAATCCTAATTTGATTTAGCAGCCTGTATAGCTCTCACCATGTGGACCAGTATGTGCTCTCCTGTGGGATGGATGGCCAGGGCCTCGTCATACAGGCTTTTGGCTTCGTCCAGTTGGCCCCGGAGCTCGGCTAGGCGGCCCTGCTGCAGTCGCACTGAGTGTGAGTTGGGGAAGAGCGAGCTGGCCTCAGCTATGCAAAACTGAGCCTCCTTTAGCCGGCCATCCACCATGAACAACTCCCCTACAGGTGGAGATGGAGAGAGAAAGGAGAGTAGGAGGTAGGGATTTAGAAAGGAGGGAAAGGAAGTAGGAAGAGAGGAAGAGAGGTTAGAAGATGGAGAAAAAGAAGGGGGGGGGGGGGGGGGGGGGGGTACAGGAGAGAAAAAGGAAAATAGTAACGGAGGGAAGATGGGGCAAAGGGAGAAAGGACAAAGAGCAAAAGAGGAGAAGGGAAGGGGGTAAGGGGAAAAAAGAGTAAGAAAAGGAGGAATGAAGGAAAGATGGAGAAAAGGATCATCAGGAGAAAGAGAGAAAGGAGGAGAGAAGTGTATTAATCCCAACAAAAACTGGTGAAAGTGAGAGAGATGACCTCACTGTGAGTTCACCAGCATCATGTTAAAATGTAAACTGTGCAGTGCTGAAATACACAAAAAACTACACTTGGACGGACATCCACACACACGCACACACACACACACACACACACACACTCACACACACACACATAAGGACAGCACGAAAGTAAGAGTGGGAGCGATGTAGTTCCTGGGAAGTCATGAAACTCTTGCCTAAATATGGCCATCGCATACTAAAGCTGCCTGCCTCCTTTCTCTGCTGCTGCTGGGAAGATGAGGACAAACCCCAGACACACACACATACACACACACACACACACACACACAAACACACACTCACACATAGAATCACGCCTACAAGCACTACACTGTCCAATAAGACCTCAGACAAAGAGCTGATTAGAGAACCCTCCCCTGAGGCTGGAGCAAACCAATGTGTGGACAGGATGCCTGCACAGGAGGCTGTCAGTCATTCTCATGAGCGGACGCTGGGTCAACACCCAGAGAAACCCTGAGAAAGAAAGCCTTCAGCTCTAAACACTTATACCACTGAGTGTGTGTATATTACAGAAAGACAGTAAACTGAGTTGTGCAAATACATTGTATGCACCGTCTGCTCCTGAACGCCGTGTGAACCCATGTGTGTGTTTGGTAGCGGATGTTTTGTTTGTTTACCTGTGTCTCATAGATGCACAGATGGGAAATACTTGCATGCATGCTACCTCTGTGAGATGAAAAAGAGCCATTTCCCAGCCTCAGGGTTTGCTTTCATAGCTTCATTTCGGGGAAAAAGGATTCAGTGAATGCCGGCTATAGTTATGTAAGGCCTTTCCCTGCTCTTCACCTGAGCTCAGAAAAAAAACTATTAGATCAGTGCATGCATGTATACAGTCCCTTTATATGTTTGCAGGTATGTATGAGGTTGCATATGGCTAAGTGTATCCCTTGTAAAGAGCCTCGTGTGTAAATGCTTTTTCCTATGTGGCTGATCAGGATGTGAGATTGAGAGAGGAAGTGACCGATGAGAAGAGGAATGCTGGGAAGGAGAGGGGACCGGGGCTCGGCCGCCCCTGGTCTCACATGTACACGCACGCACACATACACATATGCACACACACACACACACACACACACACACACAAATGCACACATATAGTTTAGTTCAAATCAGCAGCAAGCATGTTCTATTTTGTCTGTTCTCAGCAGAGGAATAGTAGGGTTCAAAGGTTGGACGTAGAAAATAACCTTCAAATTACAGCAGGCCACAGGGGACGTGACCCCCATGCACGGCCCCTCCACCCATCCCATCCCCAGCAGCCAGCTAGCGTACTGTAACACACTGGTATGCTGCTGGTTGCATCATTGCTCTCTCCGAGTCTCTCTTGGCTGCTGTGTGAATTCCTGTTCCCATTCTCGTGCTTCATCCACTCCAGCTGAGTGGATGGATGTGGGGTTGTTTGTGCGGAGCATCTCTATACTCCTCTCCCTTCATTCCCTGCTAATGCTCTGCTCTCCTGTGAACTTCTACAGGCAGACTGAAGGCTGAAGGGGTGGAAGTAATAGCGGTATGCATCACTGCCATTCTGCCCTTAATAGAGCAGTGGCCGCATGTATGCAGGTACGGTGTGCACTCCTACATAAGGTATGCAGTATTCAGCTGGACAGAAATGGTTCTATCCAATAAATTGTTAAAATCTCTCTTGTTTGTGAAGGCAGAGATAGCAGAAAATGGCTGCGGTAATCACGTTCAATTATGTAGTATTAAACACAAAGAAGGTTACAAATAGATCATCTCCAGTGGAAATGGTTTTGTTGTATAACTACTGGATATCCTTATATCACAGGGTTTTCCACACATTAATTCCTGTGACGGCAGCATTCAAAACGTGAATAAATGTGTGCTCACGCTGCACCAAGTGCATAAACAATGTTTTCATTCCCCGGAGAAACTGAGGCTCAGCTGAGCTTGTAAGCAGGTCAGTAAGCTGTGTAAGATAGTCAGGCTGCACAGTTTTTATAGTAGCATCTGCATAGGACAGTCTGTGTGGGGAGGATTTTCATTCAAAGAATGCCATCAGATATTCTAATTTACCTTTTAGTTGATCTGGATTAGTTTAGATGCATCATTTCCTCTATAGCAGCATAAAAGGGTCTGTGGTGAGAGAGGGTTTCTATCCCTGCTGAGACCGTTAACTATTGAGGTATATTTGAGTAATATGCTTAACTGAAGGCACATGTGGTCCAAGAATTGATCCTTGAGGTACACCACATGTTCCCTCTCTGGTTGACGAGATTAAATCATAACTTTCCTGTTTGGGAGGACAAAAATCCACTGAAGCCACTGAACAGATGAGAGTGGTGAGATTACCAGTGTCAAATACCACAACAAGGTTATACAAGATCAGTATGGAGCACTCTCCTGAATCACCTGTTATGAGACTTCAGTAACTGGTTGGCAACTCTAAGAGCTGTTTTTTTTTCATTAAAATTTTCTTGCAAAACTACCTTGTGCAGAATTTTTGTCACGCGAGAAATAATTGCAAGATTGGTCTACTTTTTTGTGAAAAGGGATCAAGGCCATGTTCTTTCAGTAGCAGCCAAAAAGAAGATGTATGAAGATAATCAAGAACAGATCCAGTCGGAGGGTATCCAAAGAAATTGTCAAAAGACAAACAAATAGACTAGACAGAGTTAACAGAGTTAACAAACTAAATGACACATGGATGTGGACGCAACCATTCTCTAAGTATCGTTTTTATACATTTATGGCTGTAGTCTTTTTGATGAAAGTTACAGAGCAGGCAGCCTTTCAATGGCTGAAGTCAATGTCTTGTTCATTTTGCAATTGCCAGTGGGATTATTATTCACTAGGAAAAACAAAACCATGGAAACTGATTACTGTCGATTGCCAAAAGTTTCCTCATAAAAGTATTTCAGCTTATTGTAAATAAATACAACGGCAGAGTTTCTCTGTCCTCTCAGTTCAACAGCAAATAAACTGACATATACTATATGATTGCATGGTTACTGACCCTGCGCCCCAATCAAGGATGAAAAGAAAGTTTCTGTTAATACAAAGAGTATCACATCCAATTTTCCAAGGTATTTAAAAATGTATAAGTCATGTATGCTGCTATCATACCAGCCTGCAGCCAAATGCGTTCCAGGGTCGTCCAGATGTAGGTGGGTCCTTGGCGACGGGAGGAGCTGATGTCTGACACTTCAGAGAGTGCTGCTTCCAAACGAGACACTGCAATTGAGGAAGGGTTCAGCGAACCTAACAGTGAAAGGACAGGAAATACAAACTGTTAGAATGATAGCACAAATTGAAAAATTGTGGTTCCTTTTTAGGAGACAGCAGGAAACTAAATCCTGTTTGGCATATTGATTACAGTTTAACAGAGTGAATACTTTGACATATGTTGGAGATACCGAATAATAAACACATGGAAACTATATTCAATTCAAAACCCTTCAAATATGACAAGGCTGATCATGAAACAGATATCATTTGTTCATTTCCCAAATAACACAATGACAGAATAGACAGCTGCTGAGAAAAACAAACATTCATTCTGAGTTCATTTTCAGAACATCAATAGATTTCCTGTGACTGAATGACCCCCCTGATCCTGCTAGAAACACAGGTGTGGTGGTGAGTCAGATCGTTGATATTTACAGAGCACATCTGCTCTCCAAAACTGGGTTGCAAACAGTCAAACAGTTTTAGTCCAGAATAGGTCAAATGTTGGGGGACTTAGACTGACCTACACATTCACCTTTCTGTCTGCTATTTACCTACCACCAGAGGGAAAGCAGGATGGGTTTGATTTAAAATAATCATTTCAAATATCTACAGTGACAGTCCCCTATAAAACAGATTTTAACTAGCGAGAGTGCAGACCAGTGGAGACGTCTTGGAAGTCAGGCAGGGTGAGGTGGATGGAGGGTTTCCTGGCTCCAGGGCTGACTTCTGGCCTCTCAGCCACCGGTATACTGCTGCTGTCATCTGTCTCACTGCAACACACATGCACACAACATTCACATGTACAGTACAGTACAAACATATGTGAACAAATCAGAATTATGAGCTTTCTGAATTATTCATCAAACTATTCTCTGACAAGTTATTTTGGATTTATCCATTAATGGCCAAGTCATTTGAAAAAAATTCCAAACTTATTCTCTGACTTGGTTCTCTGTTCTGTAAAGCCAATCAGGGCCCGGATTGTGCACAGGAGGACCAATCAAGTTCTGGCGCTTTACTGTGTTTGCGCACTTCATTTTCTTACAAAGCAGCTAACAAGGATGTTACACACTACAACAGCATGTTTTCAACAGTGCTTGAGATTATTTACACAAGTCATACATAAATGCGTGAATTTAAAGATGAACAAAATACATTTTTCCAAAATTTAACCATAAATTTTATAATAAAATTATTGCTGTCTCTTCTGTCTCATGTCAGTGACCTAATTCCTCTTGATGTGTATTGTGGAGATCAGCAAATATCAGGTTAAAGTTCAGTTTAGTGATACTTAAGCCGCTAAACCTGGCAGAAAATCAGTGTAGTGCACATTGTGTTAGCTAGCGCAGAATTGGAAATAATAGCCTTGCTCTGTACAATGTCGAACTTGCACTTAAAGCCCTTTCACTGCTCTGTGACTGAGGTCAAAGGAGCTGAAAAGAGCTTGAAATTGTGCGCAATCACAAGTTCTGAAACCTCAAAATTGATGATTTTATCAGACATCATAAATTACACTGTCAAAACTGCCAACTAAGTTCAGAAACATTAGTCATTTTTTAGCTTGTTTCTTTTTTTTTTTTTTTTTTTTTTTAAAGATTTTTACAGTCAGCCACTGTGCTAAACAGCTAGCTCCCTCATTTCAGTGATCTGATGCTGTTTGATGGTGTCTGTTTATAACTTGTATACAATGATGACTATCTACAGGATTCTACAGGCTTGACAGTAAAAGCAAAGAAAAAGAAAGATAAGAACAGAACAAGAAGAGAAAGCATCAGCAGAAATTGATTAACTGTATTATTGTTTCTAATTTGTCCGTGAAAATGTTTGATTTGATGTGATATGCACTCATGTATTTTCTATCCTAACTCCCTGCATTGATTTTTGTGTAGAGCAACAAAGTAAGAGTACATTTTTTCAAGAAAGACTTTTTGTTATGCCTTTGCAGATAGAAATATTATAATTCCTGTGAAAGGTTCCACAGTATCTGCAATCCACCTGTTCCTATAAAAATACTGAAAATGTGAGGACCTTGATATTATATATTCATACTACCTTTAGGGTTTCTGTCACTATGATGAATAATAAAGAATTTTACTGCATATCAGTTTTGCTATGATGTGCAAACTTTGTAGCTCACTATCTCAAAACCAATCAGATTGCAGATAGATCCTTATAATTCCAAGGTCACGATATATCAGAAATGCATGAATACACATAGGCATAAACATAGACACACGCACTATGGGTAATCAATACCACAGCAGCAAAAGCTTCCCTCTCCCAGCCTCATCATGCGTAGCAGTAAAACACGCATGAGCAGTGAGGTATTGCACATGCTACTGTATATGATAAACAAAGAAGCACATATGCACACTCACTTGGACCGGCTGACATCATAGCGGCTTTGCCAGCGTTGCAGCATTTCCTCACAGGTCTGCAGGGCTGCAGCTGGGCCAAACAGGGCCTCTTCAAGCTTAACCTTTGTGAACAGCAAACTAGACCAAAAAACACACAGGCATGTTTGTTTAATCTTATGCTGCTTTTCATTGTTTTATTCCCACATCATGTTCTTACAGTATGTACACTTAAAACACAGTGCAATGGACCTGATGCACAATATGTGTTGTGTTTGTACCCCTACGGAAATCAAACTATAAACTAAGTAAATTAACCTGAAGGAAGGTTTAGTTGAGCCAAAACCCAGTCAAACTTGTTCTTATTGTTACTGATCACATTAGCTATGAACACAAAACATCATTTCCAGAGGACACATTAATAGTTGTCAGTGTCCCCTACTGAAACAGCACATCTAACTTGAAACCTGTTCTGCTGAAGAGAGCTGGAAAGAAGCTGATATTTTCTCATGCTGCCGACAGCTGCTTATTTGGTTATAAAAATAAAGGAGCGTGTAAATCTGCATACATGTTCACAGTTATGTCTACGTGTAAGTGTTTGAGCTTCTACAGTAGCTGTGTAAGTGCTTAGGACCCATCAACATCTCACTGATGCATGCGGACAGAGGCACATGTGGATCAATAGGAAACATACAGGGGGTAAAGCTAGTTGTCAACAACAAGCTTCAAGTGTGTGTGCACGTGTGTGCGGGTGTGTGTGTGTGTTGCGGTGTGTTGAGAGGTTGATGAGTAGAAGCCATGGAGTGTTTCCGCTCAGCCCTTTTAGTTGAAGACAACTGGTTAAGTGATGTGGGAGTCTCTGATGTGAACGCGTGTGTGTTTGTGTGATCATGTGTGTCTGTGTGTATGTGTGTGTGTGTGTGTAGTAATTGCCAGAAGGGGCTCTCAGAGGATGCAGTCTGTCATAGGCATCACTCATCCATGAGTGTGAGGAGAGAGGGAGAGGGAGAGAAAGAGAAAGAGACAGAGAGACTATGGTGTTCACCACATCTGACGCCAGCCTGCCTAGCTGTCCACTGCCTCCCTGTTGTTGAAGGCTCCTCCAATTATTCTGTACTCTCCTGTCAGAGGATGAGGAGGGGGGAGGAGAGAGAAAGGGAGGGAGGGAGGGAGGGAGATAGGGAAGGAGGAAGGGAAGGACGGAAAGGTGGATGAAAGGGTGGAGGAAGGGTGAGGATCAATAACAGAGCGAGACAAGCTCGTGTCAGGGGAGAAAACTCTCGGTGAAATGCGCCTCGTTACCGACTCACTTGTCGCTGGACGATTGGGGAAGGGTGCGTGTGTGTGGAGGGTGTGGGGAGAAGATGGAAGGATGTTGGAAAAGAAAAAAAAAGAAAGTGTGTGTGGGAGGAAGGGGGTTGGATTTTCTGACGTGTGGATGACAAGTTCTGCCAAGGGACCTTGTGTTAAGGATACACCTGCCAGTAAGGGTCCACTGGAGTGTGTGCGTGTGATTGCATGCGTCTCTTGGCTCCCCATTACCAGTGTGGCAAAGCGTTTAGATGCATTTCTATGATGTAAATCCATCCTAGTGTTGAAATGTGACAAGGTGTATGTGTGTGGGTGTGTATCATGTTTTATGTTAAAGCACATAAACTGAGTTTACTGCAAATTCTCAAATAAAACTACTATTCAAAACTATTCAAATGGCAGAGTTTAAAATAATATCTGTAGTTAAATACAAATACCGCTCTTATTCACAAATTAATTCAAATTGCCTATACTTAGCTCTTTTTTCTATATGTGTTAATTTCCCATCAGTGAAACTCAACACTTCCTGCAGATGTTTCATATTAAAAGACTACAACTGAAAAGATGTTTTCTGCGCACTGAAATGTGAAAGCTCCCCCAAAATGTCACTGATTAGAGGAAAAAAATGCAGATGTTTGCTCATTCTAAAAATGTACAGTATGTTACAAAGAATGTCAAAAAATGTGGATCACATATGTATAAGTCAGGTATGAGCTACGTTCCTTACTTTTAGGACGTTGTATTTTTTTTTATAATATATAGTAATGTGTAAGTGTTTGAGTAAAATGGGTGGTATTTTGTATCATATGATCTTCGAATTGAAGGTGGAATTGTCATTTTTCTTTCTGTATATAGAACCTATATAGGTCGAATCAGTACATTTTTCTTTTTTGAAACTTGGAAATTTCAGTGTGTGGACAAAGTCTTCTTTTCACTTTGTATTCTGTTTTTTTCATGCACCTGTACCCAACTGGGGTTGGATGTGCACTCTGTCTGCCCTCTTCACATTAAAAGCCTATAAGGAGAGGGAGGGTTTATGCCCTTAGAGCCTCTGGATGGCTTTTAATTTGAAACATCTGTGCAGGAAGTTTTAAGATTCATTGACAGTATCTTAACATGGATCAAAAGTAGAACCTATTATGAAGAAACATTGAGAAAGATTTGAATTAACAATATGAACAGCAGATTAAAACAGTGGGAGAAGATTAGAAAACAGAGAAATTTCTTTGTAAAATATAATACACCTATAAAAACAGGAAGAATCAGGAGTAAAGGCCTGTCACTGATATAAGCCTGCTTCAGATAAAGGCCTGGCTTTCTCTGTGAGGGCACTATTATTTACACCTACGTCTGCAATTTACTCACATTGTAAGCCACCATGAGTCTTTACAACATGAATTCATTGTGCACATCATAGTAAGTAGTATCAAATCTAAGTCATCCGAGGATAGAGTCTATTCCATCTTGTTATACACCACTTGATCGCAGCTAGTGTTCCCTCACAGCTCCAGCAAAAAGATAGATTTCATCAAGATTACACCACTCAAAACTACACATCAGATTACAAAGGCTGTCATTTCCAGCCTCCTGGGAATGAACCGGTTGTATACAGAGCGTTGTGTCGGAGGACGGATGGCAGCGAGCAGTGTAGCTCAGTGCAAACGCTTGGTGGTAGCCAGCTAAGAGCAGTGAGTGTCAGCGTAAACGCCATATAAAAATAGCTAATAATGTTCCCTTGAAAAAGTGGTACATCTACAGTATTACTCATTCTGCACTCCCACAGATCAGAGTGTGTATTCTCTACAGGCACATGGGTGCACGCAGGCACACAAGTGCACACACACATATATACCCAAGTATATATATACTGTATATGTACAGTACATGCATAGAGATTAACACACACAAGCCTGTGCGGACATGTTTGCTTTGTGTAGTAGAGCATAAGCCTGGCATGCATGTGCATGCCAATACACACACTCGTACAGATGCACGCACACACACACTCGCTCATGCTGTAACATCCCGTTAGATGAATGCAGAATCAAAGGCTGGGATTAATCATTCTCTTTAGTACAAACTGTGAGACCACAATCACTCTCTCTCTCCTTCCCTCTCTCTCTTCCACACACATACAACCCTCCCCCCTCTCTCTCCCTCTCTTCCTTTCTCCCTCTCTTGCCTCAGCTCTCTCAATCTGTAGCAGAATCCCATTTCACATTGAAATGCATGCCTGTTTACTGGGTGATTAAAATTTCAAAGAAAAGGCAGAATCGGAGACGAGAGAGATAAAAAAGATGAGAGGCAAGGAGAGAAAGAGAGGGTGAGAAAGAAAGCGAGGAAGAGATAGAGAAGGAGAGAGAAAGAGACAGAAGCCGGGGGTAGAGGATGTGGGAGAAAAGGAGGAAGGAGAAATTCGGTATGCTACAGCGAGCTGACAGTTTGCTGTGGTGCAGAGGCAGTGGCTAACAAGGATCACACACATGCATGCACACACACAGTGACACACAAACATGCATGTGCAAGATTACGATCTTGTAGACACATGCACCCCCACTTCCTTCCCATCCCTACCTCACACAAATACACACACACACATACACACACACACACACACACACACACACACACGCAACTGTTGTGGAATGCCCAACACCGCACACGATACAAGCTTTGATCTCGGATGCTCGCTCACACATCCCAAGCAAATGATATTCAATGAGCTTGTTACAGGGAAAACACCCTCTTTCAGTATCTCGCTTTCTCTCTTTCCACATCTATCTCTCGATCTGTCTCGATCTCTCTGATTCTGACTCTGAGGTCTGCAACTCGGCCTTACTAGCTCAACAGAGCCCGAGGATACTGATAAATTCTATTCGGGTTTGGACCCATTTACATGAGCATACTGCAGGTTTGAGTTATATCAAGAATTGCTTTCACTATTTCAGTTATAGGGATACATTATTTACAATGTGTATTGATAATCTCCTTTTCTTGTTTGAGCCATTCTTCTCCATCTTCATGTAATCAAACATGCACAGGTGTAATTTTGGAGATGATCGCATGACAGTTCATAATAGTTTGTGTTTTGGGTATAATGTTAACATGGCCGTTTCAAACTCCTAGCAGGAAGTCTGATGAACTAATCCGCTTGTTTGACACACAGCCACATGAAATGCTGTAGAGATTTCTGAGGGATGCGAATGGGCATTTGCCTGTTTCAGATTTGAAGCAACATTAGCTTTCATTTGGAGTCATGTTTCTGGCTACCTGGTGAATTAAGGTCCAATATTCTCTCTCCTTTTTGCCCTTGTTTTGGGTTGAGGGAAATATTTGGCTCTTTAGCTGCTTAATGCTCCACTATGTGGAAAAAGGAGACTGAACAAAAGCGAAACAGGTGAGGGCTGTAAAACCAAAACAAGGAGCTGAAAGAGGTTAAAACGCTCCGTAGAGCTAAGGAGAACTGCAGAGTCAGGTTATAATTTTACATCTTAGACATATGTTATTTGATACACTGTTCATAAAAAAAATATTGATGAGTGCAGCTTTAAGATATTACTCATAACTTCTTTGTTATGACAGATTTTAGAGCAACTGTTTAACATTACTCCTGTCCATGTTAGACAGGCTGCTTTAAAAGCAGACTAGACCTGCTACACACAAACCAGTTTACTCTTCAGCATTGTTATATTATATTATATTATATTATATTATATTATATTATATTATATTATATTATATTATATTATATTATATTATATTATATTATATTATATTATATTATATTATATTATATTATATTATATTATAGCTTGAGCCTAAATGAATGCCTGTACAGAACACTACTCTGCCTATCTCTCTCTCAAACATGCTTTACTGGCATGACAAACAAATGACTGCCAAAGCAGTCAAATTAAATGAGGTAGTCTAGACATCAACACATTATTAGTAACAGCTCAATAAATCTTAGAGATAATAACACGGTTAATGAACATTCAATAGCAATTCATTTGGATTCAGCTGTTCCATTCAGTAAACTACTGATATACAGATTTGTGGGTATCTCTCTCTCTTTCTCTCTGACTCAATGTCTCTCTCTCGCTCCATAACAACAGTTTGGGAACAACAACTGATGCTGCCTGCTCTACCCATATGACCTCATGGTTACCGGGGCGATGGGGATTCCTGGCGCAGAGAGCGATGTGATTGGCTGAGCCCGGAAAAGAGCACTTAAATGGGTCAAAGCAGTCAAGTGTCTCTACGGAGGAGGTGTGTGTGTGTCTCTATGTGTGTGATTGTGCATCTAGACAGAGAAAGAACAGATTTCATCTTCCAATTGTACATACAGCACAGAGCTCTTGTAATCATAAAACCATCATCTTTCCTCAGTCCGCCCACTCTGTCTCTGTGTTTTCTTCCTGTCCCACTCTTATGTCCGTCCTTCCCTTCATTGTTTCATCAATTTTCTTGTTTTTCTGCATTTCATCTCTCTTCCTCTCCCTCCTGATGTATGGATGTACCCCATCTGTCTGTGCTGGGACCGTGGAGGCCAACACTGACCCCAAATGGCTGTATTATGAAATGCTTTACTGTGCTTTGAAACGGAGAGAAAACACATCAGAAAGATGATGCAACATGCTTCCATATTATGGTTCGTGTGAAATAATTGGCTTGGACAGTTAATGGTGTCCACATCTGATGTGATAGAGCCTCCTCCACAGCTAATGAATATCTTTTTAATCTTTTAATATTTTCGTTCAGGGTGTCTGACTGGAACCATTTCTGTGAGATAATGGGAGGATCCTAAACCACAGTTTTTTGCCTATACTGCTGCTAAACAATTTCATTTTGAGATGGATTCTTATTTGGTGATATATGACATTACTTCTTTCAAACTTTTCACCTTAAACAAGAACAAAATTCTGGGGAAAAAACTGAACCATTATAATCCTTGTGATATTTTGCTATAAAATTAAATACAAATAATCAATATTCAAGATAATACAATGTCAAAATAAGAAATTACAGTAACTTGTGATAGTTACTATGTCAGGACGACGGTTCTGCCGAGAAAGCAGCATTAGGGCTCGGGTCAGAGCTGCAGTGTTAAAAGGGTAAGGGTGTATGAGGGGCATAGGTACCGCAATGCAGGCCTCTACTCTGGCACGTCTAAATAAGGCAGTGTGTGTGTGTGTGTGCTTGGCCTCCAACACAGTGAAGCAGAGACACCCTATCCCTACGGAGAGGACTAGTGTTAGTGCTGCACCACTCACTGGAGTTTCTTTCTCACACACACACACGCACATTAAAAAAAACATCATACAAAGTCTTAAAAGTCCACCCGTACAGCAATCGATTGATGCCCTACCCTCTACACTTCCACCAACATTTTCTGTTGCGTGTGTGTGTGGGATGGTATAGTGGGATTTACTTGAAGTTCTCGGGGTGCTGGCTGAGGGCCAGGCTCAGGGTGTCCAGGGCATGGCGGTGGTGTTTCTGAGCACTGAGCAGCAGGATCAGCAGGTGGAGGCAGTGCAAGTCATCTCCATGGAGAGACAAAGCCACCTGCAGGGGCTCCATGGCTGCCGATACCTGGAAGACACACATCACTTCTAATAATGTCTGTTGTCAATTAACAAAACACATAATAGATTTCCCATTTGTTTGCTTATACCTGGCGCACAAGAGCCAGCTGTAGAGACAGGTACATAGCAATCTGAGAATCCTGGGGGTCTAATGAATGAGCCCTGTGGAGGAGACAGAGACAGTTCATATTTGTGTCAGAGAAGGTTAGAATACCAGGTGTGCTTTGAGCTAAATGCTAACATGCTGATGTTTAGAAGGCATAATGTTTACTGTGTTCACCATCTTAGTTTAGCATGTTAGCATGCTAACATTCGCTAATTAGCACTAAACACAAAATACAGCTGATGATGATGGGAGTGTTTTTAGTTTTGCGTGTATTTGGTCAGTATTCGTTTGACCTGATGGTGGGGCTAAATGAAAATGTAAGGGGTCACCAAAGTTGTTACAATTCATCATGAAGGAAACATGGATGTCTGTACCAAATTCCATGGCTAGCTTGGCTAAAAATAATTTATGATGTAAACTACAACAAAAAACTGAGAAACGTGTAGTAGAGGATGGAAGAACTGGGATCTACCTGCTCAGAGCTTGTAGCGCCTTTTTGTTGAATTCATTCCGATCTGCTTTCAGAGTGGCTGCAAAAAGAGGATAGAAACAAAAGTTTACTTTAAATGGTATATGTTGTATAAAGTGTGAGCAATGAGGGTTCAACAAGTCCTTATAACTAATTGTTCCCTTCTAAAATGATCTATGTGACCCATAACCACAGAGGTTTTCTGATCTCTAGCTCTTATGGTTAAAGAAATGGTTTTGGAAATATGCTTATTTGCTGTCTGTACAGTAAATATAAAGCTATAGCCATGAGACAGTTAGCTTAGCTTAGCATAAAGACTGGACACAGCTTCTTATTTACCAGGCACATATGAGAGTGGTATTAATCTAATCTAAGTCTTGGCAAAAAAGCAAGTTAACATGTTTCCCAAAATGTCAAACTATTCCTTTAAGGTCTGGTTAGCTTTATACAACTGCTTGTGTAAGGTAATGGAAAGATTGCGGTCATAGTTAAAATAAACCAACACTGATTGGTGGTAGGAGACAGGATGCAAAGTGTGGTCTCCAGAGTTGAATCAGACACTTTGTACACCCAACCACCCCATTAACTCCTCCTTAAGAGGTTTTGTGGCTTTCAGTCTTTGCTTCTGAGAGACAACAGTCATTAATCACATGACCACTAGTGGCTGATTGTCGGGAAAATGTAAACATAGGTCGTTTTAAGCATTTGAACAAATGACCCATGCTGTCAGTTTTCTGGTGAGGACAGTCTCTGTGGATTTGTTATTGGTTTGTGCATCCTTACCATCAGAGGCCTGTAGACTACAGCAGAGTCCCACAGCCAGGTAGGCCCTGGGCAGAAATTCTCCAGCTTCCTCCCCCATAGACACCACAGTATGGGACAGAGCCTCAGCCTCTTTGAACTGGACACACACACATAAACACACACTCAATTATTAGCCTCTTAAGGATGTTTGCTTAAAAGAGAAGCAGAGATACTGAATTAATCTGATATTAAACACAAATCAGATTAGATCATGAGGCAAGTAACCTATAATATGAAAAAAATAAACGTCTTCGGAGCATTATGAGGACCTGCAACATGCTGTTGTGTACGAGAGTGCATGCAAGAAAAAGCCTTTGTTGCACTAAGACCCAAATGCGGTTGGTGTGTGGCAGGGAATGGAGTGTTGATGGTTGTGGCTGGTGTGAGTTTAATGCGAGGACAGTCCAAGTAGATTCAGCTGAAGGACAGCGCAGAGTTTGCTGAAGGACACACACACACACATACACACACGTTCGCCCACACACACGGCAGTAGACTGCGGGCGGTGCGTAGCTGTGCCGAGCTGAGGTGCTCTGAGCCGAAGAGAAAGTGTGTCACTACACAAGTGTGTGTGTGAGGTATGGCTGGTGGCGGGCGGGCAGGTGGGTAGGTGATGGCGGGGGGTAATGCCTTTGACGGCACGCCAGCGCACTAGCAAGCCAACTGCTTTGACACCCTTCATCCTCCTCCTCCTCCTCTTCCTCCCTTCATCCTCCTCCTCTGTTCTCTCTCTCTCTCTCTCTCTGAATCTAGTCCTTGCAAGTTCAAAGCCTGCACACAATAGCCAGTCATTTAAACACACAGCCCATCCATGCACATCTTAGGAGGATTAAGTTTTTTTTTCCCCTCTTTCTCCCTTGAATAGTGTGAAAGAAGAACATGTCGCTGTTGTCGGGTGAAAACCTTGCATCTGCAAAAACTGCTCTTCAGGAATTTAGAAAAGCAGCTTTGCTTTCAGATCGCCGGTTGGCAGTTTATGGTGATGTCATGGGTTTGGTGAGGGTTTCATATGCCTTAAGATCCTTTACAGTTTAATCTATGTGAGCACTATAAAAAAAAGCTAAATTTTTTTAAAGCAACAAGGAAATTATCATCAGTTTTGGTTTGATCTGTAGGCTAGTGGGCCTCTCCAGTGAGCATCAACAGCAGACAAAAGTACTGTAAAAAAAAAAAAATAAAAAAAAAAAAATAAATGTTGCTGGCTGGATAACAATCCAGACTGTCCAGTGGAGCTGATGGTGGATAATGGTGGCCCATTTATGTAATGCCCCACTGCTCTATGGCCATAGTGTCCCATTGTGATTAAGGCTGTAAGCTCCTTAGTTTCTCCGGCCTGCCATGATCTCCAGCCACTGACAGATGTGCTCTCTCCATTCGCCCCTGTTAGCTCCTCTTTTCTAATCTCTGACCCCTTTCTCTCGCTCTCTGTCTAACTCACCCTCACCCTCGCTCACCCTAAATACCACTGTTGATGTGACTTTCTCCCTCTTGCCCAGATCATGAACAGCAGGACTATCCAAGCTGGCCGGGCTTCATGACGATGTGAGTGACCCGAGTGTCAATCCGAAAACATTAGCGACACAGTGATGGTGTGTTATGACTCTCTCTGTGCACACTCGCTACATACACACATTCATAGCCCCACCATGTACACTGAATATTCTTTAAAGCTACTGTCCATGAATTTTAAAATGCTATGACCTTTTTACTTATCAACGTATTAAGCTGGGAGGGACATGAAAATGAACATGTGTGGACTGATTGTACATGATATGTGATTCCCCTGCATATTTGGAATATCTCATTTGTGCCAGATGGAAATGGATCCTTGCTACTATTCCTGTAATCCTGTGAGATACACTATGATATATTGCTGTTTGAATTTGATGAGTCTATATTCAGTTGATATTGACTGGGTGGTTACTTTAGTGGTCCCCAACCTGTTTTGCTTGTGACCTCTTAATACTTAATATGTCTACTTTTAACCCCCTGTCACAGTTTGATGTCCTGATGAGTGATTTTCCCCTCATAGACTGTGAGGTGACCTGAAGAGGTAAAACTATAAAGTATTTAACAAGGAGCATTACTGAGAGTCTAAAGCCACGCTAGCTGCTCTGTGAGGCTGTTCATAGGCAAAGCAGTGCTTCCAGCTAAATGCTAACATTAGCATGCTAACATGCAGTGACATGCTGATGGTTAGCAGGTATATGTTTACCATATTCACAATCTTAGTTTAGCATGTTAGCATATTAACATTCACTTATCATCACAAAACACAAAGTACAGCTGAGGCTGACAGGAATGGAAGTTTTTCAGGTATTTAGCCATAAACCAAAGTTTTGGACAAAGTAAAATGTAGACCTGAATCATCTAGGGATCACCAAACCTTTTTACAATTCACCCTGTAGGGAACCTTAAATGGCAATCCATCTAATAGTTGTTGAGACATTCCATTCAAAACCATAAATGTCAACCTGATGGTAAAACAAAATTCAAGGGATCAAGTCATTAGGATTAATCCTCTGGAGAGTTTTATGGCAAGTCATCCTATACTTGTTGAAGTATTTCAGTCTGGACCAAAGTGGTGGATCAACTGTCTTTGCGACCATCATTGCCAGACACAGAGCCATGCTGCTTGTGTGGCTAATTCGAGAAAGGTTTGAAAAATTAACATATTTTTCTATTATAGAACCTCCGAGTTGTGAACCACTGATGTACAGATCTGCTGCTATCTGCTCACTGAATAGAGGAGTGAGCAAGAGCAGTAAAAGCCACCACATGGCTGAACAGACAAGGAAAACAGCTCCACCTACAGAAACTTATCCATACCAAACTGTGAAACATCACAGCAACAAGTATCTCTGGGAAATGCAGTTCAAAAACATCAAAGCAAGAGCACTAACAGCAAAAAAGATTTATAGACAAAAAAGATACTCTTAATAGCTGTAAATGCCTTGACTCACAGGTCTGACTCTGCATATGTGTGTGTTTGAGTCCATGTGCATGTGTGTGTATTATGCTGTATATAAGTGTATGTGAATGTTGTGTTTGTATTCACCCAGTGCAGTTGACCAATGCAGACTTTAGCAGCCAACAGGGGCAATGAAGGATCCTCTGGTCTCATCCTGGCACACTCTTTAAATACAGATACAGCACCAACATCCTGGAACATACACACACACAAACACACAAAACAAATGTCAATGACAAATTGTGATTCATGTGAATGCAGCAGCCAGTTATCATGCAACCACAGATGACATGGATCGCTTTTAAACAAGTGTATCAAACACACATCAACTGTCCTTGCAAAACCCTAATAGACCCATTTAGACACACAGTCACTTAATACATGTAGGTCAATCATTAATGGACCACGTGCTTGTGCACGCGCACATGCGCTCACACACATGCACACACCCTGCTGGCCCTAAATAGAAGCGGATCTGACGACACTGAGGCGGCCCCTTCTCCTTCTAGGGAGCAGCCTATTTCTAGAGCTCTCCATTGATCTGCAGTGTCACTTTATCCTGCAACCCAGATCAATTTTTCTGTCACACACATGGGCGCACACACACACTCAGAGGGATAGAGGGAGACATAAGGAGAGAGAGAGAGAGAGGGAAATGTAAGCTATTCCAGCTCCTTCTGAGGACTCCCATTTGAAGAATGCCCAGTTTTTAAACATTAATGTTTATTCCAGAAAAACAATCATATTCAGCTTCATTTAGCAGAAAATAGAATCTATAGTATTAATTAATGAGTTTGCCTTGTGGGATAATACATTCCCTACCAGATGGTTTAGACACGTCAGGTATTTGAAGATGTATTTAGTGTCATTTTTTGCAATTAATAACTCACCAACTGGCACTCCATGCAGACTTATCACTTATCTGTGAACACTATTTGTTGCACGTCTGGACATGGGGGTGAGGAGGGAGCGCTGCAGTTTACAGGACAGAGGCATGGCAGAAGATGGATGTCTGCTGTGGGTGTGGCGTGGTATGTGTGAGGAGCTGCTGCTGGTATATAAGGAGAAATGAGCTCACCTTCCCGGCCGCCATGAGTGACAGGCCCAGCTGGTGCCAGAGGTGGAACTCGTTAAATGAAAACTTCATGGCTCGTTCCAGACACTGCGAGGAGAAACGCAGACGCACAAATATTTTAGTGCAGGATATGTAGATACAGGTTCAGGCAGAGAGTCTGGTCAGGTAAAACCAAATGAAAAATGTGTGTTCACACGTCAAATTTTGAAGTCGGGAGAGCCGTGGTTAGAAGCATTCAATGTATTCACAAATTTTTTTCTCATTTACATAGTCACTGAAGTGAATTGCCACTCTTCTTAGCTACAATTTTCTAGTTTGAAATGACTGTCAGTCACCACTCACCACCCACTTTGCGCTGTTTCAGTACATAATGATGTGATTGATGTGTGTGTGGACGAGCAGAGGGTGGCGTGGAGAGCTGCTCAGTCAGATGTTGTCAGTCATACAGAAGTGAGCTAAACCAGGAAAAAAGGCCTGCCTGATATTCTGATTAAATAATGTAAACTTACCAGAAACTTCACTGACCATTTCACATGCAGACAAAGACATCCTGCTGTACAGAGCTCAACATGTAGTATTAACCTCTGTGGGATCTGATAAACTGAGAGTGTAGACCGCAGCTGATTGTAGTACTGAATTGGGATATTTCTTAAATTACTGAACTAAGCTGTGTATGAATTAAAATGATTATGTAACACTTGTTAAGTCTGTTATATTGTATATGAAGCTGCAACTGTCACTGTTGCTGCTACATTACAGTGCTGACCCTTATTAACCTTGCTAAATCCTGCCCCACCCATAACAAAACCCAATTTAACCTCTCGTTAAAGGGGTTAACATGCAGTTCTGCCAAACTGGAATGCAGGAGAGAGAAAACAGCCAACAGCCAGAGGTTGAAACTAAGTAAGTGCACTAGATTAACTACTGTAGTTAAGTACTATTTCTAATATTTCCATATAATATTCATTTATACTTCTACCTCACTACATTTCAGAGGGAAATATTATATTTTTTACTCCACTGCATTTATTTGACAGATATAATTATATTGCTTATTAATTATTATATTGATTAAGATTTTACCTGATCATTTTATAAAACATAATTCATTTTTATAGATAACTACCCAGCAGACATAGTTAACATGACTACAGGCCCATCTCCAGGCGCAGACACACATGGGTGTGACCAGCATATTTTAGCACAGCCAGATGCAGTTCAGCACAATATGGACGAGAGGCTGAATACATTATTATCAAGAGGAATACAGAATCAGCAGGTGGAGTCAGGGCGAGCTTCACTAATGACCAATCACATGTCTCCTCTCATCCCCTTAAAAAACAGTCACAGATGAAATGGGAGCGAGACACTGAGGTCCCTGAGAGAGAAAGAAAAAAAACCCTCCCACCTCTGTGAAGCATCTTGAGTTCCAAAATACAAATAAACAACAATCCAAATGCTAATATACTTAACCCGAATGTGCTGTCAGTGGTTGAATAAACAGGCAGCGGATGTTTATTGGTGCTGCAACTGCTGGCAGCGATGACGGTTATACTTGTGTAAACATATAGGATAATTAATACATTCAAACTCTGCGGTTCAGAATCCTTTATGTATTTTAAGTCCAATGAACATAAACAAGCATGGATTTGACATGCATTAAGTCATAAATATTCAATGTATCAAAATTCTGATCTGATGATCACTCACCAAAATAATTACAATTCATCCTGTGGGGATCATGAATGTCCATAACAAATTTCAAATCTTACAATTTCATGCACCGGTAATAATAATCCAATAATATAACATATATAATAATACAAGACTTTTGACAGGCACATTCATGTGTTAGGCACATTCAGCTCATAACACTTTCGCACTTTTAATTCAGTACATTTTTGCATTCAGGATGGAGTATTTTTAAATAGCGGTATTGCTACTTTGACTTAACTACAGGCTGTTAATACTTTTGAATCTGTAATTCCCTTGAATTTTATTCTTCAAAGGACAGGAACTCATCTGCAAAATCCAGAATTGTAATGATATTTGATATGCTTATGTATTATGTAATCAAATGTGATAATAGAGGACACCTCGTGGATTGATTAATGCTATAATAAGTATGTAATCAATCAAAGTGAATCTTATTCATCACATCAGAGATATATGGCACTGACTGGCTGACATCTAATTTTTAATAAATGGCTCATACTGGCCTCATATATCAGCCAACTGGTCTAGCTGGAACTGCATCAGCGTGTGTGGTCCTCCTTTATAAGATGACTGATGCTGGTGATGTGTCAGTCAGACAGGTGGACAAACCTAATTTGAGATGACCCCTCCAACCCCCGCCTCCCCAACTTCCTACACCTGAGCAGAGGTCACATTAGAGGGGTAACTGAGCTCGTAAAAAAGCGAGAGATTTGGAGCAGGAGACTGAAAGAGAAAAGGGAGCATGGGGGCTGTAAGTGGGCGGGAGGGGATAAAGTGAAAGTGATAAAAGCAGAGGAGAGCGTCAGAGGAAGAAGCAGAAAAAGACAGACAGCGAAGTGGATGCTGAGGGGAGACTGAGAGACAGTGAGAGAAAAAGACACATAATCCCCTTTGCTCAAAGTGATAAGGACATTCATTAAAAAGTTTGGCAAAGGCAAAGCTCTCACTAACACATCTCATCTCTCACTCTTTTGCTCTCCTCCCTTCAGACCTCCAGCATAATGGTGTGTGTGAGTGTGTGTGTGTGTGTGTGAGTGTGTGTGTGCGTGTGTGTGTCAGCAGACCTCAGACAGCATGGCGTACTGCCCCCTCCTGGCCATACCGATGGTGAGCAGGTCGTAGACGGAGGTGGCATCCTGCAGGCTGGCCTGGCGAGCCTCGGTCTGGTCTGGCAGACGACCGATCACCGCCTCCCCGCTGGCCTGGATGAACAGAGATTCTGAATGAGGAAGAGGAGGAAGACTGAGGGAGAGAAAGGTGGTGGAACTGATGGTCTCAGCAGCAGGAAGAGTCTATTCCTTACTTGTGTTTTGAAAGCCAAGAGGCTGAGAAAAGGGAGCACGAAAGAGGACAGAGTGTGTGTGTGTGTGTGTGTGTCTCACCATTGACTCTGTGATGAGCAGCAGCAGCACAGCCTCTTCCACCACGTCCTGGGGACAGAAGCAACTGCAGGGACACAGGAAACAGGAAGTAATATAGATAACAGGAAGTCTCTCCTTCACACATACACATACACGCATACACACACACACACACACACACACACACACACAGTCTGCCACATTGCCAGGAGTGTCCAGTTTCTGTCTCACCTGGTGTTGTAACACAACACGGACCACCCTTGGAGTATCACTACACTGCACATCTCACATGTCTCTCTCTCTCTCTCTTTCACACACACACACACACACCTTCATTTCTTCCATCTCCACCTCTCCTATCTCCCTCATTCATCACTTTCTTTGCCTCTCTCTGGTCGGTTCCGTGTCCTATTAAAGGACACATTTACCAGACGCCATCGTGGCCTTTTCAAAAGAGGCAACTGATGACAAAAGCCATGAACAATACTAAAGTACAGCTATTCCTCAGGGTGAAATCTCCTGTTCCTCCTCTTCTTCTAATCTCAGACATGGATTTAGATCTTCACTTATGATAGTGTGGGCAGGATTAGTCATGTGGCAGTGACTAAGTATGGCTCGCAGGGCCTGAGCAACGAGCGCAGGATCCCTGCAAAGAGGGAAAAGCAGAGACGAGGCGTCCAAACAGTGATACAATTTTGTGTACTGATGCAGATAATCAACTCGTCATGTCAGGACTGTGCAGTGCATTTACATCCCTTGTGAATATGTCACTGTATGTTATATCATCTTATATCATGTTATATTATTTCATGTCATTTCATGTTGTTATGTTATATCATTATATGTCAAATTACATTATATCATGTTATCTTATGTTGTTATGTCATGTCAAGTTATGTCAGGTTATGTTAAGTTTTATGCTGTTATGTTACGGTATGTTGTCATGTCATGTCAGGTTATGGCATGTTGTGTTGTTGTGTTGTGATGTCATATCATTTCATGTCATGTCATGTTATATTGTGTTATGTCATTTTCTTATGTTGTCATGTTATGTCATGTTTTCCAGTTTCAACATAAAACAGCTGTTGCTGTGTCACTTATCTTAGCTGCGGGTAAGAAAGGATTCAGCTAAACCAGAACTTTTGGGAGTTTTAAACACAGCTGCATGCTAAGTTGCTCAACTCCAAAGAGGTGATTCAGAGGATCACCACATAATAATGCTGGACCCCTAGAAAAAAACATTTTTATCAGTGTAAACATTCAATGCTACATAATCATGTGCCTGTTGGGTATTTTTGGTGTGCAGTTCTATATACAGCTCTAGACCACAATGATAAGGAGAGGTGTGTAAAATAACTTGGCCGTGCTGTGGGATTCCTCACCTTAAATGACCCAGTACAAACTGGTAGCCTATGATCACTCTCCTGGAAGGTCTGTTACATATTACTACATGGTTTTACATAAGAAAGACCGTATTTGTGTTTTGTACAGACGTAGCTTAGATTCACGCCTCGGTAATGATGACTCATGGTCTTTAGTAGAGAAAAATTCTTGGACAAAGAGAACTAGCACCAACTGCCAAGTGCCACAGTCACTGGTAAGATAGTATCTTGGACATAACTGACACCTCATGGGCTGAAAGTACAACTTTGACAAAGGAAACTGACACCTAGAGATAACAGCTATTTGCACTATAATGAGCTCATGCAATGAAGTAACAAAACAAAATCGAAAGAAGCAGTGCCACTCTTAAATGTCGAGCTTGGGTAAAGCAGTTGCACTCAGTACGCTGGTAGAATGGATGAGAGAAAAGAGGCAGAAAGAAACAAAAGACAACTACAACAAGAAAATTAAACTAAGAGACTCCAAACCTCTCAGTGCTGTAACGTTGCGGTGGTTTAACAGTGGGGTAGATGGCGTCTTTGGAGGCGGCGGCTCCCTCTCTGTGGAGCCAGGCTGAGGGTGGGGGGCCCAGCGGGGGCCAGTAACCGTCCTCACTCACTGAGCTCAGCAGCACCTCTGCTAGCTTCCTTGCTGCAGACTAGGATCCATCACATCATTAATTGTATATTTTAAACCCTAGTATGTACATTATAAGTAATACAACATTACTGTTTTTACTAATCATAGAGCAGAAATATTAACAGAGCTGATTAATGATTTCTAGCAATTAAGACTTCCCCATCAGCGAGGAAGTTGGTCCTCAGTATTATTTTTCCAATATCCTTTATTCAAAAAAATCTCTGTAAGATAGTTAACTTGGATAAAGTGCGGCATGCAGCTATTGATCTTACTGAAATACTTTTAGTGACTAACTTTGGTGTCTATCCTTGCATACTGTGTGTATGTGTGTGTGTGTGTGGCAGCTCACCTTCCTGAAGCTCTGAGACCCTCGTGACTCCACCACCCTGAGCACCCTACGCAACTGGTGAGCACCCTGCGCCAGATGACTAACACACATAAAGAGCAGGTGTATATCAGTAATATGTATGCGTTGCGAAGGTGTTTTATGGAAAAAATAAATAGGCAGAGGAAGATGAAGAAACGATATAATGATGATAGTGAAAAGAGAGCAAATAACACACAGTTCTTCATAATGCTCACTGTGGTACAGTAGAACCATAGCACATAGCACACATTGCTCCACAAACTCAGGGTCACAGCACATAGAGAAGTTCAGCAACCACTGAAGCAATATGTAACACCCCCAGTTTTTCCAACACTGCTCTGCTTTTGTGATTCCAAGAGCAATACTGACACCTGCTGGTCAAACATTTTAAAACATCCCTGCTGCACTGAGGTCAAGTGGTGCTAAAAGCGTTTTCTTTGATTTCTTCTCCTCCTCACTTTCTAAAATAAAACTAGTTGAATAAGTCCAAGGTTCCCTCCATCACAGGGAAGGATGAATCAGCAAAGACGGCAGCCATTAAATATACTGCATAACCAGTGACGTAATATCAGTGCAGCTGAATAAACTATGGTCAAAAATATAACAAAGATCACTTAGATTAAGAGGCATTTCTTTTAATGACCCTGGTTCTTAAAACAGTAACAGTTGTTAGACTTGAATCAGCTGACCTTCTCCAGCTAATGTGAGTCATAGGTTTTCCAGCTAAGAGGTGAGTGCTTTTTGTTGATTACCATTCTTTAAAGTGAGGCCATGTGGCTTTTTAAAGACATAACACATTCTTTCTTTTACACATGAAAAATGCAATAATGCAATAATGCAATAATGCAATAATGCAATAATGCAATAATGCAATGCAATAAAACACAACTTTGTTCACCTCAACACACTCTGGGGTTTTGCTGCTACAGCCTTACTTGGTGTGGTGTGACCAGTAGCTTATGGCAGCTAAACTTTAAGTAAATATTGCTGTATAACTGACTTTACTGAGTCAGTTAACTGACTTTATGACTCTTTTCCACTCGTGCTACTGTTAAAGTAGGTTTTAGTATTTAGGATTATCCCATATTTGCACTTGTGGCCACTGTTTGGCAAAAGATACATAGTCTCACTTTAACACTTGATCGTAGGTCAAGTATATTTAAGATCACTCTAGAGAGCAACAAAGGACTTGAATATACACAACAGAGGGGAGACGCTAGGTGTGTGTGTGCAAGTTTGATAGACTCACCCTCTCTGCAGCAGACATAAGTACGCGCTCTGTAAAGCAGCCTGTAGGAAGTAGCCCAGGTCGATGTCCGCAGGTGGAGGAAGCAGACTGGCTTTGGCTGTCTTGCTGTGGGGCGTTGTTACTACCTGAAAATGCAGCCACAACAAGGTTAATATGCACTAAATTGAAATCTCAAGGGTACCCATTAATAAAAATAAAAAAGTAAATTAATGATGATTAAATTGTCAGCCTTTAATGCTTTTGATTTTCATCTTTGCTTTAACCATTTCTTTAGTATCTTGTCAATGGAGCAGCGAAGCAGTCCTCTCAGAATGAATGAGATAAAATCAGTATGTTATGGTATATAAGTAATACAGAACCACACAGCATATGTGCAGGATCACAAAAAAACTATCCCTAACTAAAAATTGATACATATTAGAGTTGGAAAATGGTAAATAACTAAAATAAATGTATACTAAAATAAACCATATACTTGCTGAAAACCAGTGAATATAAATAATAAAAACAAACCAAAACTGGATTAATTGTAGACTCTGACCCAGAAGCAGGGAGAACAAAGGCAATCTCCTCTGATAATACCCCGTACTTAAACTCATGCAAACACAC
This sequence comes from Thunnus albacares, assembly GCF_914725855.1. Taxonomy (NCBI): domain Eukaryota; kingdom Metazoa; phylum Chordata; class Actinopteri; order Scombriformes; family Scombridae; genus Thunnus; species Thunnus albacares. The sequence continues at coordinate 5,688,420 of NC_058119.1, forward strand.
AGATTGATTTTCATATTCAAATAGTGACAGTGCAGAAACACAAGACTCACACGAACACACATATATCATGCATACATGCTTAAACGCCCACCTTATCCAGCTCCTGCAGGTAGGACAGAGCTGCATCACAGGCCCTGAGGTAACAGGACAGACTCTCCTCCTCTCTCTCTGACAGGCGGACACGAGACACCGCAGAAACTATCTGGTGGTCCAGAGACAGACCTAGAACACAAGGAGAGACCATGGGAATGAATTTGACCACCAACTATTACCATCCACCAACATGACACTGGTGTATTGCTGTTTCTCATTCTTCCTGTCAAATGTAAAGCTGAACAGTGAAAACATCAAGTGCAGAAAATCTGATGTACAATGTAACATACAGTTTTTTTGTTACATGCTCCCCCTGCTGGTTATGATGTGCGTATGATTTCGACTCTCATGATGTCTTCTGCTCTTCCTTCAAGTGTATCTGGTCCGGTCTGATTGAGGGAAAACTAATAAAGAGGGGGCAGGAACCGTGGTTCAGTGTCTGTTCACCTTCTGGCCTCAGCAGCAGCAGTTTATGTTTGTGACCGACTTGATTTAGATTACTGCTTTTGTTGGTTCTTTGTATTTTGATGGGTCCAGTAGTCCTGTTTTTGCGGCTTTATTTCTTTTAGGTTTAGTTCTAATGTTGTCTTAGGTTATAGGGAAGAACCCAGATCCCATGACCCACTGTGGGTTGGCTGGCCCATCAGCCTTCTGTTGTTTGTTGTTGGTTTATGCTCACATTTATTGTGTATTAATAAATGTTTCTTCTGCAACTAATGGGCTCTTTGGTTATGTTGGACCTCTTTTGTAAAGAGCCTTTCTGGGAATTGCAACATTTTAAATATGAAATTAAAGCAACTATCCATATATTTGTAATGACAATGGACCAAATGACTTATGTAAAAGAGGGTGCTCAGTGATAAACCCACAAACAGTTAACTTAACACCTGACTCTGCAGTTCCCCTCTCTACAGAGCCTACAGCTTCAAGCTTATTGGTTTTAGTTTCAATGTCATTTTCTGTCACCGCAGACGACTCTAAAAAGGACTGTACCAAAACAACCTGCCAGCACCAAACGGCAGACAGAGGAAGTTAGCTGGTAAAAATATGAAGCATTTAGCAGATAAACAGCCAGATATTTCCCTCAAGAATTGGTGGAGACCAAAAAAAGAACTGAAAAAAAGTGAATATAGCACTTATAGTTGTCATGACTTTTCAGTTATGTGTTTAAAGCTTATTTGTGCTGCCGCCAAGGGATATAAATAAATTAGTGCAGGTGCAAGTTCAAAAATAGAATGTCCTAAAGGGTAGGTTCACAATTTTTCAAATGTGTCCTAAAACAACAGTCAGGTTCCCAGATTGAACAGTGAAAGAGGTTTTTCCTCCTGGTCATACTGGCTATTAAAAGATCTCCTTCAAATGTGCTTTCAACGTAAGTAATGGCTACAAAGTTCACAGTGTGTCCACACAGTCATTTTGTGCAAAAATGATCAAATTCCCTCTTTCTTTCCTCAGACAGTGTTTCCCTGTTGAGCTGTGGTGGAAGTATAGTAACAAAAAGAGGGATTTTAGCACTAAAAAAGACTGTACTGTTGAAAGATATCTACTTGATTTGACTGAAGCTTCATATTAGCTTCAGATAAACTTTTAAATACATTTTTGCACAGAAGGAGGACTGTGGATTTTGTCCCCCATCACTTACATTGTAAGTGCATTATGAAGGGAACTTCTAATATCAGTATGAAGAGGAGGGATGATTACAGCAAGAAAAACATGTTTCAATGTTCATTTGGGCTCCTGATTGTTGTTTTAAGACAGAAGACCTGAAAAAATGTGAACCCGTAAATAAAACAAAGTATTAGTACAGTTCAGTCACTTGAAAAAAGAGCAAAAACACAGATAAGCTTCACGAGGGCAAAAAAGTCAAAACTGAAACAAATAAACAAAAACAAATTATAAGATGGCTGCTTCAGTTAGTTAGTTCCTCTGTAGTGTTTTTTTTTAAAGTTTTGGCTCCACATACTTCCGTGTTTTAATCTCTGCTATTTTAGTTGTTTGCATACATAATCATATGAAAATAAATATATTTATTTTGGTTTCATAGCAAAAAAACAAAACAGTGACTCCCTCACCTCATTGTCAAAGTGCATAAATGAGGAAAAAAAGCAGAAAAGAGGAAACAATCTGTTTTTTTAAAGATAGTTCAAAGCTTTTCTTAAGTGAAATAATTTTCATATGCAAATAAAGGAATTAATTTCACACTAACAGAGTCTAAATTTGTTCTAAATTTCTTTAATGCGCTTTTCCCCATTTTCTGGTATTGTGCAGTAGTGGTAGATGCACAGCCAATGCATGAATACAGAGGAAGCAGTGAGCAGGGCAGTCCTGGTCCAGACGCCTGGTCTGATGGCCGTTAGTTGACTTATTGGAACAAATAAGCGAGAGAGAGCAGGAACTTTTCAAGACTACAGGAAGCCTGTGACGGACAGCAACCTCAGGCCAGACGCCAGGCCTAATCAAATAAACAGACAGCTGCCAATAGAGAAGACATCACCAACCAAATATTCAGATCTGACTTCATTCCCACCACAATATGCACCATGTCCACAAAAAACCATGGGAAGGAGCTACGCAACCCCCACAGGATCTGGTCTACTTTCTCATGTAGCCTTTGACATGATATCATAATCTACCGTAAATATCATTTCAAAACAATCAAGTGGAATCAAAATCTGACAGCTATTGTAATATAATTCTCTTTTCATGAGCATGAGGTCATGTCCGACTATCAGGAAACCGGGAGTGTAATGACATGATGATGATCATGATGATGATGAGTGTAACAAGATTACCCAGCGCTCTGAGGACGATGGACAGTGTAATGTTCTGTGGATGTGACCTTTGACCTTTCACAATGCTGACATACAATGTGTCAAAATAATCAGAAATACTCAAAGATTGTATCTTACTGAATAAAGCGTTTATTTTTATAGTTACCCCCAAAATAATCTGCCATAGCGAGATTGTTTTTTTAGATTTTAGACAGCTTGTGTGCATGTCTGACTATGACTAATGGGAAATGTTTTCTTTATGACTCACAATCATCAGGTTTTCAAAAGAGCATCTGTATAAAAATCTGTCAGTAAATCTGTTCCCAGAAGAGCTTAAGGCATTACTTTCCTCTCAATTTATCCCATTTTACACATATTACTCCCAAAGGTGTCTTCAAGAGAGGCAGCGAGAGAGAAAACACAAAGGTCGTCTTTGTTGAGCAAAACTATGCGGCCAAATTTCACATCATCAGTGTCATCATAAGCTGAGGTTCAGGCCCAGACAAACACACATACACAGAGGTTACTGACATAACTATCTGTCCAATCAAGCTGATGTTTTCCAGCCGTGTTACATTCATTTCCACAGATTGGATTTCACCAGCCAGGCCCCTCCCTCTCATTTCTACTTCCAAACCCCATACAAGGTCATTGTGATTTTAGGGCTGTAATAACTCCTACTGCGGGGATTAGGAATGGAATCATCAAGGAAATGTATGCGGGGAGCTGTTCAATCCTGTCTTTGATGTTTTTCAAGGAAACATGCCAGTCCTCAGTGCAGCCTCTGCTTTAAGGCCAAGGCTGACAGGTAGATCTGCTATAAATGTGAACTGTGCAGCACTATAGTGGATGTCCAAAGAGTCTAAAATCACAGTGACAGGCAACACAAGGATCCAGCTGACATACTGTAGATTTATCAAGAATTTTTGATGGTCAATCAATTAATCAATTTATACCCAGACTCTTCATACACAATGTAAATAAGCTTGTTGGCTTCTATTGTCATAATTTTGTCTAATTTTGTAATACAATTATGTTTACATTCAGTATTTCTCAACAGAACATATTCTGTGTATCCTTGAGGTCTATGTTGAATTTCCTTCCTCATAAAATGCTTAGAGAGCAGATTTTTTAAAATATTTTGAAACTGGTAACATCCATATTTCTTGGCTAACATTGTTCTTCTTCCCTGCCTTTTGCTGGCTCAATGCTACGTTTCTACCATCACTATCTGTCAGACAGTGGAACAGTGTGAAACCAGGAATGTGGATCACATCACCAGCGTGCTTGTGGATACAAATTGTGATTGTGCTACTAGAGTACGAGATACAAGCAAGTTTCATTGTGAACCTGATACACTCTGGTCTAATGTAGTATTCCAAAGATGAGTTCATTTTTATTTACACTGGAGATATTGTTTATGCCAGTGTTTCTCAAAATGAACTCTTAAACATATCGGGAACATATTGCATCCCGTCTAATTCATACATTTTATGCAATTAAGCGCTCATGTCCCTGCTATTTTTCAAACTATTTATTTTTAACAATTTCTGATGTCAAAAGGTCAATATTGTTGAAATTTGTTGTTATTCTATTTAAATCCAAAAGGTTTTAAGATGTTAAGAGACCTGAGCTATAGGTAGCAGCTTAGCTGTTTCTGTGATTTGTTATTACTATCTCTCTACATAAAGCAAGGAATCTTTGTCTGTCTGTCTGTATGTTTGTCCTTCGCATATCTCAAGAACCGTTCATCCGATCTACTTCACACTTGGCGGGTGTATTGTTGGGGATACAAGGGAGTGCATTGTCAAAATTTGGTGCAACACATTTAATATTAATAAACTTGGAATAAACAGGTGAACAGCAAGCCGCTCTGCTCTACAGCAGCGGGGCAGGGCTTCTGTGCTCTGCTATGGTCGACGGCATATCTCTTCATTTGATACTCTTACAAGTTTGGCTTTGTTGACGGGTTCCTGACTCATTTTAAAAAAGACAAGAGAAAAAGAGAGAGAAGGCAAGTGAGCTGAGAGGGCAAGCGAGCGACAGAGAGAAAGAAAGCTTTTTCTAAGAGACAGAAAGCCTGTGAATAACAGAAATATAACGTTATTTTCTGATTGTTTCACGGCGGTTACATTCTAAAGCACAAATAAACAAAGACATGTTTAATATTAATACACTTTGAACACAGCAAGCCGCTCAGCTTTGTGTCTGAGTGCAGTGGGGGGTGTTTAATACAAACGCTGTCACATCACAGCGGGGCGGGGCTTCTGGGTTGTGACTCGACTTCACACTTGGCGGGTGTACTGCTGAGGACCCAGGGACGTGCAGTGTCAAGTGTGAAGTTGTTTGGACACGTGACATGTTTAATTGACTTTGAATAAACAAGCAAACAGCAATCCGCTCAGCTCCATGTCTGAGTGCAGCGGGGGCTGTTTGATATAAACACCGTCACATCACAGCTGGGATTATTGTTAATACTATGTTCTGAAAAGTTTACAAGCAATATTTTTTGATTTGTAGTACAGTCTGAGTCCCATAAACATCAACTTGAGGTATATAGGAATGTTTGGCAAACAGCCATGCACTTAAGGGTTAAAACTGCACTTCCCATGAACACCACTGCTTGCTGTCATTGCAACTCTGCCCTATCTCCCTCTCTGGCACTGGGAGTACGTGACTTTATTCAGAACAACCAACAACCACGTTACACTTTTTTTTCCATTGGCCTTACACCATCTACAAACATAAAACACTTTTACAGGGTGACAACACAGAATTTCACAGATTTAATAACTGCTGCTGCACTGTTTTGGCAATTTGTTATAAAGCATTTTAACTTCTGGCCACTACTCAATTAGTGATGTCATAGCAAGTATGTTCCTTTAAATGTTAATAGCAAAATATGTCATATCATTGATTGGTGTGTGGCTAGACATGAAAAATGCTTGGAAGTTTCAATTAATAGAGAGCAGTACTGTAGCAGTTTTTGTCCTAATCGATACATTTGAATTACTTTTAAAACCTTGAGCTCCATTGGTGCTGGAATATAATACCCTCTTAAAGCTGTAAATGTCTGTGTCAGTTGATCTGGTCATAGTTATCATTATAAAGTCTGTGAGGGTGATAATGACTTGGAAGTTAAACTGATTCATGCAGCATCTTTAAAGGAAAATTCTAGTTTCTTGGTTAATATTGCTAAGTATCTTTTTTTACAGTCTTATAATAATCTTGTGCTTTTCTCCGATGCAACTGCAACATCCACGATTATGTGGTATACCTCTTCATTGCATGTCATACCCCTCTCTCTCTTTTTTGGCCAGTTGTGGACAATGTAAACAAACTGCAAACACAACACTAACATATGAGCAGGTAGTGTAAAGTCGGCTTTTAGAGCTTTTTCTCTGAAAACAGTTGACTGGCTGCAGACGACAAAAGCAGTGAGAGTGAACCAAAACAGTAAAGTTGTGGGCCAGACAGGTAAACAATGAACGGAAACTTGCTATAAAGTTCTTGAAGGCCTAAAAGAGTGTTGGGTTATAGTTTTATGTAGGTTCATCGCTATGAGTGACACCTCGACATTTGATACATACACGATAAAAATATTGATTGACGCCACTTTAAAATAGAAAGAAATCATTCAATCAAGTCTTTTTCTTAACATCGTTCTCACCAAAGTAACTGCTGAGATCTGGAGAGACATCACAAAAAAACGAGCAGTCTGAGCCAGACAGGTTGGGCAGTAATTTAAGCATTCACCCTCTATTTCTCTTTTATTACGTTCCCATCAGACTTCCTTTTAGGGATGTTGCATTCCCAGACTTCAACAATTAACTTGAGTATAATGTCATCATTTCCAGTAAGAATGATGGCCAAAGATATCAAAATAAATTTTTATGAAACCTGGCTTTCCCTTTAAGTTTTGAGAGACCTCTGGTACCTTTAATGACAAAAGCCTCAGCCAGCAGTCGGAGGTGGTAGATCGGTTGGTCGTCCTGTGTCAGCTCCTCCAGTCCCACCCTGGCACACATTCCCTGGGCATCCCGGTACCGACCCTGCACATAGTTCACTTTGGCCATCAGCAGCAGAGCCTCGTTCAAGTACCTGGGCTGAAGGACAAGAAGGAATCAAATGGTTGGAAATAACTGGAGCAAAACAGAGGAAGAGATTTGTGTAAAAAGCTTCCTGTGCTCTGTGCCATGATGGTTTAACACTTCCTTTATTTGGTTTAACAGAGTTTATTAAAGAAAATAAACTTCACAGAGACAGAGAGGAATCTATAATTATGGGAGGAACCCTGAATAACCCTCTGACTGACTGTGAGACGGCCTCGGCTCAGGATGGTGTTGAGGTGACCTTTGGCCCGGCACAGTCTGGGCTGTGTCTTGTCTATCAAAGGTGTGGAGCTCCGTAATAGGTCGATGTTTTCCTGCAGGCACTCCTCCAGCAGCACCTCAGCCATCAGCAATGTCCCGTAATCATCTGTGGGGGGGGCGGGATTGAAAAAGTTAAAAGTGAACAAAGTTTTTTGGAAAAGGTTTGAGCACAGGGTCACAGGTCATTTGTTTCTGTAGCCAAAGCAAATCTCACTCAGTCCATTAAAAACAGCTTTTCCCACCGGCTTGAGGAGAGCAGTTCAAATATGCCTGCAGTCTATTTAAAAGCTACAGTTTCCATTTCCCTGATACTCCCCATAAATAGCTGTAACACCATAATCATATGATAAGCACTCCACGTCTACCTACACTGAATCAAATGATGAATTACGGATTAAAGTTTACACATACAGTAAACTGACTCTGTAGTAAAGCTCAGTTTTTGTGTACACACACACTCGATTAAAGCCTTCCTGTTTAGCTTTTTCATCCTCCGTGTGTGTGTGTGTTCTGATGCCAGCTCTGTGAGCAGTGTTTATGTCCTGATACACTTGACATGTTTGCCAGTTCGTTTTATCAGCATAGCCAAGGCTAAAGCTATCAATGAGGGGGAAGGTGAGGGAAAAACAGCAGGACATGTCTCAGCCCAAAACCGCAGCAAGAGCTATTTAATGATTTCACACAAGTTGGAGCCTAGTCTTTGGAAAGCGGTGATGGTGTTCTTCAATAAAA